>NC_088684.1:93046043-93348467 GCF_028017835.1 Emys orbicularis
CTATAAACAGCTACACTAAAATGTAACTTGCCCACCATGCTGACTTAACTCCACCTCCGCAAGCGGCATAGCGCTTAGGTCGATGTAGTTAGGTTGACGCAGTGTCAGTGTAGACACTGCGTTGCTTACGTCTATTGTTGTCGTCCCAAAATGCCCCAGACTAACAGTAAATCGGTGCAAGTGCTATACTGGTGAGGCCATGCACCGCCGACACAAGGCGTGTAGTGTGGACATGCAAAAGCGATTTATTTACTGCGGTGGCTGTTTGTCAACAGGTTGATAGGTTGATATAATTTTGTACTGTAGATATACCTTTTCTAGCATTGGGCCTCTATGGGTAATTCATGTCCTGATCTAGAAGCTTTCCCTTCAGAACAGGACTATGGTGAGTTGCCATGGCAGTGTGCAGGAACTTGTACTGGTACCTGTCCTACAGCTGAACTGTGAATCAGTAAAAATCACTTTCCGGTATCTAGGATCTTTCATAAGTACTAAATCTATTTTAAAAATCCAATAGGTAACTTTGTTTAAAATGATAGCTATGTCATGTCTCATTTTTGATGTTTTGAACATTCATCTATTTTTATAACTTCAGAATTGCATAGGACTTCATTTCCAGTACTTGGAGCAAACAATTCAGCAGCCACTTCAATCTTATCGGTTTTACCCTAGTACAGAACAGTTATGGGATAGTCTTACAATAGTGAATGTGATCAATAAGCTCTATAGATAGAGATACATATCTATCACTTCTCTGCAGTAAGTACTAGTCAATTCTGGTTCACTGTTTGAAGTAATTAAATTGGATTTTGTATAAATCTGCTTGAGCATAAAAATTGGTTTAATTTTTTTTTCCCCCAGAAAGCAAATAATGAGACTAAATTTTCAGACTTGGATAGCTAATGGTAGGCATTGAAATAACTGCAGATTGACTTTTTTCGTAGGTATTGAGCTCCCTTTAAGGCCTCTTTTAGGGTATGTCTACAGCGTAATTGAAAACCCATGGCTGGCCTGTTCCAGCTGACTTGGGCTTGTGGGACTCAGGCTAAGGGGCTGTTTAATTGTGGTGTAGATGTTTGGGCTGGAACCTGGGCTCCAGCCTGAGCCTGAATGTCTACACTGCAATTAAACAGCCCCTTAACCTGAGCCCTGTAAGCCCAAGTCAGCTGGCACAAGCCTATTTTCAATTGCAGTGTAGGCATACTCTTATGTAGGAGACACCTTTTTTGGTTCGCCATTTTTTTTTTTTTTTTTTTTTTTAAACATCTAGCCCTTATGTAGTAACTTATGTTGTTTTCTTCAGCCATATCCTGCAAATGATAATTCCAAACTTGTCTCTGATAAACCTGATGATTATGAGCATGCAGAAAAGCTTATGAAAGATGGCAAACCAAAGTTACCTCTGGTAAGTGGTTTTTTTATTTATTTAAGTGATAGACTCTTGTCAGAAGCAAAATGTGCTCAGTGAAACGTAGGGTCTAGCCTTGCAAACACTTAGGCATCTGCTTAACTTCAGTTCCATTGAAGTCAATGGAATTCTTCATTTTTATAAAGTACATACATAAGTGTTCAGAAAATCAGGGCCTTAGTAGATAATTTATTTAATGACATATGCAATTTTATAAAAATCAGTGTTAAAATTAAATGGAAAACTTACTATGTTCTTCAAAGAAACAACTATAGTTTAGAATGACCAATACCCGCTTTCTTCCACAAGAGATCTGATGTTTAATTGTCCTTCACACTAAAGGGTAGCATATCCATGTAGACTGTAAATCGTAGGTTGAAACATTCTTCCATTTAAACTGAGATTATTTTTCAAGCACTTGTTTATCCACTCATTGATATATTTAAATAAAGGTCTGAGCTTGATAGTAAAAATGTAGTGATAGTGTAACATAAAACCCTATATCAAGGGGGGAAAATTGAATAAAAGAGTTAGCTAAACTATTATCTCAAACCTGCAGATGATTGAAAAAGAAATTTCCCTATTAGTAGTTGATAGATTAATTTATCACCTATGTAAAGAAAAAGCTGCTTGATTTCTTAGACAAGTATTTTTGTTACTAACTGTTTAAAATATTCATGATTTAGGGGAATGTTTGATTTATATTTCATCATATTCCATTTGTGATATGTGCCTTATTGTCCATTTCTTTAAAGGGAACCTTGAGTAAATCTGAATGGGAAGCAGCAAGTAAGTACTGTTCGCAAAGTTTGAATACTATTGCTTACCAAAACAGTTTAATAAATAACATGACTGCCTTGGACATAGTGCATGAGTGTAACAATTAAGCAGATACTTTCAAACTTGGTGACCCAAGGTTAAGCACTAAATAAAAAGGTACCCATTTTTGTTTGTGTTCAATCAAAATTTGAAAATCAGAATCCTTTTAATTTAGGTGCTTAAATATGGATTTAGTTCCCTATAACTGGGTTTCAATTTAAATATACTTAACAGAAGCAGTTTACAATGCTCAAAACTTCGAGGAATAAATGCATAGTTTGGGAGAAGGCTTTTTATGTAGCGAATATGGAATGGAAACTCTGAAGGCTGATAGATTTGGTCTTAAGTGTTTTGGTACCTTGTACCTCAGCTTAGCACAGGCTTTTTTTCTGATTGTGCAGTAAAATTTTAATAAAATAGAAGTTTTACCTTTTGAGGTGAATTAAAGAACCAAGTAAAAATTAGCAAGCAATTATCAAGCAAACCCGATTATTTTCTTGAGGGCTGTTGATATTGCATATTGCTTTTCTCAGTAGTCCGTATACTTCAGACACAAGCAGGTTAGGAATAAATAAGAAGGCTGAGGGGATTGAGGATACAATCTGATGATGATTTGTAGGCTTTTTTAAATAATACAACATTGTTACATACGTTCTGGATGTTTTTAGAGAGAGGTCATAGAAAAATTTTTAAATCACAAAATTTTAAAGATTTTTTTTTTTCTTCTGAAATTCTTTCCAAAGAAGAAAAGAAGTTGATTAGAAAAAATATTTCCTTCCAAGAGACAGTTTTCATATAACTTATGGCAGACAAAAAGCCATATGCTATCAGGTTAATGTTCTTTCAGAGTTTGGTATGTGTTGGCATCCTCAGAAGTGTGTTTAAAAAAAAAAAAAAGGGGGGGGGGGAGGCCTTATTTATCACGTGAGTTTTCATACAGTCTTGGGTCACAATTTTTCTCATATGGAGCAGGTGACTTAATTTTTTTCAAATAATTCTTTACTCCCCTTTAGTGCTTTGGTTGTACAAACCAAACTGATGTTCTCTTATTATGACTGTCTCATTTTCGATAAACATACATCTGTCCAGTTGTAAAGGGAAAACATGGAAAACTCTTATAACTACAAGATTTCTTTCTTCTTTTCAGCAACTATTATAATCTCAGAAATGTGGGTTTTAACATTTTTGTAAAGTAATTGTTTCTCTCTTTCCATTAGAGAGAGATTGAGGAATAGTGCCTATAAGGAGTAGGATGTAGTCAGAGCTTGATCAAATTAAAAAGAATAACATTTTGTTTCACTGCTGGAAAAGGCATTCAGGCTTACTGTATAGATTAAGCAACCTTCTAGCAATGACTTAGTTTATCATAAACAAATATATTTGATGCCAGCTGGAAGCCCATAATAACTGTCAAATTGGATTCTGTTTGTTTTCATAAGAAATTGGTCTTGCAACACTTTCTGACACAATAAATGAATGTCTCTGTTACTATAAAACATACGGGTCTCCACAGATTTCACTGTCCCATATATCTTTCTTTGATTACATACCAAATTAAGTATTTCCGAGGCGTGTCACTCTAGCCGAGACTGCGCTGAAGGTACATCTTGCAATTGACAAAATGCTAGCTAGTAGCTGTAAACTCCTACTCAGCAGTATGTTTTCAGATCTTACTTTTTTAAAATTAGCAAACTTCAACTTTTCTTATCTTTTGGATTTTAGTCAGTTTTCCTTATTTTTAATTGTACAGAGTTGAACGCACAACCTTAATTCTGCCCCACTATATATATAAATCTAAGAAATTGTGATCATGAATTTGAAGACTGTCCCTCATACATAAAGGGGAGCAGAGTTAAGGTGGCATGTCAAGCACTCTGGTAATGAAATGTGAATGTTTAACTGCAATTAATGTTGCCTTAAGCCAGGGGTGAGCAAACTAGGGCCCGTGGGCCGGATCCAGCTCGCCAGCTGTTTTAATCCGGCCCTTGAACTCCCGTTGGGGAGCGGGCTCTGGGGCTTGCCGTGCTCCAGCTGGGGAGCAGGGTCGGGGGCCGTTCCACGCAGCTCCCGGAAGCAGCGGCATGTCCCTCCTCCAGCTCCTATGTGTAGGGGCAGCCAGGGAGCTCTGCTCTGCATGCTGCCCCTGCCCGAAGCGCTGCCCCCGCAGCTCCCATTGGCCAGGAGCTGGAGGGGGGACATGCTGCTGCTTCCAGGAGCTGCTTGACATAAGCACTGCCTGGAGCCTGCACCCCTGAGCCACTCCCCCAGCCCTAGCCCTGATCCCCCTCCCACCCACCAAACTCCTCGGTCCCAGCCCGGAGGACCCTCCTACACCCCAAACCCCTCATCCCCAGTCCCACCCCAGAGCCCGCAACCCCAGCCGGAGCCCACACCCCTGCCCCACCCCGAAGTCCCCTCCTGCACCCTGAACTCCTCATTTCAGGCCCCACCCCAGAGTCTGCACTTCCAGCCAGAGCCCTCACCCCCTCCCACACCCCAACCCCAATTTCGTGAGCATTCATGGCCCACCATATAACTTCTATACCTTGGGCCAAAAAGTTTGCCCACCCCTGCATTAAGCTGATAATAGTGTGTTACTAACTGCATTTAAAATACTTATTGATAATTACTTTGCATTTAATTTTAGATTCATATTTTGTATCTTAGATTTGTGGTTACGCGTTCAGAAGAAATCCAACCCAGCCTCTTAAATACAAAAACATGTTTGAACAGAGACGTGGGTTTTTGCATACAAAAGTTGCAGGTGCAATACTAGAAGTTGCTTTTAAAAATTTGCTGTAATAAGAAATGGTAACTGATGGCGTAGCCATTGTTGCAGTTTCTTTTAATAAATAGAATTTGTTCTGCAACAGCTTAGGAGAGAGGGAAATGTCTGTCTTTATGTTTGAAACCTTTGGAGAGCAGGAAGTAATGCAAATTTTAAATATTCTCTTCTTTCATAGGTATTTACTTGGTTTTTGCATTTGAAAAGCAACAGTGAAAAGAACAATACTGGAAGTAGCAAGAAGAGATTGCATCCTGGTACAAGTTGGAGTGATGTAAAACCATTGTGGCGACTATTTTTTTATGTTTATTTTTTAATTATTAGAAGTGTGCAGGACACTACCAAAAACTAGGGCAAGCTCATGAATTTGAGTTACAGTTGCCTGTCTGCGACAGATGGACTTTTGTGTATATAGAAGATTGTCTGAACCTGGCTTTTTAAACATTTTTCAGTAATCTGCATGCTCTCAGAAATGCCATTTGAACTCCACAACGCTCTTGTTTCCAATAAGAAGTTTGTTAGTAAAGTTTGTTCAGGTGACCAAGGGCCTGGTCCTATACCCATTGAAGTCAATGGAAGGACTTCCAGTGACTGCAGTGATGTAGGATCAGGGCCTAAGAGCACTGTACAGCAAAGCTCAGATTGATCACAGTGCAGCACTTCAACAGTATTAAATTGTATTGAAGTTGTAGTTTATGTAGAAAGGTCCCAAACTGTTCTTGTTTTTTGTGATTACTGATATGTAGTGTCATTACGTGATAACTTCAAGATTAAATGGATTTATGTTCTGTACAACTGAATGTGCTGAAAGTATTGTTAGAGATGCCTTCAATAACTGAATTTCTGTCAGTTTTAATGTTCTGCAGATTATCTGCAAACAGGTAGCAACCCCTAAACTTAGATTGCCTAACACTTTCAATTATAAACGACGCCTGTGACTTTTTTTCTTAGAAGCTTTAACATGTTTCTTATTTGTGGCAGTTCTTTGAAACTTGGCAGGGACAAAGCCTGGGGACTAAAGACATGCTTTCCACTCATTCTGTTAAATGTTATTCAGGTTTGGCTGAGTTGATAAACTATTGAAAATAATTATTTCCCTTCTCTCACATGTGCTGCTCAGGAAATTTTTGGCAGCATATCAAAATAACTAACAGTAGCTTTTTAAAGAGCTGGGCCTATGCTTCACTGAGAATACCTGGGATTTGACTGAGCAACTACAGTAGTGGGCACGGGGAGCTTACCCCTACCTCCCCCCCAATAGCATATGGTACTAATGACCACTTTCCCCCACCTTGGGATAAAGCCCTTTTGAGCTGCCAGCTAATGAAGTCTTATAGTTCAGTTGGTACAAGTGTGTACTGCAGTGTTGAAGGTTTAGGGTTCAAACCCGGCTGTTACACGGTATGGGAGGTTGTTACTGTTCTATCTAATAGAACTTGGTTTTTTACCCTTTTTTTTTTTCCCCTTTATTAAAAAAAAAAAACACCAACCCTAAAATTACATGCCCAAAAAATCAAATGAACATTATTTAGGTTGCAAAGTCAAGCACTCAAAATTTAGGAAATGTCAGATTTACAGTTTCCTGGGCATCCTTAATAATGTGATCATGTACTTTCTACGTGACCCTTGCCTCATTCACTGCACAAGATGGAAGCACAAAGGAGAAGAGTTAAGTTGCCCAGGCAACTGTAAATTGCTTGGTTGTAATGATGCAACTCCAGTCATTATAATGCCACTGCTTTGGTGTAAATGAAGCTCCTCCCAGATTAAATGTCCTTCTCTATGGCTACATCTACACTACAGCCGGGATAGATGCTCTGAGATTGATCCACTGGCGGTCGATTTACGGGGTCTAGTGAAGACCCGCCAAATTGACAGCAGATCGCTCTCCAGTCGACCCTGTACTCTACCCCCGACAAGAAGAGTAAGGTAAGTCGACGGGAGAGTTTCTCCCGTTCACCCCCCACGGTGTAGACCGCACGGTAACTCGACCTACGGTATGTTGACTTCAGCTACATTATTCACGTAGCTGGAGTCGCGTAGCATAGGTCGATTTACCGCGGTACTGTAGACATAGTCTATGTTGTAGCTAAGGAATTTCTAAATGTGAGAACTCAAGTGTTTTATGGAACTGCACAGAAACACCAAATCTAGATCAGCTAAAAAAATCACTGCTTATATCAAGTTGTATTTGAAAATGCTCTGTACTTAAACATCATTATGAAAATCCCCTTACTTGTGCAGTTTAAGTTATTGAATTTAAAATAATGCAGAATTATCGCTGGGGATGAAAAAATCTGAAAAGAGGTGCCAGGGGAGAACTGGGAGTTGCTAGACAAAGAAATTGGGACAAGGAGTAGGGTAGGGGAGGTCACAGAATGTTTGGGAGCCAGTGGGGATGGAGAACTTGGGCAGGAAGAAGGAGAGAGAAAGGTTGGGAAGTGAGTGAACTGGACCAGGCTGGGCAAGTAGACTGGGATCAGAAGCCTGAGGAGTGGAGATCAGGACAATGAGTCAGTAGTGGAGTAGACACAGACTTGGGACAGGTTCAAGAGGAGAGGAGGTCAGGCTTGCAGGGGGTAATTGCAGAAGTCTGAGCTTACTAGAGAACACTTCCTTCCAGAGCCTAGAATGGAACCCAAGATCTTGGAGTCTTGCTATTCCTCTGATACTAGAGATCTATGAAACCTAGAGATGTTGAGTAAAATTCATTAAAACATTATCAGAAAAAAATGTTTTGACAAAAATGAAATTTTTCATGAAATTGTATCAATTCTGATGAAAAGTCCCAAACTTTCAGAATGAATGGTTTTTTTAGTTTTTAGCTTTAATTTTATTTTGGAATGAAATTTTAGGAAATTAAAAAAAAAAAAAAATAGAGCAGCTTCTACTTATACTGATTGAAACATCTTATTTTATAAATCAGTGTCTTTTATTTGTGTTATAATGAAATAGCGTGACATTTTGACAGTGATTTCACAAGGTTTTGTTCTAAAACAAATTCAAAACTTTCTAAATTTGAACTTTTTAAATGAAATTTTCAGACCTTCCATGTCTCAGGAAATTTCTAATTGGAATTTGTTTGTTGTGATTGGAATGAAACCAAATTTTGAAATGTCAATTTCCCACAAAACAAATTGAGTTTCACC
The DNA here is from genome assembly GCF_028017835.1 of Emys orbicularis. Taxonomy (NCBI): domain Eukaryota; kingdom Metazoa; phylum Chordata; order Testudines; family Emydidae; genus Emys; species Emys orbicularis. The sequence continues at coordinate 93,054,205 of NC_088684.1, forward strand.
CAGCTCTACTGAAGCCCACTGGGAAAGAGTCCTATATCACTCTAGTGCTGGTTCACATAGTGAATAACAGCCTACTGCTGCTATCAGATACCCCGTTAGTTCAAGTGTCAAGCTAGCTCCCTGGATGGGAAAATAAAAACCTTTCCAGCTGTTGATTTGTTCATGTTTAGAACATGCCAGAAGCTGACAATTCTAGAGTAATGCACAACCTCCCTTTGCAAACTGTACCCACTGCCCATTATGTGTCTCCAGATATCTACCATACTTTCTGTAATTATGGAATAGTCCACACTAGTAGCGAAACAGGTAACAAAGCTAGAGAGAAACTTATTGACTGAGTCACTGTCCTAGTGTCCCTGGACCTAAAACACAAGAAGAAATAGACTTTCTATCCCTGGGAATGTAAAGTGTCTAGAATGGCACAAAACCAGTAGACAAGCTGAGCGGGGAAGAAAGTGTCATTTCAAACAAAGTATGTAATAAGCAGTGTCATGTCGTCCATCTTACTGGAAGTCTAATGGTAAATCTTCGAGCAGGAGCCATTTTAAGGCCGGTGGAAGGATTAAATAATCTCCACATTTCAGTCACTTGGAAGAACACAACTACCATATCTGCAGATTGGACTACTTTCTGAAACTCCCTGGCTTCCCTTGTGTTTTTCAGTTTTCCATCTCTTACCTTTCTACCCTAAATATACCGGTGAGTTACATTTTTGGGGGCTGGAGGGAGAATCTGGGAATCCTCTGCAAATTTAGAATTTGAAATATTTCAGATTTCTTTTTTGGCGTGGGGGAATATACTCTGTACCTTTTATCTTTGTAACTCTACTGTTCTGTGGATGAGAAACTTCAATTCACTTCTCATGAATTACCTCTATTTTTACTTTTCTAGAGGCAAAAACATCTAAAGAACAAACTGTTACCTAAACTAATCGTTCATGGTAACTTATTAGGTAAATCCATATTGGGAGACCTAAGTAGTTAAATTGAAACTTGTGAGGAAATAATGTCAAGTTAAGGGTGTATTGCACACTGCCTATGGAAGTGTAACAGCATTGACAACAATTACTTGCTAATTAAAGCAGGTTTAGCTGGCAGTCTCACTGCTGAACTGTTTTGCGGTTTCAATGCTGAATGATTATTGTACTAAAGAATCATTGCGAGTTTTAAATACTGTTTAAGAGGGGCTAGTTTTTGCAAATTAGATAACTGCACACAAATGCACATGATTTGGGTGTGAATGTGTAATTACCACATTTGCAAATTAGATATGTGATTACATGCTTTAACTGTCCAAATATCTGCCCCAAGCTTTATGGGAGTGTACTGCACAAACTCTGAGCCAAATTGTGTCCCTTTAATCAATCAAGACACTCACTGGCTCAGACAGTTTTGCCCTCTAAGGGCTTCAGAATTTGGTCCTTTTGTTACTGAATGGAAAGAATCTGGTATTTAAGATTAATGCTGCTGTTATTAAATTGGGTTTTATGGTAAACTCCTGCCGTAAAATATTTGCATTGCAGCTATGACACTGATTAAGTGTTCTCTCATAATAAATTCTTTTTCAGGTTTCTAACTATCTGAAAAACTTAACAACTCTATTCTTAGCTCAAAGATGAACTTCTAGGGCAAGATCAGAAGACATCTATTTGGCTATTTTTGAAATATGCAAATATAAAGGCCTCAAGGGTTTTATACACAAACCAGCTAAGAGAATGTTCAGGTGCATTTTTGTTGCCCTCGCATACTTCTTTTTAGTACTACAGGCCCAGTCTACACACACCAATTACACTGATTCAACTAAATCTGTTTCCTTAAAATTGGTGCAGTCCCCCTTCGTAGGCATCTTGAATCAGTTTGAGGGGTTAATATTAATGAATTCAACCTGTACAAATGCTCCTAAGCTACTGTGAGGCTAAATGTCTCTGGCCAGTTGCTAGAATTATAGCTTAGATATATAGAGCCCTGTGCGGATACAAAATTTGTATCCGCGTCCAATCCAAGATCTGCAAAAATAGTCCGGGGATATAAAGCAGATATCTGCAGTTTTCAGGGCTCTAGATACAAAATTTATATCTGCATCTGATCTGCATAAATGGTCCACAGATAGCTGCATCTGTGGATTTGCAGGGCTCTACAGATATAGACGTTAAATATTGGTTACACCCCAGGACATGTAATTCAGCCTACCCACTCTGATGGCATGAGTGTTGTGGTTTGTGGAGAGGGAATGGTTGTCATAACACCTGTGTACCAGCCTGTGTTGACTTATGGCCACTGGGTATGTGTAATGGCTGATCCAGTGGCCATGCCTTCCCTAGCCTATCCCAACTTGCTTTTGATGGCCTACTTCTTCAGAGCCCAGTTCTGCTGTGTTCAGCTGTTGTGCGGTGTTCCTGTGCTGCTGAACAGTGGTTCTGCTATACTGGTGGCTTTAGTCCTGTGCATCAGGAAAAATTTCATCCCTTTGAAAATAAGCTCTTAAGATGCTGCTGGGTGGAGACCTGATCTGTACAGTAATGCACCAGCACCTTTTTTATTAAAGTAGGTTCAATGCTGGTGAAAGATATATTAACAGTGCTAGAGAGTGATGAAGACTTGTATTCACGAAACAGGTACATCACTATCCGTGGCAATTTATGCTAATTTGTCACCACCCTAATATAACTCAACTTTAAAAATGCAGAGATCACCTCTTGTGAGTATTTTTGTCTTCCTGTCCTCTACTGAGGCTACCAAAATAGGTGCCAATTGTGGTAGTGAGTTTTGTGATATGGATACCTGTCCTCTCTCAACATTTTGTGCAGAAAAATGATAATTTATGCTAGAAAGTTGCATCCTAAAATTGAAAGTTACAGTTTCTGCAAAAACTGCAACTCAACCTTATTGCCCATAGTTAATAGCCTAGTCAGTAAAACAATGGCTTATGAGCTTGATTTTTCAAGGTGCTTAGCCTTTTGGCTTTGATCCCACAAAGCACTTAAGCATGTGCTTACCTTTCAAGCATCTGAAGTTATTGGACTACTCAGTCTTAAATATAAGCAAGTGCTTAATTGGAAGATTGCTGTATTGAATTTTTCTGGTATAAAATACATTTTATGAAAATGGTACAGGATTTGAAGTAACCCTCTTACAGTATTGGAATAGTTAATTTACATAAAGGATATGTCAGTCCTTTGATTGAAATGAGGTATTTTTCAGAATCTCATTCCATATAACCAAACATTCTGAAGTACACATTAATTAAAAGAGGAGTAATTAGCATATGCTTGCTACAAATATAGTTTAGCAATTACAAAGACGTAAACCGTTACTTTGAGGAACATCAGTGCTAGGATAGAAATAAATCTAAAACAGCTGCAAAGTAATCAAGTGGTTGATAATGAATCCTCTTTGTAAGCTACTTAATGCCAAAGTAATACTGTTGGTGGGAAAATAGCCTAAAATCTTTATCTGTTAGGATAATTTGTGATGGTGATCTTATTTGGCACATCTTTGCTATTTAGAGGTAGAATGAAAATACCAGGAAGAATATAACTGATTTATTGTAGGTTTAGGATTTTCTGGTAGTACACAAGTATCTTCTTAATAGAAGCTGACATCCAAAAGTTATGTGGTATCTTAAACTTCATAATTTTTTTTACTTTAAGCTCTCTTTCAATAATTAGTTGAAGTTTAGTTTCAAATAAAGGTGTATTTTGCTTCTGAATACATGAGGTTTTTGCAAATATCTTCTGTCCTGGTTGACTCTCAGTTCTAACAATTTGAGCCTTAGGAAAGGGGATAAACTTTTAATTCCCTGAAACTAAACTAAGACCCAAGACAGCCCATATTGTTCTCACTACTAATTTCATAAAAATGTCTTCAGTTCACTTTGAAGTCTCAAGTCCTTGTCTAGACTCTTCCACGTTTCTGAATCTTGCAGTCATAGGGCATGATTCCCTGCTGTTTTGCATTTTGTGTAGTTGTTTACTTACAATGGTTAAACTGGGATTTTTTTTAACAAATTATAAATACATTGAAAAATGCATTTTTTCAGAGTACTAAAACTGTTCCAAAATTTGGTTCAAATTTGGGCAATAGTTTGGGCCAAAGAAAGTAAATCTTATTTATATATATCTATATATATATAGCTATATCTATATAGATATATCTATATATCTATATAGATATATAAAAAATAAAAGTCAAACCAATTTTGACAACTTTATATTAAATGTTTTGACTTTGTTTTGAAATATAGCTATATTTAGTGTAAAATAAAAAATTGAAATGCCTGAAAACAAAACTGGAAAAAAAATGTTTCACTTATAGTTCTTTTGGTTTTGGGGGGGTTTTAATCCTAAACTTTTGCTTCCAGACTTTCATTTCAGGAAGAAAAACATCAGTTTCGTTCTAAAGGAATCTTATTATTATTTTTCAGTTCAGCCCTTCAACTGAAAAATCAATTATTCACTCAGCATTATTGCATGGTGAAAGTGGATGAGAAAATAATCAAATCAAAATAGTAATATTTTACTCATTTTATATTGATGTGAATGATTTACACAAGGTGTAGAGCACTAGTGAATGAGTTCCCCAGAGTCCAATCCTTCCTCAATCCTGCATTAGTTCTTGGCTTGGAATCCTGACTTCTTCACACCACCATCTTCAAATAAAGACTACTTAGCTGGTGATTCTAACTAGCTGTTGGACAACTCATCTCAAGTTCCCTTCTCCGTTCATACTGTTTCTTTCACTGTCAAATTGGACAAAAGTTGCTCTAACTTGTGCATAAAGTACTAAAACTTTTTAAATGGCTGCATAAAGTAATAAACTCAAAGCCCTTTTTGTTAGCGGCTATATAAAATGTACCTTACGAATAAAATCAAATTATTACAAAATCGCAACATTCAAAAATCAATCAACATTATCACTAAATCTGAGTCCAAGCAAACTTGCTCTGCTCCTGCTCTTGCTCTGCTATCTAGTGGCAATAAGGGACATCACATTTTCAGAAAAACTGTTACAGGAAGCTACTTTGTTCACTTCTTTCCTTAGGGAAGCCTTTCATTTCTAGGGTGAACAATGGATTACTTCTCAGTCCACTGTTTTTGAGGATTGTCATTGTTGAGCTTGGATGTTAAATTTGTTGCCTACATCTTATAAATCAAGAAAGCCATAAATGCGCCAAACAAATAGCTCAGCGGTAATTTCAGTGCTGGAAACTGTGTTGACTTCCTTGTTAACAGCTCCTAGTCAACAGTGAATGAGAAGCAAAGGGCTGGAGTCATTAGCTGATAACCTGAGTTGACAATGTAACAGTTATGAGCTATACAAGAAGGATAGATTTAATATTTTATGCATCAAATAGCACAGTGTTAAAATAACAGGAAAAAAATCAATGGTATTGTTGACACTGGTCAGCTCAGAGAGCTGGTAATGGGTTATGGAGACTTTCACTTAAGTGACTAGACTGACTTTGGTTCACTTTAGTTGTAACTGGGTGTTCTGTGGTTTGTCATTTATAGCCAGGTAACACTTCTGTATGCTAGATACTGTAAAAATATGGGAAGGTACAGTTCCCGTCCCAAAGAGCTCACATTTGAATGCACCGATCCTGCAAGTAGCTCTGCATGCATGGACCTTTGCCTTCTCTAGGGCTGTGAATGGCCACAGGATTCTACCCAAATGGAGCAGTTTACAGGATCAGTGCCTGACAAAGATTAACTGACATTTTATTGTAATTAAACAGTCTCTGCTCTTTAGAATAGAGAAGCACCATTCTAAATAGCAGTGGTGTTCTTTAAGCATTTTTTAAAGGGTACTTTAAAAAATGATGGCTCATTTTATAGGAACACATCATAAACTACCTAGCACAGCAGGAGAAAATAAGTAGGTGCATTAGCCCTCATGGCCAGAATTCACATGCTACTACACCAAATGGACTATTACTCAAAACTCCCAGGGCAGAAGGATGGCAAGTTGGCAAAAAGAGGGTGTTAGGGGATGGTGGATAAGTCTCTCCTGTTGAAGCCAGTGCACTTTGGCCCAGTGACTATTTAAATTATTATACACAGGGGAACAGTCATTGGTCCAGAGAGAGAATGACTGTGTAGTCCAGTGGTTAGGGCACCCAACTGGGAGGTGGAAGGTCCCAGTCCCTCCAACCATTCTTTCATTATTTATCCATGGTGCACACACCACTCTCCTCAGCATCTTCCATTGGCTAGCTTAGGCGGCTCCTTGCCTAGTATATTGGCTGCTGTGAATTGCATTCTTAGACCCTCCCTGTCTCTCACCATTCATTGTATAGGGAGCGTAGGTGCCTAACTTGGCTTTGTGTTGTTCCTGTGATATTCTAGACAACTAATAGGTGTCTAAATCCCTTTATAGATCCCATCTCAAGTTCTTCCAGCCAAAGAGACACAGTCACTCTCTTTTTATTTTCTTTAGACCTAAATGAACCCATCTATCAACATGACTCAGCAAGTATCAGTATCCTTAACACAGATATTTAGCACCTGAGTGACTCAGTTTTAGGGCTCGTCTTCACTACAAAATTTTATTGTGGCTGAACAGTTGTGAGCAAGAAGCCCAGGTTTTGGCTCTAAATCAGTACCAGGAGTTCTGTAAATCAGAATTCCTGTTATTTAAATAACACTTTTAATCCTAGTATTTTAAAGAGCTCCTGACCATCTTTAATTTTCACAGCACTCCTCTGATGCAAATATTTTATATACATTTTATAGATGAGTAACCTAAGATGCGTAGAAGTGCTCTGAATTGTCCAGCCTTACTGAACAAGTCAGTGACAGAGCCAAAAAAAAATCAAAATGTTGTGACTCTCTGTTCTCTGATTACATACACTTTCAGCCCCTCCGGCTGGGGGTATTTTAATTCTATGTGCAGTTTGAACACAATTTCTTCCTATGCTCTGAAAGACAGCAACTTCCTATGCTCTGAAAGACAGCAACTTAAACTAAGACAACAACTAAAGACAGCCCCCTTGTGGCTATGATTCTCTTTCACTGCACTTCATTTATTCTGGGCTAAATAAGTAGGATTAGAGTGCACAATAAAACTCTTTATGAAAATAATTTCTGAGTACAACAAATCAGTAAAAACATTTTCTAGAGACTGGAAGCCTTAAGTTCAAATTAAAGAACATAGTTTTAAGGCTGTAGCAATGGGGGAAAGAGACTTTAAAGGAGTTTAAAATAATTTTGTAGGGCCCAGTCTTCTTCTTGATCTACATTTGGAGGGGATCTTGTACAAATATATACAATTTATTTCTGAAAAATTTTGAGATTTTGTAGTTCTGTTTTGTCCTGAGTTGGGACTGAGTTTTTTTACTGAAAAGTAAACATTTTGGATTTTTTTTGGACTAAGCAAAACATTCCCAAAAACTTTGTTCTGGGTCAATCTGAACATTTCATTACTTTTTTGATGTTTTACATTTTTAAAACTATAAAATGCAATACATTTAATTTCAAAAAAGTCATTTGTAAACAAAAAAATCAAAATTTTCAATTCCAACAACTTCAAACCAGGACATTTCAACATTTTCCAATGCTTTGTTTCAATTTTTTTCAGAAATGAGTTTCACCAAAATTGCCATGTTCCTACATAATGTTTAGTTTTCGATAAAGCGGGGGATTCAGATGGGTTGGAGAAGGCTATTTTGATGGCTCTCAGCCTGCATGCAACTGGCAAATGAGTAACCCCAGTTAATCTGAATAAACCTTCTCTTTAGTGGTTTATAGTCTCTGGCATAGTGATATTTGCATGTAGCTGGCAAGTGAGTGGCCCATGAGGAGGTTGGCATATTGGGGAGCCATCCTCGTACCCATGGCTTTTCCCATGGTTTGTTGAGGGGTGTTAACAGGATACTTCACTTGGAAGGGTCCCTGGAAATATTGATTAACTACTTATGCTCCACTTCGTATTTAGCTGTGCCACACTGAGTATGTTTCCCAGACCTGAAGAAGAGCTCTTTGAAAGCTTGTCTCTCTCAGCGACAGAAGTTGGTCCAATAAAAGTTATTACCTCACCCACCTTGTCTCTAATATCCTGGGACCGACGGCTACAACTACACTGTATCAGACTAGTATGAGCATTTATAAACAATGACTTGACATAAAAGAAATCCCCATGGGAATCCGAATGGAAACACATATGTGAGTTAATGAATGATGGATTCCTTATTAGCGGGCTATGAATCAAGGTGAGCTGTTGTTGTCATGAACTACCAAAATAAAGCTCAAGCATCTGTAAAATATCCAGTCTCCAAGACGTTCTATAGACTGAAGAGCCACTTATTGTCAATTTTTCTAAAGGTAGTGAATATTCTTTGAAAGTAAACCGTAGACCAGCCAACACTGCTGTCATTAAGGAATACTAATAAGACATGGCAGGCAATACATTTCTGGACAATTGTACATACAATTCATTTAATGACACAAGGCAGAAATCAGTCACTTTAATCGGGCAGACCACCAACACATACAATTACAGAGACTGATTTGATAAAAGAGACTGATTAGTTTTGTTGGCTATTGATATTACTAGGGAAGTGCAAACTGAGTCAGCAAGAGTGTGTTGAATATTTTCCTACACAGGGTTCCCCAGACACCTGGCTATATTGCTAACTTGATCAGAAGCTGATTTGTAAAGTGCAGCTTCACTGTTCTATGGTACTTGGGCACCACTGCATCACAGAAATTAAAGGATATTTTGTTCAGTTTCATTCTGTAGTTGTCTTTTTGTAGATATTATAAGATAATTAACTCCTCTAACTGATTGACTAATACGCCCACTCTGATTGTACCAAATGTCAGTAGTTGTCTGACAGGCAATCATTTACTTGTCTTGCACCTTTGTGCTTCAGTGAACTAATTTGTATTCATATACAGTGCTGATACAATGGCGTGAATGAGTCTTTTGTTAGGGTAAAAACAATGAGGAGTCCTTGTGGCACCTTAGAGACTAACAAATTTATTTGGGCATAAGCTTTTGTGGGCTAAAACCCACTTCATCAGATGCATGGAGTGAAAAATACAGTAAGCACAATATAAAAGCACATGAAAGCACATGAAAAGATGGGAGTTTCTTTACCAAGTGGGGGGTCAGTGCTAACGAGGCCAATTCAATTAAGGTGAAAGTGGCCTATTCTCAACAGTTGACAAGAAGGGGTGAATACCAAGGGAGGGAAAATTACTTTTTGTCGTGACCCATCCACTCCCAGTCTTTATTCAGGCCTAATTTGATGGTGTCCAGTTTGCAAATTAATTCCAGTTCTGCAGTTTCTCGTTGGAGTCTGTTTTTGAAGTTTTTTTGTTGACGAATTGCCACTTTTAAGTCTGTTATTGAGTGTCCAGGGAGAGAGAAGTGTTCTCCTACTGGTTTTTGAATGTTACAATTCTTGATATCTGATTTGTGTCCATTTATTCTTTTGCGTAGAGACTGTCTGGTTTGGCCAATGTACATGGCAGAGGGGCATTGCTGGCACATGATGGCATATATCACATTGGTAGATGTGCAGGTGAACGAGCCCTTGATGGTGTGGCTGATGTAGTTAGGCCCTATGATGGTGTCCCTTGAATAGATATGCAGACATATCTACGTTAGGGTGACATTTTCTCCATTGTTCAAAAACCAAACCAACTCTAATACTTGCTCCCTTGTTTTTGTCCTGCCACGGGATAACCGTGTGAATCCTGTAAACTATGGGACAATGTCTCTAAATGCAAGGCAGGTCCAAGCAAATCTGAGATCTCCAGTGAGGCTATTTGATTGAAGGTCCCTTGGTACAAGGGGGAAAATTCAGTGTGGAATATCATTTGACTTCAGCCATTCTAATCACAGGTGTTGACTTTTATTTCTTTAGTGCTCCACCCCTTCTCTGCCCTGAGGCTCCACCCACACTTTGCTGCTTCCCCTGAGGCCCCGCCCTCACTCCGCCTCTTCCCATCCCATCTCCTCCTCTGTGCAAGTTCCTCTGCCCATCCGCCCCTCGCTGCTTTCCGCCCTCCCCCGAGTGCCTCCTGCTAGCTGCCAAACAGCTGATCGGCAGCTCCACCAAACAGCTGTGGCTGGTGGGTGCTTGAGCCCCGGAACACCCACGGAGTCGGCGTCTATGATTCGAATCCCACTATATAATCAATCCCAATTTGTAACTGAAAATGTTGCATGAAAATCTGTACCAGAGTGTTCACAGGCAGCTGAACAGAGTGAAACCTTCACTGACATGAAAAATTTCATTGAAAACACCCTGTATGTCTGTGGAAGTTTCATGGACTCAAAAAAAAAATGCATTTTCAAACTCTTATCAGATATTTTGCACAGTTTTATCAGTATGGAGCATGATGTCAGGCATTTCCTAAGAATTAATCAGACTGACTGAGTTTAATGACTCTTTACTGCATTTTGGGCCATTAACTCCCCTCCCCTCCGATCATTAGTCTGCAGGATAGGCCCCATGCCTCCATTAGATTGCAGCAGTTATTATTTTTGTGTGGCCAGGAGTGGCACTGCAGCTCATATCACAGCTTTTAGAATTCAATCAGAAATGAACAGAATAAGCAGTACAACCACCCACACAATTCCAAAACGAACTGGTTTGTGCTGTCACTGAAGGAGCCCTCAGGGAAGGCAAAAGGCAGCCCACAAATGTCAAGTTATACAATTTTAGTCACAGCAGTGGTGCACACAGGCTGATCTGTTGGCAGGCGGATGCTATCAGAATAAAATGTTTTATTCAATGAGTCCAAAGCCTTGGTTGTGGAGGAACAATACCTCCTTGAGCTATAGAGATAATATGACTTCTTACATCACAAATGCTGGAATGACTTTCAATGAAATGAAGTCACCTCTGGGATGAAGGGTGACAGGTAGCTGCTCAGTGATGTGGAGAGGGGAAATGTAGGTCAGGGACTGCAGAGAAAAGTGCTGTTTACCAAAACAGTGCTACCAGATCTTTTATTTTTTTTCCTCTGAAAAAATGACATTGTGGGGTTCCATGCTTACTGCTGTTCGTTGGTGCTCATAAATTTGCTCTGTTTGTAAAATGACCGTTTTTTCTAACAACTAACCCTGAAAGCTCACTCTGAACTCTAAAAGGCACACTGAGTAATTTCTTCCTCACACATCATCAGCTGTAATAAAGATTCTGCAGGCCAATGTAACCTTCAGTTACACCTGCATAGGGTTGCAAATGGGGTTGCATAGGTGTCAAGGTTCCTTCCCCACTCTGAACTTTAGGGTATAGATGTGGGGACCTGCATGAGAAGCTCTAAGCTTAACTACCAGCTTAGATCTGGTTTTGCTGCCACCACTCCCAAGTGCTAACTCCCTTCCCTGGGTAGCCTTGAGAGACTTCTCCACCAATTTCCTGGTGAACACTGATCCAAACCCTTGGATTAAAACAAGGAGAAATTAACCATTCCCCCTCCTTTCCCCCCACCAATCCTGGTGAGTCCAGATCCAACCCCCTTGGATCTTAAAACAAGGAAAAATCAATCAGGTTCTTAAAAAGAAGGCTTTTAATTAAAGAAAGAAAGGTAAAAATCATCTCTGTAAAATCAGGATGGAAAATAACTTTACAGGGTAATCAGATTCAAAGAGCCCAGAGGAACCCCCTCTAGCCTTAAGTTCAAAGTTACAGCAAACAGAGATAAACACTCTAGCAAAAGGTACATTTACAAGCTGAGAAAACAAAGATAATCCTAACACGCCTTGCCTGGCTGTTACTTACAAGTTTGAAATATGAGAGACTTGTTCAGAAGATTTGGAGAGCATGTATTGATGTCTGGTCCCTCTTAGTCCCAAGAGCGAACAACCCCCAAACCAAAGAGCACAAACAAAAGCCTTCCCCCCACCAAGATTTGAAAGTATCTTGTCCCCTTATTGGTCCTTTGGGTCAGGTGTCAGCTAGGTTACCTGAGCTTCTTAACCCTTTACAGGTAAAAGGATTTTGGAGTCTCTGGCCAGGAGGGATTTTATAGTATTGTACACAGGAGGGCTGTTACCCTTCCCTTTATAGTTATGACAATAGGTGTCCCTGCAGAATCCTTAATACCGATGATTGATGTAAGAGCTGTATGTATGAAATAAGAGAACTTAACTATTAGATCCCAGGCTGAGTTTGTAGAGCTGTCAATTAGAAAAACCCCATGTTGTTACTTAAAAACTGAGCAAATTGGATATGGAATCAGTAAAACAAAATATAGCAGGAAGCCCTGTATCTACTTTTACAGTTACATTTCAGAGTAAAAGTGCCCTTTAAGATCTGTTCAATACAGACACTCACAGTTTTAAAGGTCTCATTGGAAAGGCCACATACAGTTAACTGCACAGCAATTAGGAAGGAAAGTGTGAGTGACTGCTGCTCATATTTGAACAAGTAGTTCTAGGGAGTCTAACTATAGTTCTCTAAATTCAGTGCTAAGGCCACAAAGCCATCTCGCCAGTATTACGGCAAGTATCACTTTGAAAAAGACCAATGTAGCCAAAATATAGTATGTCTGCTTTGTCCTTTAAATGTAATGCATTTTATCCATGGAACTATAGGCTAACAGAATCATGTCAATTTTTTTTTATTCTAAGCAATGTAACTCGTGTGTGTACAATTAAATTTGTAGTGTTAACTATTAAAACGATCTATATAAAAATAAATATAAGGATTAGATGCATCAAAAGTGTTTCAAAGTCATCTGGTTAAATTACAATGCGGTGCATAGATGCTATACTGCTAACCTCGCCCACAACTTAAACTCCATAACCTCATGATAATTAGCTTGCTGTTAATTATTATGGAGGGAGCCTCCTCATTTGCCAACATGGTGGATTTCTATCACTTTAGAAAGGTAACTTTTGTGGTGCTGGGACCCAGCAAAAAGCAGAGTTCTTTGGTGCTAAAATGGATGAGGACCACTGCACCTTCTCCATAACTTCCATATTATTCATTAGTGTTTTATTATTTATACTGTAGTAGCATCTAGGAGCCTTAATCACAAATCAGGACGCTGTGCTAGACGCTGTTCAAACACATAACAGAGACAGTCCCTGTCCCAAAGAGCTTACAATCTAAGTATAAAACAAGAGACAACAGCTGGGGAGCACAAGGTAATACTCAGATAAAGCTGTACCATCACAGTCTACAGTAGCAATTGAGAAACATCTACAGAAAATGCAGTAAAATTACACTACAAAGCGCAAAGGCCAAGATTTCTAAAAGGACTAGTGATTTTAGATGCCACTATTTTTAGGTGCCTAATTTGGAACAACTGAAAGAGGTATGATTTTCAAAAGGCCCCTTTCTGATGGGCTCCCAAAAACACTAGTAATTTTTTAAAAACTTGGCCAAAATGTAGAAAACATATATAAGTCCCTGTAATAAGCTACTGTCATGACTTGTGTCCATTAGTTCTAGCAGATAAATATAATACTGATCACAACACACACAATATATATATATAGTACCAGATATGCAGTGGTCTCTCTCCTCACTATTCTAGTTGAAATTAACATTAGGTTACATAACTACATCAAGGAGAAAATCTACCTCTATATATTGTAATGTAGCAATAAAATAAGAAAGAGAATTCTATAACTGATGTGTAGTACATACAACAATAATTATCATGGTCTGCTCCACCACACATACACAGCATGGCTTGTTGCCCTCTTGCAACACAATTAAACACGTTGTGGTAGAATTCTGTTTACAGCTGCATTGTTTTAAGTTCAAACATTCTATGACAATATGAGTGTAATAGTGTATCCCTGTGCAAGAGCTTCTAAGGGAGTGATATTAGCAGAGAAGGCCTATTATTCATCAAATGGAAAAGTCACACGTGTAACAATGGTTGGTCAAGTTTCTGCTCACTTCATTCTGCCTTGGCACAGTGATCTATTCAGTTGCTTATTGGGTATTGGTTTAATACAGAGTCTCTTTATAGAGGAGTTTGCAAGTTCATTGATGGACAGCAATAGGAGCTCAGTGCTGGCTTTAGTGGTTCAGGCGGTGAGTGAGATTCCAGGGGTTTCCAGTGAGGTGCTTACTATCAAATTGGTCCTCAGTTTACACCATGCGTTGCCTGATCTTTAGATTATGTATTCATTATATCGAATACTTAAGAATCCCCAGTTATTACTTTGAGGGTTGACATGTTCTTGCCCCAAGATCAGGCCCAGTATTATTCAAATTATTATATAGTTGGGAACCCTGATGTGCACAGTTGCAACACTCACACTATAGGAACTCTTTTATATTTACAAATACAGTTTAATAATACATTTAGCACAGTCACAAACACCACAATTTAGTAAGATAGAGATACTACAGAATGTACATCTGCACATCCATATACTCATCCCATCTCCTGTAGAACAACCTAAAATGTTAGCTATCATCTTCCTCATCACCTCCACCTTCCCCATCATCACCAGTGGCCATCCTTCTGGCACCCCCCAAGGACTACATTTTTATCTCCCACCGCCCCTAGCCTGCAATGCCACTTTTATAATATGTTACGCTGATGCCACTATGTTCGATACATATTCAGTAGGGGATTTTTTCCTCTTTTCCTTATTTTTATTTCTTCACCTTACTAATGTTGGAGTGTCTTTTTCCTATAGGTTAGTATATCAGTGATCTCAACTTATTATCATATACGTCCATTCATTACCATGGCCCTTTTGTCGTTAAGTATCACATTTGTTATTTCTGCCCTAACTGGTTATTTCGATTCTTTCCAAGTTCCAAGTTGTGGTGTACCTGTTAGTTTAAAAGGGTATGAACTTAGGAATCCCCCTATGCCAACCTGCTTTAACAAATCCTCTATGTTAAAGGTCACAGCCATTTATGGACCTTATGCTTTAGCTCATCACCATCTATCTAGGTGAAAGGTCCCAAACATATGTATGCTAACTTTACCTTAGCTCAACATACAGGATGTATGTGGCCTGCACGTCTCTTGTGTTACAGCCAAAATATACTCTAATATAAACCTATTATAATAAAACAAATAATCAAACCCATAAGAAAATAAGAAACTTACAAGAAAAGATATATAGGCAAGCAAGCATGCTAGTCTTAGATATATCTGATGTATCTGTTATGTACATCAGTTTGTAGTCCGGACACTTCTGTGGTTGACTTATGTACCTGTAGTCAGAACTTCCCCTTAAACTGTATTTTCAGCTCCCCAAATACTTGGGGTTTTCCACTGGGCCATTTATCTGTGCAAAGTTCATAGGTCTCAAACCTTATGTTCACGTGCTGAAGCTAATGTCTTACAGGATACAGGCCTGTAGGTTTCTTGCATTACTGCTGAATATAATGCAAAGCACTGACTATAATAAAGGCAAGCTAGCCCACTGGGGACAGTAGCAGTAAATACATAATAAATTATTCAGTACTTAATCTGTAGGAGGAATAGTAATTTTGGCCATGGGTGGATCAATTTTCTTTTAATTTTGCACTTGGAAAACTGTTGAAACAGAATTATTACAATGAGAAACAAAAATAAGCCATAGTTCTTCTCCTCACATACATATATCCAATAAAAATAAAACCATAAGGAAAATATCTTTGCTTTTAATTTTAAATAATTAAAATAGGGGAGATAGAATGTTGGATCACCTCTACCGTGTCAGTGCAACACCTGGTCCTGTATATTTTGGTACAGATTTTCTTTTCAGAGTAGCAGCAGCCTCTAGAATACTCTAGAAGCAGCAGGATCAGGCCTTGACGCAGTGTTAGGGTCTTAAGTGACTCTCTATGGCCAATGGTCATAGTGCTATCAATTAATGTAAGCCAACAAGAGGAAGCATCACAATGATACCTTTAGGATGGGGGAAGAATAGGGAGTAAGGAGAATGTGAAATCTCAGAAGATATCGCCAAAACATTGAAAAATAAAACCATTAGAAGTCATGGGATGGTCAGTATGTAAAAGCCTTCAGTGTTTTGATGGGACATTCAGCTTCAGTCATGAGCCACTTGCATCTGCACAATGAAACCTTTAGAATGGCCTCAACTGTAGTTAAAAGTGTCATATTACAGAGCAGGGGTTCCAGAACAGGAGGGGCCAGGGGGCCTTGGCCCTCCCACTTTTTGAAAGTGGATGGGCCTGGCCCCTTCACTTTTCGCCATGGGCCCTGCCCTGCCCCATCCTCTCCTCCCCAAGGCCCTGCCCCCCGGCTGGGCCAGCAGCTGGAGCCTGGCCGGGGAGCCCAGGCAGATGTGGGGAGCCACAGACCCTCCACCTGCCTGAGGTGGGGGGCCATGAGAGCAGCCCCCAGCCTGTGACCCTGCCCTCCCAGGGTGCAGGGCCCCAGAGCCACAGCCCGGCCATGGTAAGAGCCACCCGGGCAGCTGTGGGGAGCCGCGGACCCTCCATCTGCCTTGGGCAGCGGGTCTGGAGGGTGGGGATTCAGGCCAGGGGCTTGGCTGGGGGTGGGGCCTCAGGGGGAGGGGCAGGGCCACAGAGGGAGTGGGGGGCCCTTGGTCCCCCCACTTTTGGGAAGGCTCCACCACCCCTGTTACAGAGAACATTGTTTTCCTCTACTAGTGGCAAAATTCCTAAGTAAATTCATGACCATGCACTTAACATTTTAGATGCAGAGGTCTTGCGAAAGGCTAGTGCCTGATATCTTCATTAGCATACTGCTCTGCTGCTTTTCAGAGAACTCCTGATATTTTCCTTGAAACCAATCAGTAGTTCTGATTACTGACGGTTTGTAGCTGTGCCTTCTCTGCCAAAAATAATTGAACTTGATGTGCTGTTAAACCAGCATTTTAAAATGAATGTATTCAAAAGAGGTATGTTTGTCTCAAACTGTGGGGCTCATTAAAATTTTGAAAGTACTTTAAAAATACAACCACAATGTGATTATATTTTAAATAAACAAAAACAAAACCTCTCCCATTTATCTTTTAGATTAAGTTTGACATTTTCTATTTCTTGATTGAAAGGAGGGGAGAGAGTTGCTCTACTGATAACCCCAGAGGCAGAAGCAGCCATGCTGAGACATTGTAACAATTAAAGGAAAATACCTGTCTGCTTGTCCTATAGCTCTGGCGTGGGGTGGCTGCAGGGTGCTAGATTCCCAGCAGCTAATGGGAGAAGGAGTGATTAGAAACCATCTGCCTTCTTTGGGGGTGAAGTTGCTATGAACTGGAGGAAGGAGCCAGTGATAGCAGGATGCATCTCACCTGGCTTTTCCTCTACTTTCTGTTCCTCCCCCAACTGAAAGGAGAAGTGTCTCTTTCCCACAGAGCCCACCCCAGCCTTTCTATCTGGCCAGCTCCACTGTCTGTGTGTGCATGGATAGGCACAAGGGCTAAAGCCTCAGACATACATGCAGACCAATGGTGAGCAATTGTACCTGACAGAGACCTCAGGGTTCAGCCTCTAACATGTTGGCAACAGTTGTATAGCTTTTGTCTTGCCAATAAAATATTACTGACCTGAAAAATTGTGGATGTGTGTGACATACCAGGGTACAATCCATACCAATGAGTAGCTGTGTCACCCTTGCCCTGTAACCTAGGGTGCTTTTTACAATGCCTTGCTGCTGTAACCTCCAACCTGGATTGCCCAGAAACAGCCTCAAAGCATGTAAGTCACTCCCAACTATTTCTGTGTGTGCTGCAGTCAGCCAGTCAGACCTCGGCCCTTACCAGCCTTAAAGACTGTCACAGGGTGACCCCAACATACTCCCAGTGCCAGATTTCCCCCCAGAAACATATGTCCTGTACTTCCCAGCTCTCTCCTGGACAGTACAAATTAGGGATCTCGAAAGATTAAAAAAATTAATTGGAAGATTAAAAACATAATCACGATTAATCGCACTGTTAAACAATATTGGAATACCATTTATTGAAATATTTTTGGATGTTTTCTAAATTTTCAAATATATTGATTTCAATTACAACATAGAACACAAAGTATACAGTGCTCACTTTATATTATTATATTATATTACAAATATTTGCACAGTAAAAAAGATAAACAATATTTTTCAATTCACCTCATACAAGTACTGTAGTGCAATCTCTTTATTGTGAAAGTGCAACTTACAAATGTAGAGGTTTTTTTTTTTACATAACTGCACTAAAAAAAAAACCAAGGTAAAACTTTCGAGCCTACAAGTCCACTCAGTCCTACTTCTTGTTCAGCCAATTGCTAAAACAAACAAGTTTGTTTACATTTATGGGAGATAATGCTGCTCGCTTCTTATTTACAATGTCACCTTAAAGTGAGAACAGGTGTTCGCATGGCACTGTTGTAGCCGGACTTGCAAGGTATTTACATGCCAGATATACTAAACAATTATATACCCCTTTATGCTTCGACCACCATTCCAGAGGACATGCTTCCATGGTGGTGACAGGTTCTGCTCGATAATGATCCAAAGCAGTGCGGATTGACGGACGTTCATTGTCATCATCTGAGTCAGATGCCACCACCAGAAGGTTTATTTTTTTTTGGTGGTTTGGGTTCTGTAGTTTCTGCATTGTAGTGTTGCTCTTTTAAGATTTTTGACAATATGTTCCGCACCTCGTCCCTCTCAGATTTTGAAAGGCATTTCAGATTCTTAAACCTTGGGTTGAGTGCTGTGGCTGTCTTTGGAGATCTCACATTGGTACCTTTGCATTTTGTCAACTCTGCAGTGAAAGTTTTCTTAAATTGAACAAAATGTGCTGGGTCATCATCCGAGACTACCATAACACGAAATATATGGCAGAATGCGGGTAAAACCACAGAGCAGGAGATATACAATTCTCCCCCAAGGAGTTCAGTCACAAATTTAATTAACACATTTTTTTTAAAAGGGGCTCTAAAGTTTTACATTGTTTTGTTTTTGAGTGCAGTTATGTAACAAAAAAATCTACATTTGTAAGTTGCACTTTCATGATAAAGAGCAGCGAACAGGAGTGGCTAACTGGGGAGTTTTGCGAGGGAGTTCAGAAGGAGAGTGTGAAAGAGGACTAGATACACTTAACATTCTGTAAACTTAAAGCCAAAAATATCCCCCGATAATAACAAAGCATCAACAAAGGAGTGAGCTGCAGGAGTAAAAAGAGAATGCAGGCAGAAGTCCAGCGACAGAGTGGGGGCTATCCTGTTTATTGCATCCAATGCAACATGTATGATTACCTGCCCGATGGGCAGGTGGCGTATGTGTGCATTCGGTGCCAGGAGCTCCTGGCCCTCAGAGACCACGTACGGGCTTTGGAGATGAGAGTGGCTGAACTGGAGGAGCTAAAGACCCCTGTCGCGGCTTCCCAGGGCTATGTGCCCTCCCCCCCAGCTGGGGCTTGGCGGGAGCTGCAGCCAGGACCTCGCACCCCTGTCCCACAGCTGCGGCCAGCTCTGGAGTGGGGGCTGCATGCCCCCCATGGCTGCATCCCCTGCTGTGGCTACTGGCGGGGGGCTCGGCCTGTCAGCCCCTCTCACCCCCATGGGACTCCATTCTTCCCCCCCACCTAGCGCTGCCCCCAGGTTATTTTTAGTGAAGTCATGGACAGGTCACAGGCTCCGTGAATTTTTGTTTATTGCCCATGACTTTTACTCAAAATAACCAGGATAAAATCTTAGCCTTACTTATGGTACCTCCACATTCTAGCCCTAAGTGAACAATTGCCAAATGAGTAAGACAGGAGGCAAGAGTTGCTCTATGATGGAGAAGTACTTCTCCCTCTAGGATGGAGAAGTAGAAAAGAAGGCTCATGGGAAGGAAAACATTCAATTATTAGCTTCCCTTCCCCTCTTTCTCCAACTGTGCCTGTGGTAACCCACACCAAAGTCTGGCACCGGGTTTCTGGGCTGCACTATTTGCCCACCTCAGCATCCCATACTAGCAACTTTGTGAGGCTTTTTCTTTAGTCAGAACAGCATACCATGATGAGAGCTGTGCTCTGACAACCCAGAGTTATTAGAAGAGTGATATTGCCCCGACTTTTATCTTAAAATATTATTGAGCAACATGAGTGCACTTCGTCCTAAATGGCAAAGGTTAGAAAATACCAAAGTTTGTTTTAACTCCTAGGTATTATTTTTCCAAGTAAAAAAATCAAACAAAAACAAATACAGCCTGAGATTTTACTTTTAAAAGCCATTTCAAAATTGTTTAAAAGGATTTATAGCGTGGGGAAAACTGTCAATACCCACCTTTGAAGTTAATTCACATGGCTGTGGATGAATTCTAAAGGCACTTTTGTTGAAAGTGCTATTAGCTATTTATTTTTAAAACAGCAACTCAAGTCCAGCTTTTATCGATAGGAAAAGCACAAAGAAAAGTCCTCTGCACTCAAAAACAATGATTGATTTCAGGAAAGAGCAGGAGTTCTCTGAAACGTAAAGGAACAGAGTGTTAAGGCTTCAGGCACAGGTTTATATCAAGATATTTGTGCCCATTAACTGAGGACAGCAAACATCCTACGGACACATTCACCCTGGCTTTTCTTCAGATAGGGAGAGTGGATATAAATAGAATGACTAGGACTCCACCTCCTTCAGTGGTAGCGAAGGTCTTCAAAAAACATGACTTCAACTAGGGCTGTCTACACACAGAAATGGTACTGCATTAATAACGCTGGTATAGTTAAAATGGAACAACCCTTCTGGGATGGACACAGTTACAACGATATTAAGATGCTTATATCAGTATATTCTTATTCCTGGATGGGAACGGGAACTAACTATACTGACATAAGGCACCTTTATACTCATATAATTAGGGCCACACAAGGGGTTGTACCGGTATAACTATTTCAGTACCAGTACATAATCGAGACCAGGCCTTAATTGCCAACCCCCACTTCACAAATAGCCCGCAGAAGTGCACATGCAATTACTAGCCTACCTCCACTTCACCATCTTTAGGTAGTCCCCCACATCCCACTTTGCATTTATTACCACTTCTCCCAACAGGGCCAGCTCTGGCTTTTTTGCCGCCCCAAGCAAAAAAATAAAATAAAAAAATAAAACCTGTGGGGAAGCCGGAGCGGCGAAGCAAAAAAAAAAAAAAAAACCCAACCTGCGGGGCGGCTGGAGCCAGGGTGCAAGGGGACTCCCTGCGCTGCAGACGTGCCCCGGGCAGCAGAGTGCGCGCCCTGGCTAGCAGGGGGAGGGGGAGGGAGCGGGGAGAGAGAAAGAAGGGGGGGCCAGGGCTTCCTTCAGCAGGGCACTCGCCATGCGGCCCCTCCCACCGCGCCGCCTGCTGGGAGGGCTCTGCGCCGCTCCAGTCGGCGGGCAGGGAAGGACGCGGCTGCCCTGCCAGTCTTGCTGCAGACCTGGCACCGGCTGGGGCAGACGGAGTGTGCAGCCCACTCCCAACAGGGCGCTCCCCTCCTCTGCGCCGCCGCCTCCTACAGGGCAGCCGAAGCGGCGAACCAAAAAGAAAAAAACCCTGTGGGGCGGCCGAAGCGGCAAAGCACAAAAAACAAAAAAACAACAAAAGAAAAACCTGCGGGGCGGCCGGAGCGGCGAAGAAAAAAAAAAGGATTGGAGGGAAGCCTCCCCTTAGAATCTGCCGCCCCAAGCACGAGCTTGCTCGGCTGGTGCCTGGAGCCGGCCCTGCTCCCAAGTTGGCAGAGCAACTACCCCCTGGCCACGTCCCTTACAGCCCATCCCAGGGGTCCTACACAAATGGGGAAGATTGTGAAAACATCTTATCAACTCCAAGCTCACCCAACCCTGGGAAGAGCCTATGGGAATGGAATGCTAAAACTGAGGGAAAAAGCAACATTTTATCACTAGGCATGGAAGCTCGAATTTTGTCCTCCGCACCCCCCAGCAACTGAGATGTTGTGGTGACCATGGACAGGGGTGTTATCACTGAGTGACCATCTGTCCAATCCATGTAGGAAGAAAAGGAGCTCATGAGATGACACATGCAAGGAACTCTTATGCACAGCCGAAAAGAAGGATTAAAAGATGGAGAAGTGGAAGGAAGGGTTCCTGAAGCTTGACAAAGCGGAGAGAGAAAAAGACAGGGAAATGACTAGCTCCTCACACACTCAGCTGCTAGGAATGATGGCGAGGTTAATAGCTTTCCAGGAGAACATAGAGGCTCTCTGGTGAAGGACAGTGCCACACCCCACATACCCCTTGAAGCCCTCTACCTCTGAGGCTACTGTATTCTGGGATATACCATTCACTGCAACAACTCCCCAAAACAGATTCTTTTGTAACTAACAAAGAAAATGGGAGCTCCCCTTAAGTCCCTCACCTGAGTTGCAAAGAATAGTTTTGAACATGTTCCGTGCACACATTTGTGATCTTAAAAGCACAAACTTGCTCCATCTTATAACTCTTGGTTTTTAATGGGTTTCTAAGACTGCACATTGTTGTGTGTGTACAACAATTTTTTTTAACTGCTCACAAAGTTGAAATTGGTATATTTATTATTGTTTATTACAAATTCATTGAAAATGTCTTTGCAGTCATGGTTCCATGTCTAAAATAACTAATGAAAATGCCCTCCTCCAAGCACTAATTAATTAACCAATTAGTGAAAGTGCCCACCTTTGCTGCACCTTCACATGCACTATAATAAATTGTTTAACCAGAACTATGATAAAGTCCCCACATAAATTATACAAGAATCCCCACATGTTGCATGATAAAAGTTTTGCAGCACTGCACATACACATTAATATTTGTTCAGTAATCCTGACTGAAGCCTTATACAAAAGCATGTTCTTTTTTCACAAGTGACTCTTACCCTTATAGTAGGAGCATAGTACCTCCCTAATTCTGTGTCCCTGAGTAGTTGCAGCACTTTGTAGAGGTATCTTCTCTGGCTGTTCAAAACATACAGCAAGTCTGGCATCCTCCTCCTCCTCCCATCCATCTGCAAGGCTCTCCTTGCTCACACAAAGTTTGTACAGCAAGCAGCTACCTTAAAATGTGCATATTTCTCATCAGCCTCCAGCCTCAACATCTGGCTCCTCCATCTATGTTTTGCTCTCCTAAATGCCACTGTTGTTTAGCAACTAATCAGGGTATAGTTAAACTGTTCCTTTCTTCCACGCAATTGTCCATTAAAAGACTGCATAAGCCACAGAAGCAGAGGATATGCTGGGTCTCCCAGAATGAGTGGAAGAATGGCAACACCATCAATGTCCATAGAGACCACGGCAGCAAGTTTTATTTCACATTGCAGAAAAGAGTCCAGAGTTTCTAAAGATCCTGGCATCATGGACCTTTCTAGACCATACTCATTAATATTCCTCTAAGGCACTCAGCTGGTTCCCATCATGGTCACTAGGCAACCCAGCAAGTTCAACTGGGCCCAATGAGCCTTCTCCAAATGGCTGTGCTTCCTGACTGGGCAGGAGAGCTAGCAGACAGCAGTCTACTTGAGCCTTGCAGTAGCACAATGGCTGCTCAGTGCATACCATACCCACAGCTGCGCTTGCCCAGCTCCTGCCTCCAGTCTTGCTCCAGCCTGCTCCCAGTTCTTGTTCCAACCTTGACCCCTGACTGATCCAGTCTAGTTTTTGCCTCCTAATTCTGATTCTGATTCTGACCCTTGGCTTGGCTCCTCAACTTTGATCCCAGCTTCAAATCAGCCCAGTATCTGATTCCTGGATCTATACTGGCCAGTAAGCTGAACTGCCACCACAACCACCAGACACGATCCTGCTTCACCAACTAGATAGGCCATCCATGCCCCAGCAGCTAGCTGTAGGGAGGGCATAGGCTTAATGACGTGGAGATCCCTTCTATAATGACCACAGTGGGAGCCCAGCTCACCCTTGTGGACTTAGTTGGGGCCTTACAGGACCTGATGGCCCAGGTTGCTGCATTTTAAGAACAGAATGTAGTCCTGCGGGCCCAAGAAATGCAGGCCTAGGCTGCCACACCACAAGACAGGAATGCCACCCTTCAGGCCCCCTGACTTTCACACCTATTGCCTGTGAGCTCAGGGTTTTCCTACCATGCCAAATTCTGGGGGTTCTTGAATCAATGTTGCCTGCTGTTCATACTGAGGTTTCTATCATACCCCATGGACCCGTCTCTAGTAGGACTTGTGATTAGCCTGCTGACCGGAGAGGCTCAGGCATGAGCATGAGCTTCTCCACTATTGGAGGGGTCTACCCACCTGCTCAAACTCTTCGAGGAATTTGTCCAGGCAATGACTGGCATTTTTGATGACCCTATCAGAGTTTACATGATAGGAGCTGTGTCCAATCCCTCTGGCAGGGGTCCTGGTCTGTGACCAGATACGCAGCCGAGTTTTGATGCCAGGCAGCAGATACCCACTGGAATGAGGCCATGCAATGACATCATTTCCTGCAAGGACTCAGTGATCCTATTAAAGACAAATTAGCTTGGATAGAACCTCAGCCTAGCCTGAGGCCCTGATCATTCTGTGCATTAGGACTGATGACCAGCTAGCAGAACAATTCTAGGAAAAGAGGTGCAGCACCCAACCTTCATCAAATCCAACTCTTCTGTTGAATGCAATTCTGGGTAATCTACCAGACCCTGAGCAAGTTCAACCCCACCTCTCTGCCAATGAAAATAACCAGCACCAAGCTTGAGGACTAGCATTTTGTAGCCGGATGCCCAGTCAAGAACTGGGACATCTTTCCGGGTCGGGAAATGCTAGGACCCAGCCCCAGTAGTGAGGCTAGGGCTGAATCTGTACTTTACTCCGCCCTGCAGTGAGTCACTCTGCCACAGCTCTGCCGGAATCCTGACAACTCCTAACCAGCACACCACTTCATCTTCCTCTCCATCTCCAGGATGCCACAATGCTCAACCACCACTTGGAGGCACTGGTCAAGTCAGGCGTATCCAGTAAATTCATCAACAAAGAAATTGTCAAATGTCATTGGATTCCTACCCTCTTCAAAGACTCCCCCAAGCTCACTAAGACCATCGACAGCTCACCCCTCTTTTCAATGCCCATCATGTATCAGACAGTGCCTTTTGGAGGTCATCACCAGTGGTGGCCATGGGAAATTATCCAGTTCAGGGTGATCTATGCCCTGCACTAGCCAGTCATCCTCAGTCCCCTTGCCTCATCGCCTATGACCCCATAATCTGCTGGCAATCAAGGACAGTGCTCTGTGATAGAAGTCTGTGGTGTGCTCCAACTCCTAAGAGAAATAAACAGTGGGCCCAGCCACACCTAATATTCCTCTCAAATATTGGGAATTCACCCAGGTGTTCGACAAACAGAAGGTGGACACCCTACCACCCCACTGCAATTACGACTGCCCTATCGAACTCCACTAGGGTACAGAAGTTCCCTTTGGACACATTTATGCTCTTTCTGAGCCTGAGCAGCTACAGGCCCTCTGGAAGTATCTAGAGGAAAACCTATGGAAGGGATTTATTTGTCCTTCCCCCTCCCCTATATTCTTTGTTCATAAGAAGGACAGCACTCTCTGATTCTGTGTTGATTACCAGGCATTAAATCAAGTCATAGTATGCAATTGATATTCCCTTCCTCTTATCAGTGAGCTCCTGGAGAGACTCAATCAGCCTGGGTCTTCATGAAATGAGACCTCTGTGGAGCATATAACTTAGTCAGAGGGATGATGGCGTATTGATCCAGATACAGTCATTTTGAATATTTGGTGATGCCATTGGCCTCTGTAACACTTCTGCTACCTTCCAACATTTTATGTATGATGTCCCCAGGGAAATCCTTGAGCAGTACATTGTCATCTTTTCTGAAAATGACAACCCAGCTGGAGCGCCAGAGCGGGTCAAGCCCTGGACCCTGCTCCCCGCCGGGAGCTCAAGGGCCAGTTTAAAACATCTGAAGGACCGGATGCGGCCCCCTGGCTGCAGTTTGCCCATCCCTGTCCCAGAGCATTTTGCTGCTGCAAAGGAGTCTTATAAGAGCTATGCTGATCAACATCAGCAAGTCACCCCAGACTTAAACGTAGGTGATAAGGTGTGGCTCTCTTCCAAGAACTTGAAGTCAACCCATCCCTCTCTATGTTAAACTTGACCACAAGTAGCTCTGGCCCCTTCAGATCACCCAGAAAATAAATCCAGTGACTTTCAAACTCCTGCTCCCAGAGTCTCTTAAGGTCCACTTTGCCTTTCATGTCTCCTTTCTCAAACCATTCATCAACAACCCCCTTCCGCAGGTTAGATGGGTTCACCACTGCCACTGGGGGCAGGAAGAGTCCAGGGGCAGGAAGAGTACGAGGTCCATCAAATCCTTAAGTCCTTGTGGTTTGGGGGAAGTTCCAATACCTAGTGGATTGGCAGGGGTATGGAACAGAGGAGCCATCTTGGGTGCTGTAGCAGGGTGCTGGTGCAGAAACACCTAATTAGCCCCTGCCCGGTCAGCTCCAATCAAGGGAAGCAGATTGGGGCTGATGGAAAAGGCCTGATGCCAGCCTGAGGATTGGCAACACCTGCTGGCCTGACAAGCCAAGGGCTATAAAGGCTGGGAGGGTGCCAGAAAGAAAAGGGGCAGCCAGGGAGAAGTCAGGCAGGCAGGGAGGGAGCTGGAGGCCTCCTAGCTGAAGGCTGACTCTGCCTGTAAGGGAGGTAACCAAACCTGTAAAGCTTGTATATAGATGGACACTGGTGGTGGGATAACGTTAAGTAAATAAAGACACGGATGTTGCACAACCCTGAGGTCTCTCTGAGCCTTACTGGGGAGGGCAAATGAGCCCCAGGAAGAGGGGCGGGTCATGAATAGGGTTACCATAATTTAATTTAAAAAAAGGAGGACACTCCACGGGCCCCCGGCCCCGCCCCAACTCCGCCCCTTCCCTGCCCCTGCCCCAGCCCCGCCCCAACTCCGCCCCTTCCCCAAAGTCCCCGCCCCAACTCTGCCCCACTTCCCTGAACGTTCCGCCCCCTGCTCCTCCCCCTCCCCTGCTTCCTGCGAATCAAATGTTCACGGGAAGCCTGAAACAAGGAGGCAGCAGGTAAGCTGGGGCTGGGGCTGGGGCAGGGCGCGGTGCGGCCCAGTCCGGCTCCCCCGGCCGAGCGGCTCCCTCTGGCAGTCGGCCGGCCCAGGCCAAGAGGCTCTGGCCCCGGCGTCTCCCGCCCATACGGGGCTCGGGCCCTGGGGTGCCAGCCCCTGGCCGAGTACCGCCGGCCCCGGCCCGGCCCCTGGCCCCGCACCACAGGCCCCCGGCCCCGCACCCCCGGCCCCGCACCGCTGGCTCCGCACCGCCGGCCCCGGCCCGGCCCCGCACCGCCGCCCCCCAGCCCTGCACCGCCGGCCCCCGGCCGAGCACCCCCGGCCCCGCACCGCTGGCCCCGCACTGGCCCCGGCCCGGCCCCGGCCCCGGCCCCGCACTGCCGGCCCCCGGCCGAGCACCGCCGGCCCCAGCTGCCCCGGCCGAGCACCGCCGGCCCCTCCCTCCCTATTTTCCTGGACATGTCCGGCTTTTTGGGATTTCCTCCCGGACGGGGATTTGAGGCCCAAAAAGCCGGACATGTCCGGGAAAATCCGGACGTATGGTAACCCTAGTCATGAACCCTGTTACAGAAGCCTGTAGAAAATATCCATGCCCCGTCCTGTTACAGGAATTTCACCAGCAATATCATGAAAAACCAGGACCAAGGGCCCCTAGAAGGAGCTCTAAATGAGTGGGTACAGTCAGGAGCACAGCTGGCTCCCAGTCTGGTCGCTACACATCCTAGCAAGCTCAGCTGGGCCCAGTGAGCCATCTCCAAATGGCAGTTCTTTCTGATTGGGCAGGCAAGCCTGCGGCCTGCTACTTGAGCCTTGCAGTGGCAGCTGCACAGTGACTGCTCTGTGCGTACAATGCCTGCAGCTGCACTTGCTCTGCCCCTGCTTCCAGTCCTTGTTCCCGCCTCATTCCAGCCTTGACCCCTGTCTGCTCCAGTCTAGTCATTACCTCCATGCCCTGCTCCCAATCCTGACTTCAGTTCAGATCTTTGACTTGGCTCCTCAACCCTGATCCCAGCTTCACCCTCACCCCGGTACCTGACTCCTGTATCTATGCTCTCCCTTACTCTGAACTGTCACTGCAATCACCAGACAAGGTCCTGCTCCACTCATGCTGCTCATGCCCTGGTATCTTACAATTTATAAACCTTCCACAGTGATCTACCAGGTCTTGCAACACCATGGAGAAATAGTCCTTTCTGTTTATAAACTCAGAGGCCTGATGTAAGGGCAAAAAGTAGGCACATGGGTCTTACCAATAATTCCCCTATAATTCAGGAACCCCAACCATGCAAAACCATTAACAGTCTTCTGTGCATTGCCCAGTCTTATGCCCCAGTGTGACAAACTTCTTGAGAGCAGTCCACACCTCCATGACCACATCCCTGACAGTTGCTCTATCAACGCCAAATTAGTTAGCTACTGATTGGTAGCAACTGGGGTTCGTGAATTTCTAGTCACATGCTTCTCCATGGTGAGGGCAGCTTTCATGGTGGTATTCCACTGCTGCAGCTCTAGGTGAGCTCTGCACAGCTTTCTAGGAAAGTGGCTTTCGATACCCTAAAGTTCTGTTGCCACAACTGGTCGTCCCAGGTCTGCTGCACTATCTTGTCCCACCTCTAGAGCCCCAAAGCAGTGTTCCTGCTCCAGATCTTCTAGGAGAGGTGTCTGCTCAATTTTTAGCCTCCTCCTCTTCAGGTACACTTATCACCTTGGTTCTGAAGTCACTGCATGACTTTAAATATGCTTTCAGCAGCAGCAATCAGTTCATATTCATCACCATGAGGCTCGCAGTACTCGCTAATTTCCTTCATGCTGCCTGACAGTGCTTTGAAAATGGTGCTGGCTCGCAAAAGCCAGCGGGATGATAGGATGAAAGGAGAGGAATCATGGGAATGATGTAATCTGACCCCCAGAAGTTCTTTGCCTTCCAGTAGGCACCCCACAACACACACTGTGAAAAATCCCACAATGCATACACCGCAGAGCAATACACCATGGGATGTCCGACCATAATGCTTATTTCAAAACATCACTATGCTGTGTGATTGTGATGATACGAGGCAAAAGTACCTTTAATAACGGGACAAACAATGCAGTGTGCGTCCACTGATTGTGCTACAGTTGTTGTGGATCACTTAACATGGATACACAAACGTACTTGGATAACACAGTACTACATTAAAGTTAACACTTTCAAATTTGGATTTCTAAACTTGGCCTTTTAAAGCACTCTGGTGAAAGTAGTCTAATTATCAGAAGTCCTGAGCACCAATAACTCCCAATGCAGTCAGTGGAAGCCATGTGTACTCAGTATCTCTGAAAATTCATTTACTTCTATTTAGGTGCCTGTGTAAAGAGTAGGTGCCTAATTTTAAGTTTTGAAGATTACACTAAACTAATCATTACAGTACAGATGTGGAATATATAGAAGGGTTATGTGACATATAGGCAAAGAACATAGTCATAAGACAGAACCAGAAGAACAAATACATTTTCATTGAACAATAAAAAATGATTCCTGTAGCCAAAGAGCGATACTGGAGTAAAAGTAGTTAAGCGTATTAACACCAAGCAAGTAGGCTAGATTTGCATTGGCTTCAGTTAAAGTTGTACACTACACCAATTAGGATTAGCATCAACTAACACCCAAATCCACCAGTGTAATAAGCTCTTTTTAACATTAATCTCTTCTGGGGGACATGTTACAGTATTCACTGATAAGTCATGCTGTCATGAATAAAGTAATATGCAACTTCCCTTTTACATCTTGCAGATATGCTATAAAGGAGTGAAAAAATCTATTTCCCATCCACCTCCACTCCTGCCTGCATTGGATTTAGACAGTACTGTATTGTAATGTATTTTTGAAGTTATTTTTGAAAGTGTGCTTACTGTTATCCTTTATTCATAATTTACAAATTCACTGAATGACTGCCACAGATTAGAACACACATACTACAGTAATACACTCCCATGAGCCATACCTGAATACTCCTTACATGTACTGTATGCTCTGTCTTTGACCTGGTTGATATTTCACATCCCGAATCCCATATAACAATTGTACACTCCCTACATGAATGTATTTCACATCCCGAATCCCATATAACAATTGTACATTCCCTACATGAATGTATTTCACATCCCGAATCCCATATAACAATTGTACACTCCCTACATGAATGTATTATATATATATATATTGTACACTACACCAATGTATTATATTATATATATATAATACATTATATATATATAATACATTCATGTAGGGAGTGTACAATTTATATATATATATATATAAATAAATTTACAGTGTGTCTCCTCCTCTCTTTAACCATCTAAAGCAATCTTTCCTATTCATTCTCAATTTTAAAATATGATGCACATCCACTGACCGTCTTCATAATAAAGGATCATACATGTTTCAAAAAGGGTCTTTGTGAGGTGCTGTCCAGGAAGGAATTTTTAGCAGACCTAGTTAATCATCCTATGAAAAAATAATGTATGAAGAGGGGTTAACTATGGCCTTTCCTGTTCCCTCTGTTCTGGTGGAAGCAGTCCCAGAAGAAACAGGTTTTTGGAGTGGCTTCCTGCTGCCTCTAGTGTCACCACCTTGTTTGAAGGAGATATTGAAGCAGTCATATCTCCTCTTTCACAGCTGCTGCCCCCACCTCATTGCTGCCCTATTGCAAGAGGTATGGGCATCACGAGGTGGTTGGAATGACTCCCTGTCCTGGTGGGAGGAGAGATGAGTGGCCACAGCAAGCCCAGCCAGCTCTTCCACTGCTGCTGTTCCATTTCCTTCTTTAATTATGGTCATCTGTGCACCTTGGGCCTATCCCTGTTCCTACAGAAGATAGTGGCAAACTCCTGGTGATTTCAGTGAGAGCAGGATGGCCCTTACACTCCTGGAGTAAATCATCAAGCTCTTTCTCCAGAAGATCAACTACATCCGCTTTGTGATGTGTGGAGAGCCTCCTCCTGCTCCAACCGCGTGGAACAAGAATCCAAAGGCTGACTCAAAGTCTGAGTGTGTGACCTGGCATTGCACTACTGGACAACAGCCAAACCATCCAGTCTGCTGGCTGATTTCTTGTAATCAATTGGTCTACTCAGAGTATTAAAAAGAACAGCGAAAGCTATTGTAAATGCAGTTAAGCTGCGATGTAAGGAACATTATCAAGGGCAAACAGAATGCACAGAGGAATTTATAAATGGAAAGATTAGGAGAATTAAAAAGAAGACAAAATAATAAACAAACAATTAGAGGACTAAAAGAAAATAATCAGCACTGAAAAGAGCACAGTATCTACACTGTTATTGGAAAGTTTATAAACAATGAAAGGAAATGATTTCCCTTAGGAATCTGATTTCCAGGTGCTGCAGACGAAGGATTAGAAATTATGCAGAAAGCACAAGAAAGGTAAAACATGCCATACATCAGAAGTACTAAAGAAACTTCAAGATGAGAACCCTATATTCTTCTCTTTAGGCTGTGGGATCAGAACTATGAGATTCCCTGTAAACACAAACCATGCTAGTTACAACAGAAAGCTTTGTTTGAGAACTGTTAGAGCCTTATTATGAAACTGTGCTAACTAGCACCATCTACACAGCTGACTCAACTGTATTAACCACTGTGCTTGAGCATGATTTAAACAGCTGTTGCTGATAGAAAGAGTTATAAACACAGTTGGATAGTCCCAAACTGTAAAAGTCTATGTTATTTAACCCTGTTAAAACACAAATTGGAACAATTTAATTTTGCCGCCCAACTGATGTTATATAAATAAATTATTTGGGCCACATGCTTAAGTGTATTTGCTAGGCTAGGTTGTTTCAGTTGTGTAGACAAGACTGGACTACCTACCAGGTTAGTCTGTAGCACGATTCTCAGGAAAAATTCCTGTCCATAATGGTTAAGGAAGACATGCTTGAATCCTGCCCTCAACAGGATTAAACCATATTGTGCAACCAACATGGTTCTGATACCAGCGTGGATAGTACCTTAGTACTTAGGCTTGTAATTAGAGCTGGCTGAAATATTTTGGGGTTGAAACTGGTTTTTTTTATTTTATTTTTTTCAGTTAAAAAATGCAGATTCAGTGATATCAAAATGTTTTCGAATTCTTGTCACTTTTGCTGAAGTTGGAAAAAAATCTGAACAAGTGGAAACAAAAGATTATAATTAGGGCTGTCAAGCAATTAAAAAAATTAATTGCGATTAATCGTGCTGTTAAACAATAATAGAATACCATTTATTTAAATATTTTTGGATGTTTTCTACATTTTCAAATATATTGATTTCAATTACAACACAGAATACAAAATGTACAGTGCTCACTTTATATTTATTTGTTATTACAAATATTTGCACTGTAAAAAACAAAAGAAATAGTATTTTTCAATTCCCCTAATACAAGTACTGTAGTGCAATCTCTTTATCATGAAAGTTGAACTTACAAATGTCGAATTATGTACCAAAAAAACCCACATTCAAAAATAAAATGATGTAAAACTTTAGAGACTACAAGTCCACTTAGTCCTACATCAGCCAGTTGCTCAGACAAACAAGTTTGGTTACAATTTGCAGGAGATAATGCTGCCCACTTCTTGTTTACAATGTCAGCTGAAAGTGAGAACAGGCATTCGCATGGCACTGTAGTAGCCGGTGTTGCAAGATATTTACGTGCCAGATGCACTTAAGATTTGTATGGCCCTTCATGCGTCAACCACCATCCCAGAGGACATGTGTCCATGCTGATGACGGGTTCTGCTCGATAACGATCTAAAGCAGAGTAGACCAATGCAGGTTAATTTTCATCATCTGAGTCAGATGTCACCAGCAGAAGGTTGATTTTCTTTTTTTGGTGGTTTGGGTTCTGTAGTTTCTGCATCTGAGTGTTGCTCTTTTAAGACTTCTGAAAGCATGCTCCACAGCTCGTCCCTCTCAGATTTTGGACGGCACTTTGGATTCTTAAATCTTGGGTTGATTTGTAGCTATTTTTACCTTGGTACATTGGTACCTTCTTTGCGTTCTGGCAAATCTGCTGTGAAAGTATTCTTAAAACGAACATGTGCTGGGTCATCATCCGAGACTGCTATAACATGAAATATATGCAGAATGTGGGTAAAACAGAATAGGAGACCTACAATTCTCCGCCAAGGAGTTCAGTCACAAATTTAATTAACGCATTTTTTTTTTAACACGCATCCTCTGCATGGAAGCATGTCCTCTGGAATGGTGGCTGAAGCATGAAGGGGCATACAAACGTTTATCATATCTGGCACGTAAATACCTTCCAACACCAGCTACAAAAGTGTCATGAGAATGCCTGTTCTCACTTTCAGGTGACATTTCAGGCAGCAGTATCTCCCATAAATGTAAACAAACTTGTTTGTCTAAGACTTTGGCTGAACAAGAAGTAGGACTGAGTGGACTTGTAGGCTCTGAAGTTTTACATTGTTTGTTTTGTTCAGTTATGTAAGAAAAAAATCTACATTTTTAAGTTGAACTTTCACGATAAAGAAATTGTACTACAGTACTTGTATGAGGTGAATTGAAAAATACTATTTATTTTGTTTATCATTTTTACAGTGCAAATATTTGTAATAAAAATAATACTATAAAGTGAGCACTGTACACTTTGTATTCTGTGTTGTAATAGAAATCAATATATTTGAAAATGTAGAAAAACATCCAAAATATTTAATAAATTTCAATTGGCATTTTATTGTTTAACAGTGCGATTAATTGCGATCTTTTTTTTTGAGTTAATGGTGTGAGTTAACTGTGATTAATCAACACCCTAATTTTAATTTTTCAGTTTGAAATTCCCTTCAAATTTATGAATTAAAAATAATTAAAAAATAGAAATGAAAACCAAACATTTTGTTTGGGGTCAAATGAAACATTTGGTTTGGACTGAAACATTTTTTCCCCTGACTTTTTCTGAAAAATTTCATTTGCAGTTTGACCTGAAACATTTTTTAAAATTTTTGTCAGTATTGCCAACAAACCAAAATAGCTTTTATTCACACAGCTCTAGTTGTCACTCTCAGAAATGTGCCCACTCTCCCAAAAAGAAGTTTGTCTTGGAAGGACATTAGAATGGGACAATTAGCCACAGAGATATGAAATACCCTTTTTTCTGGATTTTGTTCTTCTGGAGAACATAGGTACAGATGACTAATTGTGAGCAGTGGTGAGCTGGCTGTCACTACATCACCTTCCCTCTACTCATGTCATCTGATATAATAACATTGAATCCCAAGTCAGAGAATAACCTTGATATTGTTACTTGAATATACACACAGATGAAACATGTTTTGATGTTGCAAGATCATTAAAGGTGGCATGAGCCAGAGAATTATCATGATATGGGCTTTTGAAAAGTAAATAAGGATCCTCCCTGTCCTGAGTGAGGCCTTTGCCAGCACTTTGCCTTGAACTGTGTTTTTGTGTCAATTCTGGAGAAAGTTCAAGTGGTTCCTATTTGGAGCAGCTTCTAAGGGCCTGTTCCTGCTTCCGTTCTTGTAATTGTCAAAACTCCCATTGGTCACAGTGGGAAACAGGAGTGGGAGCAGGCAAAATTAATTCCCAGAGGAACCTCATGAATCCACGCTCAAAAACACAATGAATCAAACCTCCTTGGGGGCAGGGACATGTTGTCTTCTATATTTGCACTGTGCCTAACACAGCACCGACCTGATCCTGAGAAGAACCTTTGGACACTACCACAGCATAAACAATTATAGTACTAAAGAAAATTCCTGCTGTGCATCATAAACAGACACATTGATTTAATTCAAAATTAATAACGAATTCCTTGTGACCTAGATCTAAAATAACTGTCATTTCACTATATTGTCATTTGTGGTACATTGCATTGAAAACACACACAGCGACATAACATGCCCCGTTTGTTATTGTAATACAGTTTGTGCTTAGTCCAGTATTGCTGTTAATTCTTTAAGAAAACTGACATATTGAATAAAAATATGCATTTTAAAATTGCTGTGCACTGTGGAAAAAGAACTCTGGTGAACTGCTGGCTAAGGGAGGCAAAGCTTTTCACCTCACGCAAATTTGGTACCAACTGCTCAGGTTCAAATCTGACACCAACTGCTAGTTGATTAGTGGCTTATGTGGAATAAGTTGATGGTCTGAGTGCTGATTCCAGGAGATTTTGTGCTGATTTTGATTTAGACAACTAACAGTCATAGCACAGAGGCAAAAGACTGAGGACATGATCCAAAGCCCACAGAAAGTAAAGGAAAAACTCCCACTGAATCCACAAGTCTTTAGATCAGGCCCAAAACGAACACAAAGGACTAGAGGAGGTTAAACTAGTTGACCCTTGTGGGGAAATATATAGTTCTCATTGACTTTTCTTGTTCTGTGGATAGAGGCTGTCAGTCTGGCAAGCAATACATTTACTCAAACAAAAAGAAACGAAGCGCTATAGATGTAAAGCTTCATAGTTTATTTTTGCTTTTCAGTGATGTGCAGCAAGTATTTGGAGGTATCAGATGGCAAGCCTTAAATATCTTCCTAACTACTGACTTGTCTGGCAGGCTGATAAATGTCTGTTTGCTAAGGTTTAAAGTACATCTGACATAAACAAAAATTGTGCTGTCACTTGAGGTCTTTGTTGTGGTTTCATTCAAAATGTCATTTTTTAAAGACCTGCAATAAAATCCTATAAATGCAGACGGAACAATGGAACAGTTGGGTTTTATTTTTTCCATCACTGCATGTTCAAATAACAGTAACAAAGAAAAATATAACCTATTTGGAGAGCTGAATATTTATTGGCCAAACAATCATGTCACAATAGCCTAGGAATAATTTGAATAACGTTGTTGAGAGAGATTTGTCTTTCTTTTACCATAGAGTGAGTGGAGCAGGTTGTAAGGGCTAGATTCTCTTTTTGGACAATTTTTTCAGGCTCACTTGCCATCTAATCCAGGGCAGAAGTTGGGCCTAACAATATAAATTGTGCCATGTAGACACAACCAGATGTAGGGAGTGGTGCAGAAATGACACTGCCCCATGGAGAGCAACTGTGCCTCAGAAAGGCTTCCCAGGGCCCCATAAACGTTCTGGGGTGGGTGTCTGAAATTTGGGATGCACCTTTTTGTGCAGCATACCTCTCCACATGCAGCCACACAGCTCTGCTGGCTAGCGCATGAGGGAGGAGAAAAGGGAGTCCTGGATCTGCCTGCTTCTTCCCTTCCACATGTTTCCAGAGGGAAGATTATAAGGTACAATCCCTGTGCAGGGGATCTGATTCTGGGGAGGCGTTACACGGCCTTTGCCAGGGAGAAGCTGGTAAATTCGTATTTCCCCCAAGCCAGCACTAGATTTCAAACACCAGTTCAAGAGTCGTCAGATCTGCTGCCCAGTAGAAAAATAGGCATTTGCAAAATTCAGGCCGAGTAGCAGGATTAGATTTCAAACATCCTCCAAAGTTTAGGGGTGTTTAAATCTGGAGTCTTGGTTCAGGTCCAGTTTCCACCAAACACTTTAAATCTAGAATAGGGTGTTTAACATTATTACCATTTTTGTTGGCTGTTTATACAAGACCAAAAGTGTACATGGCACTTTAGAGTGGCAGAGGCGGTAAGGTGCCTGCCCAGGTATGTTTGCCGTCTCACTCAGATGGATACAATGCAGGACATGTTTTCTTTGGAGTACTCAGGAGTTCTCGTTCTATTAGAGAATGACTGGAAATTACGGGGAGGTAAATGCAGCTTGTTTCGCTGTTCTGATTAATTTCATTAGTAGTATTAACTATCATTGTACAACAAATACCTCACATGCATTTTTGTATCTTGAAGGAATCTAAGGGACAAGCCCCTGCCCTGTGTGGATTGGCTAGTGGGAGCAGCACTTAGCCTTAGAGAGGGGGAGTCAGCTGTCTTGCATGCTACAGGTAGATCTACAGGTCAGTATTTTAATGTTGGATAGGGGTGTGATTTTTTAAATAACATTTTTATACACTAGTAAAAGCCCTAGTGTAGACATGGTTATACCAGCAAATTAAAAAAAAAGAAAAAAAAAAGCTTTTGCTGGTATAGTTTAGTTCGGACAGGGAACTGGTGAACTCTACTGATAGAATCACTCTTTTGCCAGTAGTTGCATCCCACTAGAGGGGTTGGCCAGTACAGCTGTCCCTGGTTGGCTTCGACGGCAAACCTTGTTTAGCACAGGCTAGACATTTTCCAGCGGAACGTTTTTTGTCTTCACAAATGCTGGTTTGTTGAAATCAAAATGTCCTGGGTGACCATGCCAATTCTGACAAAATTCAGGCAGAAGCCAGGCAGGTTTCCAGTGTATCCCTGCCTGCCAAGCAGATTTCAAAACCTGCCTTGTTTCCTTTTAGCTCACCTGCCTGGCTTCTCAGCAGCCTGACTGGAATGGGGAGCCTGGAAATCTGCGAGCCCTGGTTTGTGGCTCTTTGGCAGACCAGGCTCCCAGGTCTTTCAAGGTCCCCAGCTCCAGAGGAACCTGGCAGGTTGGCTCCCAAGGCTCCCAGCTCCTCAGCAGCCCAGAAGCCCTGGGAGCTCCCTCTCCCAGACTCCTCAGGCTATGGGCTGCCAGGGCTCTGGGCAGCTTGGGAAACCATAGAAATGTTTTAGAAAGGTTGAAATGAAATGTGTTGACTTCTGGGGACTGCTAAATTTAGACCTGCAGCCCGAGCCCTGTGAGCCCAAGTCAACTGACCCAGGCTCTGAGACTTGGTTTTTCTATGCAGTGTCAACATACCCTTAGTCACAAACCTGACCCACCAGTCTGTGTTCCACTCACAGGACAGAGTGCCTGCCCAGTCTGGGTCATCCTGTACTGCCCTTATGGGATAGTCTCTACACCTAGTGCCCATCTGGCACCCCTCCATTTGATCCCCCAACTCGGAGGGGATCCTACTAGTAAAGGTAGGCTTAGTATATTCTTTTATGTCTTTTTGCAGTTCTGTTTAATGACAGTGTGGCTCTTTGTCTGTTGAAGATCAGGTGCCACTGAGAGTGCATATAAGGCAAATGCTAGGTGTTAATAAAAATAAATAAATAAAAGCTACCACAAAGTTCTGTTCCTGTGCTCTCACCAATTTTGGATCGATGATTTCAGTGGAGACTTGTTTTCAATCAATACTAAAAATAATAGGGAAAGAAAAATAGAACAAGTGCATAAGTGTAAGAAAACAAGCCAAGCAAATATGCCAGTTATTTACTATATATATATATATATATATATATACACACACACACACAAAATAAAACAGTTTGGGAGTGAATTCTGGATCGTGAACAGCTGCCAATAAAAAATAAAAGTTGAAGTGCTCTACAAGTGTGAGCCACTAGGTGGTGGTAAAAACCCAAGCCTTCAGTATGAAATGTGTGGGAAGAGAAGTTGGAGGCAAAGAAGGGGGTAGAGGAGGAGTCACAGATTGAGCACTGAAGTCATTAACTCTCTGAGACTATATAAGGGCAGTTGCATGGTAAATAGTTTATACCTGGGCAGCCTTGGCTCTATGAATTTGAACATTCTTTTTTCATTTAACTCTTGAGGATGGACAGGCAGCTAGAGGGAAAGAATACAGGATATGAAGAGAAATAGGATCTGAAGGAACAGTCCTGGTAAATAAGTACAACTGCTTCTTAATTGTATAGGAAATGTTACCTTTTGAAATGGAGAGTAGTTTATCTTAAAAGTCTTTGAATTTTATTTGCACTGACTGACAGCAAGCTAAATATGTTCTGCTTATTAAGAATTTTATTGCTTATGACATTCCTCTCAAAATATTATCATTAGTGGGAAAAAAAGCCTTGATTAATATATCCATAATTTGAATAGAATACCCATGGTTTTCCTGACAGAAATTCCCTTGTGATTTTAGTGGGCAAGTTAAAATATTCAAATCTTAATTACAAGAGAATAAAACAATGTGAAACCTGAAATATATAGATTTGTCTTGTTTAATGGTTTAAAACAGTATTGTTAAGCTGAGCATATTAGTCTGGAGCAGATAAGCTGTTTATATCACAAGTTATGCAAACTTAAGAAGTACAAAGGTCAGGAAAAATATTTAAATCTTTTGCTTAAAAGGCTCAGTCATTAATTCTTGCAGGAATTCAAATTTTATATAAGTATGCTCAGATGAGAGGATACAGTCTGATTTCAGTTATGAATAGTGTATTCTTATGGGTTTCAAGGCTGCCAGGATTGAGACACCTGTCAGATACTATTTGTTGTTCTGTAGTAATTTAGCTGAAAATATTCTGTGTTCACCAGAATTTCCAGATAAAATGTGCTTCAGGGAAAGACAATCAACATTGGAGAATGAGCAAAAGGCTAAGGAGAAAGAAAAAAGAAGGGAAATAAATCTCTCTATTAGTTTGTGATTTTAATTTCCCTAGGAGCAAGGATAGCTGGAAAAAATCGATGACAGGTTAACTTAGAATAAATATAGAATGTGGAGCAGTCGTGAGCTGTATATACTGAGTTAAATACAAATATTTGATTCCATTTGATATTTGCTTTGTCAACTCCTACCTGTTTTTGTCATATTGTCATATTTTTTTGGCAGGGCTTCTTGCCTTTCTGGAAAATGCATTTACCACCCTGCTTTACAAGTGCTTTGGAAAGAAGAGAGCATATTTGCCTCCAGAGATGAACTCATCCTACCAGCTACACATTCCAGAACTTAACTTGAGTACTTTTGGCATCAACTTTACGGTGCCTACTGTCAAGAACAAGTCATCACCATGTGAGCAAGTGGTCATAGCAGTGGAGGTGTTTCTAATCCTGGGCATTATAAGTCTCCTTGAAAATATCTTGGTCATCTGTGCAATAGTTAAGAACAAGAACTTGCACTCACCTATGTATTTCTTTGTGTGCAGTTTAGCAGTAGCTGACATGCTGGTCAGTGTTTCTAATGCTTGGGAGACCATAACGATATATTTAATAAACAATAGGCATCTAATTATGGAAGATGCTTTTGTACAACATATAGACAATGTTTTTGATTCAATGATCTGCATATCTGTGGTGGCTTCCATGTGCAGTTTGCTGGCTATAGCAGTAGACAGGTATGTCACAATTTTCTACGCCCTGCGTTATCACAACATCATGACAGTGAAAAGATCAGGGCTAATCATTGCATGCATATGGACATTTTGCACTGGCTGTGGCATTATCTTCATTCTTTATTATGAATCAACTTACGTTATCATTTGTCTCATCACAATGTTTTTCACCATGTTATTCCTCATGGTCTCTCTGTACATACATATGTTCCTCCTGGCTCGTACTCATGTCAAGAGAATAGCTGCTTTGCCTGGATACAATTCTGTCCATCAAAGGACCAGCATGAAGGGGGCTATCACTCTGACCATGCTACTTGGCATCTTCATTGTTTGTTGGGCTCCATTTTTTCTCCACCTCATCCTGATGATTTCTTGCCCTCAGAACCTCTACTGTGTTTGCTTTATGTCTCACTTCAACATGTACCTCATCCTCATCATGTGTAATTCAGTGATCGATCCCTTGATCTATGCCTTTCGTAGCCAGGAAATGCGGAAGACCTTCAAGGAGATTATTTGTTGCTATAGCCTGAGAACGGCCTGTGGGTTGCCGAGCAAGTATTAGGAAAATGCATTTTTGAATGAGGAAACCAAGATGCAACATTATTATTTATCAGGAAAATCATGCATCAAAATTGTTAGCATCTTCTTGCCCTATTTCTGCTGAAGGAACTATAAAATGTCTTTCCACCGTATAGTTGTAATGAGGATCATATTTTTATGGAAAGCTGTTTTTCTAGTTTGATGTTATTTGGTTTATTTCCTCTTCCATACACACCTATAACTTTAACTGGCATTAATAGGAGTTAGCATATGCATGTGTATCAAGAGAAGAATAGAACACTTGGGGCCAGATTCAAGCCAGATATCTTATAAAAGTAGCAGAAATTTCATCCTTTCCCCTCTTTGATTTTTACGGGCAGGGTACATGAATATGCAGATGTGGGTAGGATATCCCTATTTGCCTCACTGCCAAATGCAGTGAGCATTAACTAACACACAACCAATAAATGGGTTTCTAGTTACATTTTCTTTGGGTACAACATGGCTCATTGTGGCTGTCCAGTGTGAGAATGGACAGGTTTCCTGTCAATTTCTTCATTGACATAAAACCAGAAGAATAACTGTGATCAGCATTAAGTGAAAAGTATAATCTGTAAACATCAGTGTCCATATGCCTCAACCAACACAATTATGAACAAGAACTTATGTATATATACACAAATTTTTGTATCCCAATCATGATTGTTGCACTCACAAAATACATACTACACAAGAGGTCAATGTAATTGCAACATTTCCCAGTATTAAGCGTAGTATTTTGTGACACCTGTCTGTATTTGTTCCAGTGTTCCTATTACTGTATATCTAGGAAAAGGTGTACCACATGCTGGTTTTAATGCTGCAGTGGTTCATCCTAAAGGCAGCACTGGATATGGTTTTTTCTGGGCCCTGAAATGAGTACAGCATATATGACTTCAAGGTAGACAAAGGTAACCCATGTAACATTTTGTGGGGAGAGGTTAGGCCAATGAGCATGTCAGAGGCAGCAGGAAGATTGTCAGATGTGGGTGGATTTGGGGCACTTATTATTGGAGAAATTTGGGTCCCAGAGGACATCTTTCATGATGGGCATTACACAAAGTAGGGATGGTTTTCAAGGCATGCTGGGGGTGGGTGTCAGCAAAAGAGGGCTCCCAGGAACATGGGAGAATGTGTAACATGTTTATATAGGCCTAAGCCAGCATCTGATATGCTTTTCTCTTTACCAAGAGGCTGCCATTTTCATAAAATACAGCAACCCTCTTACATTTTGTATAAGCAATTTGCTTCCTGTTGTGTTCTCTCCAATATTATCTTCTGTAACAGTTATGTAATGTGAAGAATATTGGATTTGGTCACAGATGAAGAAAGTACAATCAAGGAGCCACAAAATATTCTAATTTCTCTTCCAAGGAATGATACAAATCTACAGAATGTCCTCCCAAAAGCTGGAGTTTTGCATTTAGATATAAAATATATAAAAACTCATAGAGGAAACAGTTTCATAGTGATTACACATCTGAAATGTAAGTTAGCTCACAAGAGTAAATTATTCCTTTCCAAAGTCAAGAGGTTACTCTCGCTAAATTGTCTCCAGTGAACCTGTTTCAAGGCCTCAACCAAAGCCCATTGAAGCCAGTAGAAAGACTCCCATTATCCCAATTGGTTTTGGATTAGGTCCTTAGATCGTAGCATATTTTAGAAAAAAATTTGGACGTTTTATTATAAATGTCAATTTTTTGCTCCAAACTCAGCCCCTTATGCACAGCTAACCTCAAAAACACAGAAATCCAGAGATCCACACTGTTAGGAGGACAGCTGAATATCTTCATGTCTACATTTTCAATGTTGAGGTTTGTGGTATTATGATAGTCTATTATCAGCCTCCCTGACTTATACTTTTTTCTTGCTCTGCTGTAGAGATTGGATGATAAAGCTTTGGACTTGTGTTTGGAAAGTAGTCAAGTTTACAAAATGCGGGCCATATACTGCCCTTGATCTGCATCCTCAGCTCCCATTT
The DNA here is from genome assembly GCF_028017835.1 of Emys orbicularis. Taxonomy (NCBI): domain Eukaryota; kingdom Metazoa; phylum Chordata; order Testudines; family Emydidae; genus Emys; species Emys orbicularis. Next base: position 93,096,756 of record NC_088684.1, read on the forward strand.
ACATGAATGGGCATTTCACTCACAGTTGAGAGACCTGAGTACAGAATTTTAGTGCACTGATTGTATCAGGAACCCACCAATACTTTAGGGGCCAGATTCTTCCCTCAGTTACACCTGAGAATGGGATTTTACATCGGCAGAATTTTGCTTTAAGGTGAAGTTCACTCCAGTGCAGAGTTCACCACTTAAATCCCACTTTAAATAGCATGGATAGCCACTCTACAGTGGGGTGAATTTCACTCTAGCTAGGGTGAAAATGAGACAGTACACTTAATTTCCAGCAACATAATTAAAGGCACAACAAGTCTTCAAATCACTATGTAAATAAACCATGAAATCCTCATTAGGTAATTCAGTTTGTGTATATATATATATATATATATATATATATATATATATATATATATATATAAGGTCGTATTGTAAATAAGTAAATAGGAAATCAAAACTGTAAAAGCTTTGGATATTTTCTTGAATTGTACATTACCTCATATTTTGTTTTTGCTCTGGAATTTTATTTTATGTAAAGATAAGTATCTGAGGTAATTATTAAAGTGGAGGGTTGGAAAACCCATTTGTTGTTGAATATTCATTGTAATGTAGTCTCTAGAGTTTATTTGGAAAATTGTCTGTATTTTTGGGGTGTTACTTCAAGTGGTAAATTGCAAACAGAATTCCCGGGGAAGGGAATATTACACACCAGGATTTCATGTTTCAGGTTAAACTGATTGTCAAGGCTGTATCCCCACTTTGAACTTTAGGGTACAAGAGTGGGGGCCTGCATGAGGACTTCTAAGCTTAACTACCAGCTTAGTTCTGGTCCGCTGCCACCATTCCCTACCCTGGGAAGCTTTTAGAAACCTCTCACCAATTCCCTGGTGAATACAGATCCAAACTCCTTGGATCTTAAACAAGGAGAAATTGACCCTTCCCCCCTCCTTCCTTTCACCAACTCCTGGTGAATACAGATCCAAACCCCCTTGGATCTTAAAACAAGGAGAAATCAATCAGGTTCTTAAAAAGAAGGCTTTTAATTAAAGAAAAAGGTAAAAATCATCTCTGTAAAATCAGTATGGAAAATAACTTTACAGGGTAATCAAACTTAAAGAGTTCAGAGGACCCCCCTCTGTCTTAGGTTCAAAGTACAGCAAACAAAGATAAACACTCTGGTAAAAGGTACATTTACAAGTTGAGAAAACAAAGTAGAACTAAGACGCCTTGCCTGGCTTTTTTACTTACAAGTTTGAAATATGAGAGACTTGTTTAGAAAGATGGGGAGAACCTGGATTGATGTCTGGTTCCTCTCAGTCCCAAGAGCGAACAACCCCTTAAAACAAAGAGCACACACAAAAGCCTTCCCCCACCCCCAAGATTTGAAAGTATCTTGTCCCCTTATTGGTCCTTTGGGTCAGGTGTCAGCCAGGTTACCCGAGCTTCTTAACCCTTTACAGGTAAAAGGATTTTGGAGTCTCTGGCCAGGAGGGATTTTCGTACTGTACACAGGAGAGCTGTTACCCTTCCCTTTATAGTTATGACACTGATATTTAGTGATGAAAGCCTTATAAAAGAAGTCACGGGCAAACCAAGAGATATTTAAATTTATTTATTTGCTCCTGCAGCTGTTGACATCTTCTTTACCCATCATTGTCAGCTTTACATGGGGAAGGGGCAGCTCTGGCATGACACTGATTGCACAGAATGGAAACTGCTAGCATCTTTAATAAGAGACAGGAAAAATATGCCACAATAGTGGCCCTGATTCTCTGTCACACCAGTTTCAGTGGAATCATGCCAGTGTAACTAGTATAGCAGAGTGGTGAATTAGGCCAGGCCCAGTGTTTATTGGTCATTGTGACTAACAGTATTAAAACTAATGCTAAATAAATGAATACGTAGATACCACCATACATACGCCTCATATTCAACAACTGAATGAAAACAAATGTACTGTTTTTGTTTCTACTAGAATATGATGAGGGGAAAAAAGTGAGTATTCTGATTGTTTCTGGCAGTCATCATTATTGAGTTTTAATTAAAAGTATGGACCTTCATGCCAGTAGCCTCAAGAAAATTAGCCACTGGCTTTTGCTCTCAGCAGCCCACCAATCCATGATATCACCCTTGCTCATGCTGTCATTCAGTTATGTTTCAACAGAGGGTCTGTCCACCCGGAAGACACATGCATAGTAACAACTCTGTAATAGAGCAGATTGTTAACCAAGAAAAACAGCCCTACCTTTGAAGGGCAGACGATCACTACTTCTTCACCGATCCACTAAAAGGCCACTTCATGTTCGACCTGGTGGCGGTAAGATCTCAAAAAGTTATCCTCTGATGTTTAATTTATTTTTCCTTTAACCTTAAACACAACAGATATGACCACTATTATTTGCTGTATTGGATGTTTTCCCTTTCCCCATGTCAAAAACCAAGAGAGAAAAAGAATGGAAAACTTGTTTTGTTCTGTGTGGACACCAGTAGTGTTCTATTATGAGTCATTACTATACATCTCATTTATTCTGCATTCATACCTATTAAAGGAGATGCAACTTCCATAGAAGTCATGGGGGCAACTGATGTAAAGGGATAGTGTCAGTTACACATCCAGTCAAAGGAGGTCAGAAGGAACTAGGAGAGTATTAGAAAATTGAGTCACAGAGCTGCACCATAACTCTGCACAGCAAAGCTGAACTTTGGAATCCTCAATCCAAACTGGAGGATTGTTTTCCCCCCAGTATAACTTAAAGCAGCCCCATGGCTGCTGTAAGTTTTATTGGCTGCAGTGGACTCCAAGAGGCGTGTTGTTGGAGTGTATGGGCATTCCAGCCATGACCCCCATCATGCTCCTGTGCTGGCTCTATGGCACTTGAAGATTTCCCTATGCCCTACACACGGTGGTTGGTCTCATTGACTTGAAGGAGGTACCAACGTGAGTAAGGCATGCAGGGTTAGGCCCCAAGTCAGACATTGTGTCAGTCAGATCGAGGAATCCTTCTGTCTGTTCATTGAACATTATCAAACTCTTCTCACTAGTAGAGCTGAGTGAATAATTGATTTTTCAGTTCAGTGGCTGAAACAAAACCAAAAAAAAAAAAAAAAAAAAAATCAGCTACTTTCAAACTGAAACTGAATTTTGGGTTTTTTTTTTTCTCTTACCAAAATGAAAAACTAAAAACCAATTCACTTTGGGTCAAACAAAACTTTTGGTTTCACCTGAAATTAATCTTTATTTGTTTAGTTTCATTTTATTATGTTTTCAGGTGTTCTTTACCCCTTACATTATTTTAAACAATTAACAAAATGAAACGTCAAAACATTTTGTTTTGAAAAATGAAAAACAAACTTTTAACTGTTTTTTTTTCCATTTTTTATTCAGCCAACACTATTAGCCAAATTCCACTCCAATTCACAAGTAGTTTTGGTTGCCCTGAAACTGCATTTTTCAGCAAATTTACTATTTGACTGAAAATTTTTGCCCATCTCTACCCACTGGTGACAGTACAGGTACACCCTCGACTGGACTTTCATATCAAGTTTAAATTGATTCTGTAGTAACTCTCTGGAAGGGGAGTGTCAGAGGGTGACACTGGCCTTTTATGAGGGAAGAGGCCAGTGACTGGTCAGTTGACCTCCTATTAGGCTTAAAAGAGGGCAGCTGGACCCTAGAGGGGGTGGTCCCTAAATGGGAGACAAGAAGCAGCAGCAGAGACTTGCTCTGGGAGAAACCTGAAGAGAGCAGAAAGCTCTGGATGACCTCCCTGGAAAGAGGGAGAAATTTCCAGGAAGCCAGCAGAGGGAGAAGCATGCTGACCTTTCTGAGCCTGAGAAAGCTCAGGCTGGAGAGGGCTGAGAGCCCCAGGGGGAGATGTCTGATAGCTCTCTGAGCCACAGTGCTGAAGATAGAGGGCCAGAGAGGTCTAAAGGCTGGGCTGAGAGGCTGGAGCTGCAGAGAGTCTGAGCGTGGTGCGAGATGCTGGGGCTGTACATTGATGGACTATTGAGGGCTTGCTTTGTGATGCACAGGGAGGATTGCCAGGTTTGGTTGGACGTATTCCTGGAAGTTTCATCACATGACAGAATCTTTCATTAAAGATTAATCTTTAATTCCTGGCGACTCCAGGACAATCCTGGCTACCCTATACAGGGTTGATAGTAAAGGGCTATTTATACTCATAAAGACTATTTCTGGGAACCACCGAAGGGCAAATTGAGGTAAGCACAATTTGGTGTGGCTGCTACAGGAGGGCACTCCAGGCGGGAGCTTGCCCTATAACAGGGCAAGGAATACATGTAAAATTAAAATAAAACAATGGAAAATTTAGACTCTCAGGATTTGTAAAATGCTACAGCTTGCCTCCCTGAGAGATTTCAGAGGTGCAAACTACAGCTGGTGAACCATTTAAGTCTGAATAATTGCATGAGGTTATCATGTTCTAGTGAATTTAAGGAGTAATTAATAAACGTGTGATAGAAATTTGATTTATAAACTTGTTTAGATAATGGATGGATTTACAGGTGTTCAGTGTTGCCCATGTTCATTCCTTAGGTCCAGTTTTCACAGTTGGATTCACATTGACACAGAAGCCTGCCTATGCTGATCTAGGGGAAGACTGGCCTTTGGATGGTAAGCGGCAGCCCATTGTGGCAGGAATAATGTCTTTTTTTCTATGGCATATATTAGAGAGTGCCCAGCACACTGATTGTACCCAGTAAATAATTACTCTAGTTGTGTCATTTTAAATAAATCACTGGGACTATATTGAGAGTGAATCGAAAATGTGTTCAGCTTAATGAGAAGGGGTTAGCGGAGGAAGTTCACATGTCTGAACTATCTCACCTGAGACAAGATTGGAATACAGACAGGCTGAGAACCAAAGACCCAGTGGATAACCTAATGAAGGAAGTGGGAAATGCAACATTAGTCCCATCAAGCCTTCGTACTGTGAACCTTTGGATGGGAAAGCAAGGAATATGAAGAACATAGTGTTTATATCCAATGACATGCTGCTGAAAATGTCAGTTTGAAAATAATGTTGATAACGAGTAACTGAATAGAATAATGAAAGGTGCAATAGTCAGACAAGAAAAGGAAAGGAAAGGAGAGAACCTGGAAATACAGATATTTTAAAATGGTAAAGGATAACTAAATAAATCATATCCAATGAAATATTAAAGAATGAGAAGTGTTAGTGCTGGTGGAAAATCTGATTATTTGAAGGTGTACATAGAAAATCAAAGGGAATTTATATAATTCCTAAACAGTATTACTTATTGACCGATATCTTACCACAGCCCTGAGAAGAAAACCCTGAAAATGATATAGAACCAGACCCAGAACCACACCTTTAACTAGATAGATAGAATATTGCTCTATTAATCTACCTAAGAACCTTCCATTGACTTCAGTGGGTTTTGGATTAAGCCCTAATAGTAATTCCGTTATGTACTGCATAACACTATAGTGCCACAAATGATGGCAAAAGACTTGGTAGTGATTATGTATCTAATTCCATATAATTTTGTTGTTTTTGACTATGACTTAATTTCCCCCCAAAGTTATCCAATTGCTAATTGAGATCAAACCACAGCTGACATTTAATTCAACCATATTTTAGTTTTGTGCCAAAAATAAATAAATAAATAAACCTGAATTCCATTTTCTTTTTGAAAGTGTCACATTTCAGAGGCACATACCACCTTAGGGACATGTACCCCCCTGTCTGTCCAGGGCACTCTTGCCAAGTGACAGGCCTGTCTCTATCTGTACTTCTCCCATAGTGGAACTCACCCCACTTTAGATTGGATCACCAGGCTACATCACTCCTGGTTCCCACAGTCCAATCACGCTAACAGGGTGAGTGATGCCTGAGACCCCTTTGCAGCCCCTCTTGAATGTACACTCAGGTGACAGGTTCTGCTGCCTTCACTGCTCTCCGGGTGGAACTCTGTGGTTCTACCACTCTCACAATGGATCCCAGGGTAACCCACCTGTTTCCAACTGTGTTAACACAACAGGCCCACCTGTATTTTGCATCTGTAAGAAATGTCCCTCTGGCAGCCCGTGACCAGGAATTGATTAAAGTGACTCAAAAACAGCTTCTTCAAAACAAACATATTGTTTATTCTCTCTCAAAGGTACATAACATTCAGAGAGAAGGGTTAAAACAACAACAGTCTTTAGGCATTTGGTTTCACCTAAATGTATCCTTTTCTGGCAAGTTTTGGTAGTTTCCACGTAACCCAGCTACCTCCAGCCCTGGGTAGGGAGAGACAGAGAGTCCCCTCTGCAGCTCTCTCTTCGCTGTCTCTCCCGCTGAGCAGCTGCTACCAGCTTAGTCCCCTTCCTCTCTACGCTAGGGTCTTTAATATTTAATGCTCTTTTGATCCTAGGCTCAGTCCTGGGAAAAATTAACCTGCTGGCCTGATTGGAGCCAGGCAGGTGAGCGTTTCCCATTCAATAGCTTCCTCATTGTTTCTTCAAGAACCTTGGTATTCTCTCTGGCAATAGCTCATCTTTTCATTGTTTCATTTTCTGTTTGTTTCCCTTCAGCCTTCTTTGATTTAGCTCCAGGCAGTCTCACAGAGTAATATCAAACAGGGAAACGGAGGTGCACATGATATTCATAACAATAATACAGATAACCCCTTCATTTTCCATAAAATGCAAATAATATATATTTTTTCTGGCTTTCCTAAATCAGAAATGGCTGTACAGATTTTTTTCTCAAGTTTTCCCACACACAAAACTTACCACTGGATAAAGGTCAAGAATGAGAAACTTCAGTCCAAAAGGACTTAAAATAGGATCTGAGCATCTAAAAGGATAATTCAGACTGTATTCATACTGATTTGCAACCTTAGTATTCCTGCTAATGACATGCAACAACTTGTCCTGTTAGATCAGGAGACGTTTGGATTTGCATTATTTCTTAAATTATAAGTAAATGCTAATCAATTAAGAATTACTTAGTTATTAATAATGTCTCTCTTTCATGTTGCATAAGTTGGACATTACGCCATGTTTGCCTAAGCGGCCTCAGTGCCTCATGGGAACTATAGTTTGGGTGCCTCACCCTCTCATTCCCTCTGTGAGCTGGGCCCGCTGTTTGGACTACATCTCCTACAAAGCACTGCTCTCTCCCCTCTGATTGATCTGCTGTAGTACATTGTGACCAGCATGCATCATAGGAGACATAGTCCACCCAGGCAGCCCAGCCTCCAGAGGATTTAGGAATGTCAAAATGTTTTGATGTTTCCAAATCAGAAATTTTGAAAAATTTCTGATCTCTGAAAAATTTGGATATTTTGACTTTTTATCCTGATTTGGGATGAAAACAAATTTTGAAATATTGGACTTTCCCACACAATGAAAATTCCAATTTTTGACCAGCTCTAATTTTAATGATATTTAACATTTCTACAGCACCTTCCATGACTATTTCAAAGTGTTTTGTCAACATTAATGAATTAAATCTCACAATATTACTCTGAAATATAGTAAATATAACACTGCCATTTTACAGGGTAGAAGAAGGGCAACAGAGGTTACACTAGCATTTTCAAAACTGGATAATTATAACTAGCACCATTGATTTGGTTGCTAATTTTAAGAACCTATGTTTAACAAATTATTGGTCTACACTAGAAAATAGATTGACCCACCTACGTCACTCAGGGGTAAGAAAAATCCAGACCACTGAATGATGTAGCTAAACTAGCCTAAATCCTCATGTAGACAGTGCTAGATTGACAGAAGAATTCTTCCGTCAGAAAACCCCTTCCATCAGCTTCCATAGATAGCATCTACACGTCAGTGCTATAGCAGCACAGCTGCAACTGTGTTACTGTAGCATTTCAAGTGTAGACAAGCCCTGAGTCTGTAATCTAGGTCTCCTTTTTGGAAGTAAGCAGCACTTCTTCAAAGCAAAACATCCAGAAAAATTGTTTTTAATAAGGTTAAGTAGCCATACAGAATACAACCCATTACAGTAAAAATTGTGAAGTAGCTAAGGTCATTACATTGAATGAACTTAAATAAAATATACTTGACATAATGCTTAAATCTATAAAAGAGAATGCAATATAAGAGAGAGGGAGTAGGACAGTAAGATTTGCAAAACATGAAAGGCTAGACTGGCTTTTCTAACTTGTTTAAGAAAAATTTGCATAGTTCTCCATCATTCTGAGCTTGCTTAATGAATCTCAAATCCTCAGAAACTCTCTTTTAATTCTCAGGAGTGTCTACTGAAGAGAGATCAAATACAACCCAGTTTCCTTACTGCTGAACTGAGACAACTATAGCCAATAGGATTTTATGGGTTAGTTGACTGTGGAAATGCTATCATATTTGCATATTAACAACAGACTTAGCTGATGGTCAGCCAAGACTTTACTAGACTGGAGATTTTTTTCTGATAAGCCAATCTGATGACCATTTAAAATATACAATGAAAATTCTGTGCTAGAGCATAGTTTTAGGGCTTTTCTATAGATTTTTTTTGATTTGCAATGCTTTCAACAGAATGTTAGGTTTCATTTAAATATAAAGTTTCCAGCCCTTGTGGTTACTAAGAAAACCTTCTCAACATGGAGTGCTACAGAGTCATGTTGCTGAATTCACCGACCCAGTGGAAAAATAGCACTACAAAGAAGTGACCTGCTCCATTCATCTCAATATGAACCCTTAAGATTTTTTTTTTATTGTCAACTATGTCAAGATGATCACTGTAATAACAACATCTAACTCTTACATTTGGCCTATGTAGTTGGAGTAATTTGAAAGGATGGTTGTCCTAGAAAGGAATATGTACAAATTGCTGTTGTGGGGATTTGAAAGGACAGCAGCAATCTATGAACATGATTTATTATCCAAGTGCATTGGTAAAACCACAAATAAGCCAATGGCAGATGAAACAGAAGCTTCTTGTGCCACCTTCCTTTTCCTGGGATTTTCTAAGTGTAGGCAGAGTTATTTCTTTCTCTTGAAATGTACAGGAGATTAAAAATTAGAGGATTTTGGTTGAGAAAATCCATATTTTTATAATATTTAGGCAAAACGTATGGCTTTTTTTATTATACAGAATTGATTTTTCTTGTTTATTGTAAGATAAAGATACATCAATTTACTTTTAATCAGACTGTAATCACAAGTTTAAATTCTAAACATTCATATTTCCAAACATTTCTTTTATTAAAAACTTGTTTTCTAGCTACCAGCTAAGTCACATTAGTGTCATAGGCTGCTGGAGGCATTAGGTACATTGCTGATTACTCATCTATGATCTTCCTTTTTTGATTGCTTCAAATGCAGCATGAGCAGTAGGAAACTGTCTTTTACCACAAACGCAATGCTTTCATTTCCAGTTTGAGTCTTCCAGTAATCTACCACCCCAGGATTACAGCCCTAGGGTTTCATCAGGAACTCAAGATATAAATAATTGTGGCTTCCCATGATAGACAGCTATTAAGGTGTTTGTATCTTTTGGCAGCAAGAAATCCTGAGCTGCAGAAAATGCACTATATTTAGGATAAATTCCATGTATGTCTCCTGCAGAATAAAGTGACTGGATGAAAACTATGAAGTCCACTTAAATATCATTTTAATAAGGCTACCTGCCTTCTTTGATCAATGGCCAGTTGCACTAGGCCCTCTTTTAATTTGTGGGTTTCTTAAAGATTTCTGTAGCAGATTGGCAGCCATTTGTTTTAGGCCCCACTCCAGCACATTACTAAAGCATGTGCTTAACTTTAAACGTGGAGGTAGTCCCATTGAAATCAGTGGGACTACTCACATACTTGAAGTTAAGCACAGGAGAGAAGTGGTCTTCTAGAATGTTCAGAACCTTGAAGGATGATGTCAGTTAGCTCATGATGTCTTTTAATTCTGTTAGGTATCATCAGTCTGGGCCTCTTCTTATGACACATTGCTATGGAGAGAACATGAATAGAAGAGGAAGTTTAGGCAGGGTTGAGGATGTAGCTAATAGCCCGAAATCTGAATTCTGCAACCACGTGAGTTGGAACTTGTAGATTTCCTTTGCTAGTGCCATAGTTGTATTAATGTGTTGAACTGCTCTGGTAGGTACTTTTGCTGAAATCTGCATGTTAACAAAAAGAGGGCAGAAGTTATGGCCTTGAGGCAGAAATTTCTGGGTGAGAGTCTATGGCCTGTATTAGTCAGGAGGTCAGACTAGATGATCCTCATAGTCTCTTCTGGCCTTAAAAATCTGTGGATAAAATTCTTTGAAAGTATTTTAGAGAGTTCATTTCTTATTCCTGAGGAATGTAGGTAGCTCTCGTCAGCCAAGATGGTCAAATACTACACCCTGGCCCACAATCACCAACATTTACAAGTGTGGAGGTTCACGCCAGAAGTATTCAGGAGACCAGCTTGAAATCTTTTATTTTAATCCTTCTGTTTGTAACAGCTTTAGTCATGGAGCAGAAACAGTACCATGTGAATAAGGGGAGTAGTTACACACCTGAAATGTAGAATAGTCAAAGACATAACAGAAGTGAATATGTTGGTCTTGAACTATAGGCTGAAATATGTTTGCACAAAATGTTCATAGAACAAGTTCAAAGGATAAAAATCAGAATATGTTGGTGGACATTTCATGATTTATTCACAAACAAGGGCTAAATTCAATGAATAAATTAAATGTTAATTTTTTTCACCTATGTACAAACATGCTTCCAAAACATAGGTGTTGGAAGCACATTATTTAATTCAGCTCTTATTTGACTTGCTTAACCTCATATGAATTGACTCATTAACCTAATTTAACTGTATATGAATTATCATCCCCATTGTGAGTCTCTTAGTTGCATCCCCAATTATCCAAAGCCTTGAACATTAAGGCAGGCCGGGACGGTTTGTTTACCTGCCGCGTCCGCAGGTTCGGCCAATCGCGACTCCCACTAGCCGCGGTTCGCCATCCCAGGCCAATAGGGGTGGCGGGAAGCGGCGGCCAGCACATCCCTTGCCCCGCGCCACTTACCCTGATTACCCTGGCGGCCCACATGCCAAAGGTTGCCGATCCCTGATTTAGACTGTCTTAAATGCAAGGGAATTATATAAAAATCACCTTACATTCATGAATGTGAAACTTAATTTCCTTGTACAAAAAGGGCAAGCCATCAATTTTTGACGTAGTAATCCATCAACATTAGTGATAATCTGTTTAAATTACATTAAGTATAAATTAAAATGATATAGGTATTTCTGATAGGAATGAGAGAACTTATTTGGCCAAATTTAGAACCAACTCAAAAAGGAGTTCTATGTTTGAAACAACTCCTTTTCTGGGCCATACGTTTTATTTGGCTCTGGCAAAATTCAAGTTCTGAGCTGCTTCATATTTTTAAAAAACAGTAAATGTTTTCAGTAGTCCTAGAATCTCCTGGAATCTAGTAGGATAAGAATTACTTTAAAACAAGAATCTTTAAAAATGGGAGCTAGGCAAGGAATAAAGATTAGTTAGACATATGTACAGGTTCTCGTCACATTTCCTTTGAAGCATAAGGGGCCAGATAATCCATTGTGCTGAGCTTCCTCTCAGCACAGCATAGAACCTTTAGGAATAACCAGCTCTTTGATTCTCTGCCCAGCCTGGCACAGCTTAGAACAACATAGGATGAAGTAAGGCAGAGATCTGATCCAATGGCTTTAGTAATAAAATGATTGGCAAGCTCAAAGGGATATCATGAATTCTCATACACTAGGTGGTGAGGTGGGAAGGACGAACCACTGACAAATACATTGTGAATGGTATTCCAGGCATCCTCCGAGAGTATTTTCTTTTCCATAGCCAAAATGGAAGATGAAATAAGGATGGCTGTAAAGTTCCTGATTCTCCTGCCAGTGAAGTCAATGGAATTATACACTAGTATGAGAGGTGTGTACATGCTGAGAGGAATATCCGCTGATCAACACTCATTGGAGAGAGTATTTTTCCCGTTTACCTAATCATTTTAAGAGCTGTTTCTTCAGGACTCTTGCCTACAGCAATATTAAATATCAGCCACTCTGTTAATTAGTTTAGAAAATGATAAATAACTGCTGGTCTAATGAATTTACAAGTTAATTAATGAAAATAGCTTGATCCTTCATTTCTCACACACAGATTCTCATTGTGGGCTGCGGCTTATAAGGGTAGCCTCTCAACACAATTAAGAGAGTTAAAAACAACACTACCACTTGCTTGAATTTGCTTGGCACTTTGCAAATCTTAGGGAAAAGAAAATGTATTTTACCTCTGTTGTTGGCTTTTTGTTCTGGAAAGTCATGTTAATTGTGTGGGCCTGGCTTGGCATGGGTAACTGGACATGGGTGAGACTGCCTTTCTTGGGAGTCAGAAGTAGGAAAGTAAATGAATCAGCAAGCTGGAAACAATGTCTGTGCTAAGATGGGTCAGTCACCTAAGAGACCGAATGCACAACAGTGGACAAGATAAGCCTTGAATGTAAGATGAGTTAAAGAGTAGGTTGTCCATGGAGAGAGCATGCTGTCCAGGGCTTGTTTTCTACAAAATAATCAAGCCAATACCAGAGTGGGTGATGTAATTTACAGTAATGCAATGTGTGTGTGTAAACATATGTAAAGGAAGAAGTTTTCTGTGTAACTTCGGATTTGGGATATACCCTGCATCCACCCTCTGCATTTGTGTCTGATCAGTGTTGCTTTGCTGCATGCCAAATAAAGACACCTGAGTGACAAATTTGGAGTTGAACTGAGATCTTGGGAAGCCAAGTGGAAAGAGGTCTCAGAGGGAATCCCAACCAATTGCTTTATTTTTCATTGACCTCAGTTATTCTGCGTTTTCTGGGGAGCTAATGACCAGAAAGATATTGACAAATTCGAGCGAGTTCAGAGAAGAACAAATAAACATGATCAGTGGAATGGAGACATTGATTTAGGAAGTAAATCCAGAGTTAACTACGTAGAAGGGAGACTGGGACCTTAATCTACAAATCCAGCTACCAAGAAGGGAAAGGACTAATTAAGAATTGTACTACAGCTAAGAGAAATGGCAAGTCCAATTCAGACAGTGCTGCCTAACTTGTAGCTGCAGAGGGGGCACCCAGAACATTGAGGTCTGCTCCAGCAGGGCAGGTTGAAACATTGACTGTGATGTTTACTGCCCACGCAGCATGTGCACATGACGCCAAGTACAAGCATTGGCTAAATGAGAGATTTGCGGCAAGAACTGTAGGCACCCAGGCCAAGATTTTCATATGTCACTAGCAATTTTGTGTTCCTCAGTATTTGGGTGCCCAACTTGAGAAAACTTAAAGGGGGGTTGATTTTCAAAAAGTGAAATACGTACCTTGTCTTCATACTTTATGATTTCCAGGCTGGACTATTGTAACTCATCATGCCTAGAGATGAGCATTGCCTACATTAAAACGCTTCATTGATTTCAGAATTGACAGCCTGCCAGTTAAGCAACAGCTGCCAAAGCACAACACCCCAGAGCTCTGCTCCTCATAGAATACAGTGTCAAACTCAAGATCCTGGTATTAATTTTCCAGGCAAGAGTCCTTGGAAAGCACTTCACTTTTTGTGACGAGAGTCTCCTTTGACACCACAGGATCGTTGAAGTTTTCAACCTCAAGGGAGAAGTATGTGAGAGCAGGAAGCAGGGCCTTCTTAGAATCATAGAATATCAAGGTTGGATGGGACCTCAGAAGGTCATCTAGTCCAACCCCCTGCTGAAAGCAGAACCAATCCCCAACTAAATCATGGTAATAGGGCCAAAGATTTGGAATTCAGTACTAGAGAAGATAGTGAAATCTGAGGTCATTCCTGCCTTCAGAGTGAAGTGAAAAAAAAACACCTCACTTCACCTCAGCTTTCCCGTGGCTGTAACTAAAAACAGCAAAGAAGAAAGGAGGAGGACAAAGAGGTGAAGCCAAAGAGGAGAGAGAGAATCATAGAATAGAATCATAGAATCATAGAATATCAGGGTTGGAAGGGACCTCAGGAGGTCATCTAGTCCAACCTCCTGCTCAAAGCAGGACCAATTCCCAACTAAATCATCCCAGCCAGGGCTTTGTCAAGCCGGGCCTTAAAAACCTCCAAGGAAGGAGACTCCACCACCTCCCTAGGTAACGCATTCCAGTGCTTCACCACCCTCCTAGTGAAATAGTGTTTCCTAATATCCAACCTAGACCTCCCCCACTGCAACTTGAGACCATTGCTTCTTGTTCTGTCATCTGCCACCATTGAGAACAGCCGAGTTCCATCCTCTTTGGAACCCCCCTTCAGGTAGTTGAAGGCTGCTATCAAATCCCCCCTCATTCTTCTCTTCTGGAGACTAAACAATCCCAGTTCCCTCAGCCTCTCCTCATAAGTCATGCGCTCCAGACCCCTAATCATTTTTGTTGCCCTCCGCTGGACTCTTTCCAATTTGTCCACATCCTTCTTGTAGTGTGGGGCCCAAAACTGGACACAGTACTCCAGATGAGGCCTCACCAATGTCAAATAAAGGGGAACGATCACGTCCCTCGATCTGCTGGCAATGCCCCTACTTATACAGCCCAAAACGCCGTTAGCCTTCTTGGCAACAAGAGCACACTGTTGACTCATATCCAGCTTCTCGTCCACTGTGACCCCTAGGTCCTTTTCTGCAGAACTGCTACCTAGCCATTCGGTCCCTAGTCTGTAGCTGTGCATGGGATTCTTCCGTCCTAAGTGCAGGACTCTGCACTTGTCCTTGTTGAACCTCATCAGGTTTCTTTTGGCCCAATCCTCTAATTTGTCTAGGTCCCTCTGTATCCGATCCCTACCCTCTAGTGCAGTGTTTTTCAACCTTTTTTTGGGCAAAGGCACACTTGTTTCATGAAAAAAATCACGAGGCACACCACCATTAGAAAATGTTAAAAAATTTAACTCTGTGCCTATATTGACTATATATAAAGTAATTCTCTTGAATAGGAATCAAATAAACACAAAGAAAGTATTTTATAATTACTTTATTATGAAATAGTAAGTAAACAGAAATATGAAAAATTATAAAATACTTTATTCAGTGCGCAACCTGGGCCTGTTTGGCTGAACACAAAGCTGATATTCTGAGCTATTTATAGTCCTTAACATCAGTGGTGGGATTCAAAAATTTTAGTAACCAGTTCCGACATTCAAGCATGGTTTAATATTTTTTTCCCACGGCACACCAGGCAACATCTCGCGGCACACTAGTGTGCCACGGAACAGTGGTTGAAAAACACTGCTCTAGTGTATCTACCACGCCTTCTAGTTTAGTGTCATCGGCAAACTTGCTGAGAGTGCAGTCCACACCATCCTCCAGATCATTAATAAAGATATTAAACAAAACCGGCCCCAGGACCGACCCTTGGGGCACTCCGCTTGAAACCGGCTGCCAACTAGACATGGAGCCATTGATCACTACCCGTTGAGCCCGACGATCTAGCCAGCTTTCTATCCACCTTACAGTCCATTCATCCAGCCCATACTTCTTTAACTTGGCAGCAAGAATACTGTGGGAGACCGTATCAAAAGCTTTGCTAAAGTCAAGGAATAACACATCCACTGCTTTCCCCTCATCCACAGAGCCAGTTATCTCATCATAGAAGGCAATTAGGTTAGTCAGGCACGACTTCCCCTTGGTGAATCCATGCTGACTGTTCCTGATCACTTTCCTCTCCTCTAAGTGTTTCATAATTGATTCCTTGAGGACCTGCTCCATGATTTTTCCAGGGACTGAGGTGAGGCTGACTGGCCTGTAGTTCCCCGGATCCTCCTCCTTCCCTTTTTTAAAGATGGGCACTACATTAGCCTTTTTCCAGTCATCCGGGACCTTCCCCGATCGCCATGAGTTTTCAAAAATAATGGCTAATGGCTCTGCAATCTCATCCGCCAACTCCTTTAGCACCCTCGGATGCAGCGCATCCGGCCCCATGGACTTGTGCACGTCCAGTTTTTCTAAATAGTCCCGAACCACTTCTTTCTCCACAGAGGGCTGGTCACCTTCTCCCCATATTGTGCTGCCCAGTGCAGCAGTCTGGGAGCTGACCTTGTTTGTGAAGACAGAGGCAAAAAAATCATTGAGTACATTAGCTTTTTCCACATCCTCGGTCACTAGGTTGCCTCCCTCATTCAGTAAGGGGCCCACACTTTCCTTGACTTTCTTCTTGTTGCTAACATACCTGAAGAAACCCTTCTTGTTACTCTTAACATCTCTTGCTAGCTACAACTCCAAGTGTGATTTGGCCTTCCTGATTTCACTCCTGCATGCCTGAGCAATATTTTTATACTCCTCCCTGGTCATTTGTCCAATCTTCCACTTCTTGTAAGCTTCTTTTTTGCGTTTAAGATCAGCAAGGATTTCACTGTTTAGCCAAGCTGATCGCCTGCCATATTTACTATTCTTTCTACACATCGGGATGGTTTGTTCCTGCAACCGCAATAAGGATTCTTTAAAATACAGCCAGCTCTCCTGGACCCCTTTGCCCTTCATGTTATTCTCCCAGGGGATCCTGCCCATCTGTTCCCTGAGGGAGTCAAAGTCTGCTTTTCTGAAGTCCAGGGTCCGTATTCTGCTGCTCTCCTTTCTTCCTTGTGTCAGGATCCTGAACTCGACCATCTCATGGTCACTGCCTCCCAGGTTCCCATCCACTTTTGCTTCCCCTACTAATTCTTCCCTGTTTGTGAGCAGCAGGTCAAGAAAAGCTCTGCCCCTAGTTGGTTCCTCCAGCACTTGCACCAGGAAATTGTCCCCTACACTTTCCAAAAACTTCCTGGATTGTCTGTGCACCGCTGTATTGCTCTCCCAGCAGATATCAGGGTGATTAAAGTCTCCCATGAGAACCAGGGCCTGCGATCTAGCAACTTCTGCTAGTTGCCAGAAGAGAGCCTCATCCACCTCATCCCCCTGGTCTGGTGGTCTATAGCAGACTCCGACCACGACATCACCCTTGTTGCTCACACTTCTCAACTTTATCCAGAGACACTCAGGTTTTTCTGCAGTTTCATACCGGAGCTCTGAGCAGTCATACTCCTCTCTTACATACAACGCAACTCCCCCACCTTTTCTGCCCTGCCTGTCCTTCCTGAACAGTTTATATCCCTCCATGATAGTACTCCAGTCATGTGAGTTATCCCACCAAGTCTCTGTTATTCCAATCGCATCATAGTTCCCTGACTGTGCCAGGACTTCCAGTTCTCCCTGCTTGTTTCCCAGGCTTCTTGCATTTGTGTATAGGCACTTAAGATAACTCACTGATTGTCCCTCTTTCTCAGTATGAGACAGGAGTCCTCCCCTCTTGCGCTCTCCTGCTTGGGCTTCCTCCCAGGATCCCATTTCCCCACTTACCTCAGGGCTTTGGTCTCCTTCCCCCGGTGAACCTAGTTTAAAGCCCTCCTCACTAGGTTAGCCAGCCTGCTGGCGAAGATGCTCTTCCCTCTCTTTGTTAGGTGGAGCCCGTCCCTGCCCAGCACTCCTCCTTCTTGGAACACCATCCTATGGTCGAAGAATCCAAAGCCTTCTCTCCGACACCACCTGCGTAGCCATTCGTTGACTTCCACGATTCGACGGTCTCTACCCAGGCCTTTTCCTTGCACAGGGAGGATGGATGAGAACACCACTTGCGCCTCAAACTCCTTTATCCTTCTTCCCAGAGCCACGTAGTCTGCAGTGATCCGCTCAAGGTCATTCTTGGCAGTATCATTGGTGCCCACGTGGAGAAGCAGGAAGGGGTAGCGATCCGAGGGCTTGATGAGTCTCGGCAGTCTCTCCGTCACATCGTGTATCCTAGCTCCTGGCAAGCAGCAGACCTCTCGGTTTGAAAACGGAGGAAAATTAAATTGGTGGCTTATTGTGACTATGCTTCAGGAGGTGCTCAGATTCTGTGGTGAGGGGAGTCTTTATCAATACCTAGATAGGTAGAAAGCAAAATAGTCTTCTACAGGAGCTTTGAATCTGTTGCTTGGGCCACTTATTTAAAATTAGACTAGAGAAGCACTAGTAAAATGAACAAGAGGCTTAATCTTGCAATGGCAGGAAAATAGACCAGATAGATGGAAAAAGACCTATTACTATAGGCTAACATCTAGTTTATGATTTCATGGTACATCTGATTACTGTCTCTGTATTACTCTGTTACAGAATTTAGTCTAATATGTAATTTAATAACCATAGAGTAAAGTCTATCTGGGTCATTATATGGCTCATATACTATTAAAATCAGAAAAAAATTATGTGAACCTTTTGAAAAGAGGAAGGTATGAAAGATTTGTTCTTGATGTAGAAACATGCTGTTCTGTTACTAGTAGGAACTCTGATGTGTAGCATTAAACTGAAAATACATTTGAAAGGGTGATATTCTTGGCAGCTATACCGTGTTACATTTTGTGCAAACAAATAGTGTCAAGTTTTATTAAGTCAATCGTGATTTTATACCACATATGATTAGTCAAACTTTCTAGGAATTTAAATGAATGAATTTAAAATGCTCGGATCTATTCAGTTACAGCCTCTTGATTTTTTTTTCTTTAGTTTACATTTTATAGAAAGTAAAAATAGACTTTCACTGCTGCACCGCTAAAATGAAAGGATAGATTTTCTGAAGGGGGTGGATTATGCTACTCTGAATGATCTCTTTAGTGACTGGTAATAATGTCAGTACATGAATTCTGTCTCTCTTTCCGATAATTTTGTTTCGGTGATTAACTAGAATTTGCAACATATTTCTTAGGAGGAATTATTTTAAAACTCGCCCTAAAGAACTGTATTCTAAGAAGAATGTCACTGAATTGAAATTCAGTGTATTAAATAGCAAGAGCTTGAACGAGGCAAAGTATGAATAACTTTTGTGCAAACTTCATTGCTGTAGAGTTCCACCAATGTTTCTCAGCCCTGATTTGCAACAACTATGCTATTCCTGTCTTGGATGTCTCCAACTGTCAACTGATCATGCCAAATTGAATAAATCATGCCATTCTTAAATCCCATTTAACACACTAGAGTATTTGTCCCTTCTATACCGGAACTTGAATGTCTTGCCTAGGCTTCATTCTCTTGGCAAATTAGGAATCTTAAGGTATCTCCAGTGGTATACACAGCAAAAAGTCAGAACAGGAATCAACTTCCTGCTAGAGCTAGGCAAATAGCAGATTTTTTAGTTTGCTGGACATTCACCCCCCTCTTGCCACTCCCCCCTCTCCCCAATCACTTTAGGGTTAAACCACAAACAAGATTTTTCATAATTTCCAACCAAAAGAAATAATGTTTGAGCTCAAACTAAATATTTTGATTTTGACCAGTTTTAAACATTTGTTTAATGAAATTAAAGGAAATTTTGAAACAAAATGGTCATAGTGAGCTGAAAAATCTAAAAGTTCTGTTTCAAAAGTGTTAAAAAAATGAGTTGAGTTTTTAAAGTCGTCCCCCCCCCCCCCACCCAGTCAAATCAAATGTGGTGAAACCAACACGAATTCACAAACCGTTTTGGTGTTACCAACTTTGCATTTTTGCCAAAAAAGTTTTGTAAGAAAAAATTTGCCCAGCTCTACTCCTGGCTTCTTCTCTTCAATTTTTGACTTCTAGTTTGTAGAAAAAGTTAAGATATAGCAAATACAGTGACCCACATGCTGGGTCAGCAGATGTATGGCCTGATCTAGTGCTCATTGAAGTAAATAGAAAGTCTTATAATGCAAGCACAGTATATGTACATAGAACAGGATTATATTGCCCTTTATATAATACATTTTTGCAGATGCTTTCATTCATATATACACAGGGTATAACACTTGTAGGTAAGATAACAGTGGTGCTGGAACTAAGGGTGCTGCCACACCCTCCGGCTTGAAGTAATAACAAACACCAAATACATGGTTTCCATATCAGCATCCCCACTATAAAAATCATTCTAGCACACCAGTAACATAATGTTAAGATTGAACTGTTAGCAACAAAGAGTAAGTCTACGTTGCATATACAATCTTATCTCTGCCCCTTCCTGCATTGCAGAATATTGTATTTCTTGAATTGAGAAATAGTATATGATCTGTAATTTAAGATTAGGTAAAAATTTCAAAAGCATTTAAGTGGTTTAGGCACCCAAGTTCCATTTTCATAAGTGACTTAGATACTTAGGAGCCTAATTATTATTGAAAGTCACATCAAGCTTTTGGTCCAACAAATATTCCAGCCAATTTTGTTTCCCTTTCATTGTTTCTGTTTGCCACCTCAAATGTGAAATGTTTTCAAATGTGAAAAGTTTGTTTTCGGTTTTGCTTTGATTTTTTTATTTCTATATGTAGGTGACATTTTCCATAACCAAAGCCACAGATAAAGACTGTGAGAGCATCAAACAGTTAAGTCAGTAGAGCAGTGATTCACAGCTTGCAGGCTTTCATAAAAGCAGCAACCTTGCCCTCTAGATGGGAAACATATGGTGCATTAACTTAAGTTTAATGCCAATACGTTTTTCTAAAGCCCTAATGGCAACTAAGATAGAGAAAGTAACTGCTGAGGACAAATTCAACTGCAGCAAATCTGAGTAACACAGGCCACTAACAGCATGACACTCCAGGACTCTGCTCTCCCACAGATTCCCCATGGAAACCTATTTCAAATTCAGGGTTAAGATCCTTATCTTCAGAACCTGTGGTTGAACTCTCAGGCCTGGTCTATGCTAGAAAATTAGGTTGGCATAATACGTCATAATACGTGAAAAATCTACACCCGAGCAGCATAGTTAAGCTGACTTAAGTCCCCGTGTAGATTGCGCTACGTTGACGGAAGACCACCTCTGGAGGAGATGGATTACCTACACCGATGAGAGAACCACTTCCATTGGTCTAGGTAGTGTCTACACTGAAGTGCTACAGTGGCACAGCTGCGGCAGTGCAACTGTTCCCCTGTAGCATTTTAAGTGTAGACAAGTCCTCAGTCAAAGGGAGGCTGATACAGACAAATATGAACTTGTGAAGCTGAATAAAATGTTGTTATAAACAAGACTGAAACAGTCACTTAGGGAAACTCCTAGTGCCCTTATACAGAGTTCTCAAGGGAACCACACACTGTATGTCTCACTGAACTGCAGGGTGGTCAAGCACTGGAATAAATTGCCTGGGGAGGTTATGGAATCTCTGTCATTGGAGGTTTTTAAGAGCAGGTTAGACAAACACCTGTCAGGGATGGTCTAGATAATACATAGTCCTGCCATGAGTGCAGGGGAGTGGACTAGATGACCTCTCGAGGTCCCTTCTAGAGCAATGTTCTGAGACAAGGAGCAGCTGGCAAAGGTGAGGGGAAGAAAAGACTCCCCTTGAGTAGTTCTGGCCTCCTGGAATGGTACAAGGAACAGAGAGGCCTGTGAGGAAGGAAACAGTTGCTCAAGAGCCAACAGTAGGTTTTGGGTGTAGGGGAGTAGGGACAATGTTTTCCATAGGAGGATAGAAGGAGACTGGAGCACAGTTGTCTCTGAACTGCTGGGGTCTTTATACTCCCGCTGCCTCACTACCTTCCTGTGAAAAACCTGTCAGCACAGCCTGATCTTTCCTTCCTCTATTCCAACACTAGTTCTGGTTCCTCCTGAAAGGCTCTGCTCCTTACCTCACAGGCCTGTGTTCCTTGGCTGCCCCACAGATGGTCATGGTGTTGTATTCATTGAAAGGTGGCAGCCTAGGCAAGGATCACCTCTCTCCAGCTTCCCTTCTCCCTCTAGCAGTGCACAAGAAACCCATGTCAGGGCCCTTTCCCAACTCCCTCCGCAGCCTGGACTGGGTCCCAGGCTTCAACAGATTACAAACACTGGTTTAATTAATTCAAAAAATGAGACCACTTGCTTACCGATGGACTTGATAGTTAAAAAACAAAGTTTATAATCTGTTGCTTATGGTGGGACATGCAACGTTTCAGTAATTTGTCACATAGTTCAATGCCTTGAGTCACCCACTGGCAGGTGTCAAGGTTGAGAGGGATGCCACTTAACTTCCTTGGGCAGTGAGTGGCTCTCCATTCTGTACAGAGCTCTCCTCAGCCTGGGTTTGCTCGGGCATGCCTCTCCCCTCCCACACCCAGAACAAATGGCCTCATTAGAGTTGTGAGCCTCCCTCTTTTCTGGGGGCTGTGCTTCTTCTATTGATGGTAGCTTCTGGTGAGTTTTGCTCAGAATGGTTGATTGGGCATTGTAACCCTCTTCAGCAGCACATGGGTTCATAATCAGGTCAGATATTGTAGGATGGTGACCCTGCTTTACTTACTAGGTGCTATAGAAAAATGTTAATGGTTAATAATTAGGCACATCTGTGGCTGAAAGGCACTTCAAAACCACTCATTTGTGTGTGGTGTCTGTCTGAGGGACACTGGGTATTACCCACATTATCATTCATCTGGACGATGCAAGCTCTGTTTTGTTAAATTAACAGCTGTGAATGGCACACATAATTGGGACAACAATCATTTTTTTTTTTACTCTGGGCTCAATCCCGAGTTTGACTGCATGCCCAGGCTGGCGAGTATGAGAGCATAAGGAACTCTGCTACTTCGTGTTGCAGGCTAACTGCATTGCCAGACCCTGCCTAAGAGAGAGGGATAGCCTGTGGATGGCTTCTCTTGTGCAGGTAGGTGGGCAGAGATTTGACCCCATTCCCAATGGGGTAGTCAGCATAGCTGAGCCAGTTGGGACCTCTAGAGCCATAGGGAAAACAGGGACCGAATTGTGACTCTGGGGCATACCTGCTACTGCTTACTTAGGGTGAGTGGCAGTGTGCCAATCCAGACCTTTGGTTTTGTTTTTCAGAACCACTGAGTGCTAGTCCAGCCCTAGGATTTGTAATCTAGAAGTACATGAAGCAGTTCCAAGTTGAAGTTTCATATTTATCCCAGTGCCCCTGCCTGAGGTGACAGTTTTCATTAGCAATGGGAAGAAGTGGAAATATGAATGTACAATGGCATTTTGAACTTAGGGTAGAATAGACATGGATTATTCTTGTGTAGTCTGATGAGTCTATAATGAGACAAGTCTTCTAATGGGAAAATGATACACCTGCCCACAAGTGTGTGCCAGTGTAAAAATGTAGTGAAATTCCAGACAGCCCATTCAATTCTTTCTTTTGCTCTTATCCCTCTGGAACTGAATGCCAGTATTTATCTTTACAGAGTACCAACAGTCTCTCCCACAGAATCCTCAATTACTCACTGTAGCTAGGCACAAAAAAAGCTAAAGCTTGCTTCCCTGTCAGCACCGATCTCTAACTGCATCTCTGTGTGAGGAGGCTAATCAGGAAGCAGCCCAGCTTTTTATAATACTAAACACAAACAAAACTGTAGTCAGGTTTGTTTTTCTGCTCTCGCCAAAACCTTTAGTTACATAACTGCTCAGGTTGGCAGGGCTCTGGTAATCAACCTTTGTCCCCAGGATTGCTATATTGTTTAAACTCCCTCTTCCAGTTCCCTTT
Organism: Emys orbicularis; assembly: GCF_028017835.1. Taxonomy (NCBI): domain Eukaryota; kingdom Metazoa; phylum Chordata; order Testudines; family Emydidae; genus Emys; species Emys orbicularis. The sequence continues at coordinate 93,120,184 of NC_088684.1, forward strand.
TACTGTTTTCACTAGACTTGCAAAATGAATGTTTGCCATTTGCCTAACAGAGGAAAATATCCTATTTGCACAGGTTTGGGGCAAAATGATTTTCATTTCAACCTCAGGCTTTTTATAAAAACAGAAGATGGCTTTTGCCAGCAGGAAGAAAAACCACATCATTTCTTTGCAGAAATTTGTTTGACTTAACTGGGGAAGAGGTAAATTTGCAACTGAAGCAAATATATGCAGAATCAAGACTTTGTTCAGAAAGTAGAATTTCATCATTTTCAGGAAGTATTAACTTAATTATAATAATTGCATTTGCTGAAAGAAAAAGAGATGCAAAATGGCACAGGCTCAGCTACCATGGTGATGAGCATAGTACAAATATCTGGACTCAATCTGACTTCACTAGATGGACAAATAGATTTAATCAAATCAGTAAATACTCAGGAAGTAGAAAAACTAGTATGTTGAAGAGTGCCACTCACCACTGGTGCACCCTCTTGTAGCTCAGTGTGACTCAGCAGACTTTGTACTTGTCTAGTGCCCCATACTGACAGCGGGTCCTGCCCTGCAGTGGTCTTTTTTCCTCCATAACTCATCCCTCCGTAAGTCCACCTCTTCAGGGCTAAGAGAACATCCAGCAAACAAGAGTCCAAATGCCTTACAAAAAGGTTTTCAGTCCCAACTCTGGGCCCCATGGTCCTCACACCTTTTCCTCAGGGCTGTCTGCCATTATTGTCCCTTTCTCAGGCCCTCACACAACCTCATCAGCAGCTGGTAGGAGAACCTAGGCCCTCCCACTACACCAGGTTCCAGCTCAGGGATCTATAACCAGAAGTCAAGGTCTGTTCTAATTCCTTCCTATCACCTCTCTGAACTTCTTCATACCCAGCATCTCTCAGGTTTCTGCCTCACAACAGCTCTACATTCACCCTTCTTTCAGGGCAAGGACTCTCAGGGCTCTCCCCTAGAAACTCCTAACAAACTCTAAAAACATAATATATAAACATAAGCACATGTCTACCTTTCTTGTTCTTGACCTTATATCCTTCTCAACTTTCCTCTCCCCAGAGGTCCAAATCCTGCCATTTTGACATGGTGTTCCCACCACAGCTTCCTCCCACACTGGTAGCTGCTCTCTGTTTCCCCTGGCCTCCTACTAGACTTCTCTACTGGGCTGCCTCCTTGATGCTGCTGGTCTCCCTACTCTTTAATCCCAATGAGCAAGTTCCTCCCTCCAGACCCCTTCTACTGTAAACTACCTCTGTTTATAGTCCAGTGCAAGCCCCTCCTTAGCTGGGCTTCATCATTTAAGCCTGGCCACACTCCAGGTGAAGCCTGATATGCTAATTGGCCTCTCAAGCCAACATTAACTGATTGCATGCCTGTGTGGGGTATGCACCCCATCACAGGCCCTCTCAGAGGTCCAGAGAGGCCCGGGCCACTTCCAGCTTTTGAGGCCCCTAGCCATAATAAAAAAAAAAAAATTACAACACATGAAAACAAAATAAGGCACCAAAAAAAGAGTGAGACATAATTTGAATATTTTTTTATTTAACAAATGCTTTCCCAGCCTTTTTCTGTGCAAATGCACTAATTATTGAGGAAAAATCTAGCTTTTGTGTGAATAAAAACAAGTTGTGAAACTTATCAAATGCCAAAAAATTAACTTAACAAGTGTCTAAATTTGAGGTCCCCTTTGAGCTTGTGGCCGGGGCCAAGTGGCCCTCCTGGACCCCCCTCTGATTGGCCCTGCCCATCATATAGTAGTTTTCTGCTGGCTTTGGCTACAGGGAGATTTAATGAATCCCAGGACAGTGGAACTGAAGAGATTTTTTTTTTTTTTTTGCTGAGAGACAAAGAACTTGTTCCCCAGGTGATCTCCCCCTCCCATTCCCTATCTTGATTAGTAGGCCAGTCTGTGATCATTTTCTTAATTGTTAGGAAAATTGATTGTTTCCTAATTAAGATTCCATGAATGTCACTTGCTAATTACCATGATTGGTTTACTTCTACTTGCATAAAGACATGCTGCTGAAAACTGTGATAAGGAATTTCTAGAGCTCAGCATAAAGACAATTTAATTACACAATTTAGAGCCACAGGCAATAATTAGTGAAAGAAACAGGCCTATGGTGACATGGTTGAGAGGCATAAAATTATGTGTTTCTTGAGGTGCAGCCTGTGTGTTTTTCTCTGCTCCCTCCTACACCCCGAACCAAATGTTTTCATAACTAATGACTACACGGCCTGTGAATCCATCCTCCCCTGTCCAGGAGCTTCCTATTCCTATGGTGACTCAGCAGTAATGAGTGGGTTACTCTCTGGTAAATAAGTTAAAACATTCTTCAGAAAGCCTAAAACAAAGGGAGATAGGGAATTAAAGGGCATAGGCAAGGGATAGATTACAGCAATTTTCTGACTCTCCAACCTGTTCTATGGTCAGCAATTCTCCTTCTAGTACTGACTTAAAAGTTTCTCATTTATCTAATAATCCAGTACATTGGTAGTGTCCCTAGATTATAATAAAATATTATACCCAGAAAGTTCAGATTCTCCCACTCTGCATTTTGACTCATTTCAACGTTTGGACCAAGTAATTCTTTAGGCCTATTGCTGGCTTCCCCTAACCATCATGTTTCTTGACCTCACTATCAAAGCCTTGGACATCATTTCCAACTTTACATGTCTGCTCTTATTTCTTGGTTACTTCCTCCTCTAAACGTACTCTTCTTCTGCAAAGTCTTAGCAATGCCGTCTAAAGAGTCCTACAGCACCTTGAAGTCTTACCAGTACCTGATGTACCATGGTTCTGAACTGTTTTGTTTATGCCTGCATTGCCTACTGTAGCTTGTAAGTATCTTTGGGCATTCAACATCTCCTTGTTTGTTCATTGTCAGTTAATTTATCACATTCTTGAGGTAACGGCACCTCCCTTAGGTCTCAGGTCTCTAGCTGTCACATTTCTTGAGGCAGAGTCCCACGACTCTCTCCTCCAGGTATTTAAACTGTGCTTCCTCCTGCAATTCACTGTGATCACTTTTAGCAGGTCTGACTTTAGTTCAGTACTGGCAGTCCTGCTTTCTCTGGGGCAATGACAGGGTTAACCAGTGACCAGCCAGCCTTCATAAAGAAAAGCATTATTTATTCTGAACAAAAGCATTTCAGAAAAAAAATATTTAAAACAATAATCAGCTTACATGCGTGTCTGACTTACCAGGTGTCACCCATCTTCCACATGGAGACCCTGGCAGGTTTCAAGGTACTTCAAATCCTCTGAAAGACCTGTCCCTCTCAATACAGTCTCTTTCTCCCCACATCAGGGTGGTCACTTCTATAAATTTTTAGTTCTTTGTTTGCCAGCCTCTTAAACTAGGTTAAACCAGTATATAAAATTTCCCCCAAGGAGTTGAGGCCTGTCTGGACTTGTAACCTGCCTAGGGATTTGCACTAGTTACCCCTGAGAGATTTTAGTTCCTGCAAGAACCTTCTATGACTCTCCTATGGAGCCAGAATATAACCCCTAACCCATAAATATACATACAACATTTATAATGTTAATATGTAATCCTTCTGCTAGGTGTTATTGGCAGCAATGAGGGTCAGGTTCAGTTATCTAGGGGTTCCTTCTGAAAATTTAAATAACACCATCTCAAACTCCCATCCAGAAACCTGGGAAAAGTAAATTACCTCCCCTGGGTGCCCCAACAGGCAGTACTTCTCCACTCATAGGCACTGAGTTTACGGGTTTAAAAGAAAGAAATTTATTGGAAGGGAAAAGGAGGACAAGGAATCAACTTGAGAAAGCCAGAAATTAATAAGCTAGTTACCAATATCTATTAGGTAGTTCCCTTCCTCCCTCTTGGTTGTCTTAACAATAGCCCCAACCTCAATCCTCCTTTTGCAGTTGTGAATGGCTGGTGCATTCTAGTCCCTTCCTTCCTCCCCAGCTTCCCCACTTGTCCAGGGGTGGAGGAGTCCAAGAATTCTACCAGGTCAGTCTCCAGCTCCTAAGAGAAGTGTCACCTGAAGTGATTTCACCTTTGAGTGCTAGGTAGGGAGCCTGCACAGGAACCCATCAGCTACTGCTCTATGTGGCTTCAGAGCAAGCCACCCAGCCCTCTCACCTGCCTCAGTTTAGCTGTGACCATCACCTCAAAGCCATCCCCTGTCTCAAAGCTACTTCTGAGCTGAGTTTTTGGTATATAGGGCTCTTTAGAGCCTTCTTATTACCAGAGAGGCATTCCTAGCAGAAGACAGGAAATCTTTTCTCTTCAGCCTTGTCCAGGCTTCCTTACCCAGCTGTGCCTGACTGTCGTCTTGGTCAGAGTGCCTGAAGTGAGGGGCCACATTTGGTGCAGCTCTCTTATCCTTTCATTTCCCAACAGGGTGAACAGCAGTTTAGTGCCCCCAAACTCAAAAAACATAACTGTATTTTAATCAAAATGCCCCAAACTGTCACATAATTGAAATGTAAATGAGGCCTGGCCCATTCAATCGTTTCCCCTTGTTCACCAACATGCTGGCAGCGAGTTCCTTCCACCATGGAGTCTCTGCACATCTGGAGTCCTCAAGCAACTCTGGGCCACTCTTCTCCTTATTCACCCACAGGTGCCAACAGTGAACTCTAATGTATCTGTAAGCCTGTGGCCTGAAGCCATATAGAGTATACTCTTTGAATATTCCGTGTGCCCATAACATCTCTCACAATGGTCACGAAATAGGAATTAGGACTGCAGTATTTCTTACCATTTTACTGGTGCAATGAATATTGTATTCCATTTTTAAAAGCCTAGGACAAAGGATGTAAAATGCCTGCCCCTCTCCGCCGCCCCCAGCTAAGATTTCTTGTGGATAATATTCAGTGGGTTTTTTTTTTTAAGTCTGGCTGATGAATGGTGGCTATTTCTACTTTAATATTATTCTGGTTGTGAAACTACATTGACTTCAAACACTGAATCCTCCCTAGAGCTTTATTAATATGTATGATCTTGCTTCTAAAACCGCAAAGGAAAAAAATAATTCTGTGTGTTGCCAGATTTGTCTGTCAGATGTCTTCCTTTCTTTCCTTCACTCTGGCAAGTGATCTTAATGCTACAGCAAGCCGACCATGTTGGTGGCTCTGGGTCCAAATTTCATGCACTCTATTGCAGTGTTTCTCAAACTGGGGTTGCCGCTTGTGTAGGGAAAGCCCCTGGCGGGCCCGGCCGGTTTGTTTACCTGCCCCGTCTGCAGGTCTGGCCGATCGCGGCTCCCACTGGCCACGCTTCACTGCTGCAGGCCAATGGGAGTTGCTGGAAGCGGCGGCCAGTAAGTCCCTCGGCCTGCGCCGCTTCCAGCAGCTCCCATTGACCTGGAGCAGCGAACTGCGGCCAGTAGGAGCTGCAATCGGCCGGACCTGCGGACGGGGCAGGTAAACAAACTGGCCCAGCCTGCCAGGGGCTTTCCCTACACAAGCGGCGAGCCCAGTTTGAGAAACACTGCTCTATTGCAACACTTCCTCGATGCCCGTGTGTTTATAAATTATTAATATTAATAAAGCACCATGTAACTGCATTTCACCTTACAGAACAAATATAAATGAATTGTTTGCATAAAAGAATTTGTGATTTAACAGCTCAATCCTTTGGAGAAACCTGTGGGACGGGGAGGGAAATCTCTGCAAGATTCACCTTGCAGTTTTCTTCCTAATCATTCCATGGCTGGGGTATGTCTCCCCTAGATCAGGTCATGGGGATGGCCCTCAAACCCACATACTCCAGGCCACCTCCAGCAAAGAGAACCTAACAGAGATTCCCTCCCCATCCCACAGCCTTCGCCATTAAGACAAAAACAACCAACCACCAAGGTTCAGGAGCTAGCCTCTCAATCTGACCTTATCACCAGCCTCATACAGAGATGCAGGAATGAAGAATAATTCCCCCCATTGGTGAAAGTCAATGGCCTGTGGTATGCAGGAGGTCAGACTAGATGATTATAGTGGTTCCTTCTGGCCTGAATCTATGAATTTTCATGAGAGGGTGGTTACAGGGTCAACTTGGGAGACAGCCTGCATCCGGGTGATTACTGTTCAAGTAGTTTCATTTTAGAAGTGCTATAGTTTACTTATATGTAACATCGAGGAAGTTGGTCTTGAAAAGGGACTTAATAAAATGGAGGGAAGAGGTATGGCAAATGGTGGCAGAAAAAGAGTTCTGAGCAGAAGGGATTGTGTGAAAGGAGCCAGGTGAATGGGAGAAGGAGGCCATGTCAAGGCAAGCAGTCCAGGTGCTTGGACGGGGTGAAGGACAAGTGCAGAGTCCTGCACTTAGGATGGAAGAATCCCATGCACTGCTACAGGCTGGGGACCGAATGGCTAAGCAGCAGTTCTGCAGAAAAGGACCTGGGGATTGTAGTGGATGAGAAGTTGGATATGAGTCAACAGTGTGCCTGGGGATTGTAGTGGATGAGAAGTTGGATATGAGTCAACAGTGTGCCCTTGTTGCCAAAAAGGTTAATGGCATATTGGGCTGCATTAGTAGGAGTATTGCCAACAGATCGAGAGAAAGTGATTATTCCCCTGTATTCGGCACTGGTGAGGCCACATTTGGAGTTTTGGGCCCCCCACTACAGAAAGGATGTGGACAAACTGGAGAGAGTCCAGATGAGGGCAACGAAAATGATTAGGGGGCTGTGGCACATGACTTATGAGGAGAGGCTGAGGGAATTGGGCTTAGTCTGAAGCAGAGAAGAGTGAGGGGGGATTTGATAGCAGCCTTCAACTACCTGAAGGGGGGTTCCAAAGAGGATGGAGCTTGGCTGTTCTCAGTGGTGGTAGATGACAGAACAAGGAGTAATGGTCTCAAGTTGCAGTGGGGGAGGTCTAGGTTGGATATTAGGAAAAATTATTTCACTAGGAGAGTGGTGAAGCACTGGAATGGGTTACCTTGGGAGATGGTGGAATCTCCATCCTTAGATGTTTTTAAGGCCCGGCTTGACAAAGCCCTGGCTGGGATTATTTAGTTGGGGTTGGTCCTGCTTTGTGCAGGGGGTTGGACTAGATGACCTCCTGAGGTCTCTTCCAACCCTAATCTTTTATGATTCTATGATACAGTTAAGAGATCTATGCATATATCATAGGTAATTTGCTTCCTCATAAAAAACTGCTTGAAACACCATAATTTGAAGGTGCCACTCTTTCTCTAGTCTCAGCTTCATGTTCTATTGCAGCAGCTCTCAAATGAAGGGAATGCTACCTGTAGAGATTGTATCTTAAGTTATTCTAAAGGGGAAGTTATTAGAATAAAGCACAGCACTGCACACGAGACCACTATTGCTACTGCATCACTACAGCAGCATCAAATAGTAAAGACAGTTACTAAATCTTGGTGGAAGACCCAGGTGCCTGAAAACAGCAAGTATGAAATAAATTAATTGACTAGGGTACAGCTTGTAGTTAATAGTTTTCTGCCTTCACCCTCCCCAATCACATACAGTATTCAGGGATGAACTAGGAATGGGTTTTGGTTTGGAGTCCAGGCCAAGTCAGAAGGAATTATGCAGTTTTAAGGGATTAGGTCATTACCAGTCCTCCTTCATGTCATCTTTGGAGAGGCTTCCCCCACTCACCAGACTTTAGCAGCTGTTCCATGCAACTGGGGAGAGCCTTTACAAAAAGAGTGCAAGCTTCCTTGCTCTCTCTCTCCCATGCACCCACAGGGAGGCTATATACACCTTCACTCCCAGGCACCCACAGAGAGGCTAGCTACAATCTGGCCCTTAGTGTATGCATACTTTTGGTGTCCATCTACTCTTGTCTTTGCTTTTTGACTTTGTTATTTGTGTTTTAATTTTCTTCAAGAGTAAGTTGTCAGCTCTGTAACCCTTACAGTAGTTTTATGTGTTGAAGTCACTGCAATTATTTACATAAACCAAACAATCGTAGAGCTACTCTTGACCACTGAAGCCAACTGTAGGGGTGGGCAATTATGAAATCCTCTCCACTCCCCCCACTGTTAATGTTAACACCACCACCATGGTGTCACTCAAACCCTTAACCTAAGAGTTAACTCATGATTTTATCCTTCCTCTTGCCCCAGACATCCAGACAAGAGCTTCAAAAGTCTTGCTGCTTCTTTCTCCACGTCACAACTTGAAGTCAAGAGCTTTGTGGGAGGGGGGACATGGCACAGGGAAGGGAACTCAGAACCTCCGGAAATTCATGGCTTCAGTGTCTTAAACTGGGCTTCCAAAAACTGACACACTCAAAATCAAGGCACTTCTCGCAGCTTTTAAGGCCAGAAGAAACTATTATGATTATCTTATCTGACTCCCTGTATAACACAACTTCAAATTGTAATTTCTGCCTCATTTCCATATCTTGTGGTTGAACTCGAGTATATTTTTAGAAAGACATACAACCTTGATTTAAAGACAACAAGGTGATGGAGAATCCACCACATCCTTTGGTAAGTTGTTCCAATGTTAATTACTCTAAATACATAATTGTACCGTATCTCTAGCCTGAATCTATCTAGCTTCAGCTACCAGCCATTGGCTCTCATAATGCCTATGTCTGCTAGATTAAAGAGCCCTCTGTCATCAGAAAGCTTCTCCTCATCTTGGTACATGTAGGTCACTATCAAGTCATCTCAATCTTCTCTTTGATAGGCTGGTTAAACAGCTTCCTAAGTCTCTCACTGTAAAGCTGGTTTTCCAGATCTTGAATTATTCTTGTAGCTCTTTCCTGAACATTATCCAATTTTTCAACATCATTATTGAAGTGCTGACACGAACAATTCTATATACAGAGGTAATTCCACTTCCCTACTGCTACTTGACATTCTGACATGATTATTTGGCCCTAGATATTTCAGAGGACATCACTTCTGTCCTCAGAGTTACATGAACTAAATGGGAGGTTGCTTTTCAAAAATCAGGCCCTGCGTCAGCAACAAAATATATAATATGAGGAAATGAAATAACAAAATTAAAAAAAAAATCTTCAGATACCAAAGAAACTCAAAAGCCTCTGTGAATTCTATGGATATAATTTAACATACTTATATTTTTTTCTCCTTTTCATGTTATTTTTGTTCTTTACTGAAATGCTGTAAATAACCTAACAGCAAATAGAAAAATAATTTGAAATAAAATGCATTTTTAGGGATGCAGCATTGAGTCACATAACCTTCAATCTAGCTCAGGGATCGGCAACCTTTGGCATGTGGCTCACCAGGGTAAGCACCCTGGTGGGCCGGGCTGGTTTGTTTACCTGCCGTGTCCACAGGTTCGGCCAATCGTGGCTCCCACTGGCCGCGGTTCGCCATCCCAGGCCAATGGGGGCCGGCAGGAAGCGGCGGCCAGCACATCCCTTGCCCCGCGTGGCTTCCCGCCACCCCCATTGGCCTGGAGCAGCGAACCATGGCCAGTGGGAACCGTGATCGGCTGAACCTGCGGACGCGGCAGGTAAACAAACTGGCCCGGCCCGCCAGGGTGCTTATCCTGGCTGCCCGTGTGCCAAAGGTTGCCAATCCCTGAGCTAGCTAATGGTATAACAATATGACATTTTGGCTAATAAAGCTTAATTAAAAAAATCTAAAACTCAGAACCAGAGAGGATAATGAATACACCTTGATCTTATAATACAGAGTGGGGAAAAAAAGAGGCTCTGGACCAAAAAATAGAATAAAGCTTCAGAGGGGCAAGTTGAGAGAAGAATAGACACAAATGCATTGTAAGAGATTTCCGGAGACAATTGTAAAGGGCAGAGAAAAACTCCTATTGTAGACGTACGGAAGGGGAAAAAAAATCAGAGAAAAATACAAAAGACAGTATACCATAATAACCTGCAGCTGCTGAAAGTCTGGGGAAAAGTCTGTACAAACAGCCAGGACTTCAGCTAACTCACAAGTTGATGGGCTTGAACCAAAAACCTGCTACTGAACTCTCCTACATTGAGCTGTTTTCAATGTACATCCAAATATCCCAGCTTCAACCCATTTCTAGTTTTTAATTAAAAAAATGTTGTGACAGGAGTTGTGTCAAAGGGTGCTCAGGACTGACGTATGCTCTTTTTGTTGTGGTTCTGGCCATTTTTCTCCTACTCCTGTTTCTTATAGCTGCACTTCTGCTGCTGAAAGAAGGCACTGCTTGAATGGAGCTAACATTCCATCCCCACCCCGCTTTTCCTACCAAGAGCTAAATTCCACATCAGCTCAGTAGCTATTCTTCCGCATTACCTGTCCTGAGAAACTAGATGCCCACCACTAAATATCTGCCTGTTCCAACCCAGAGCTGGCTGCATTTTGGTGATGATGACGTGGTTCATATGAACATACAGGCTCTGATCCTGCACATAGATGCAGAGCTGAGAGCAATTGTGTGTAGAAGGATAGTATGTTAGAGGTACATTAAAGGGTGACTAGCACACCAGATTTCTCTAATGAAGATGAGGCCTCAGTATAACAATGCTGAGCTTTTTGGAGCAGAAACCTACATAAGTCAGTCTCCCAGTTCACTGCAGAAAAGCCAAGGATATCTCAGATACACAAATGGACAGCTTCTGTGCTCTCAAGGGTTGTGTTATCCAGAGCTGAGGAAAGATAATGAATGGAGGGATTCATCAATGAACAGTAAAGAATTTTCTCAACCTGAATCTGGTATGAAGAAATGCTTCTAAAAAATTTTCATAGTCATTTTGACATTTCTTTATCTCTGGCACAAAAATACTAACGTAGAAAGTATCACTAATAGAACACATGTACTTCAGACCCTCTGAGTCTTATTTCTGAATTTTATTCCAGGAAACAATTTCACAACATTCCCAGGTGGCAAGAAAGATTCTTTATACCAAAGCTTTTGTCATTCTAATTACATCAGCATGGGCCAGGAGGGAGAGCAGACTTAATTCAAATAGATATGGAAGATACTTCCTCCTTCCCCTCCTCTTTACCATCTTCCTCCTTCAAGGGAGCATTAGCCATCCTATCCTCCAAATCCTCAAGTTGATGGGCTGGCTTTTGAGATGTTAACCCAGGGATCGACAACCTTTGGAACGCGGCTCGCCAGGGTAAGCACCCTGGTGGGCCGGGCTGGTTTGTTTACCTGCCGCATCCGCAGGTTCGGCCGATTGCGGCTCCCGCTGGCCGCGGTTCGCTGCTCCAGGCCAATGGGGGTGGCGGGAAGCAGCGCGGGGTGAGGGATGTGCTGGCCACCGCTTACCCTGGCGAGCCGCGTGCCAAAGGTTGTCGATCCCTGTGTTAACTGCAAGCAATTTGAAATTGCTCAGTACAGCTGTGGCTATCTTAATTCAGTCTAGGAGGAATTCCTCTTCAAGTGTTTACTGTAACAGTTCAGACATTCCAAAGAATGCCCTGACACTTTCTACCATCTGGTTACAAACTGACCCCCTCGCTGGTGAGCAGCCCTGCTCTGCAGGCTGATGCGGGGTGGGGCTGTGGTCTTGCTGCCTCCCCCATCCTTGATACATGATTTGTTCTCCAGAAATAGCAAGAGCCAAGCCCCTGTTGGGAGGCTCTTCCCTGGGGAAGGGGGACTGCTGGGAAGAACAGACTGCTTGCACCACACTCTTCTCCCCCTCCTGTGCACAAGAGCAGAGCACAATTTGTTAGCTATTTTAAAACAGCTTTTAACTGGTACTGTAAATATATGCTGCCAGGACCATGCTTATTTAGCACTTAAATATTTCTAATTTTAGAACCTGCTTCTATGCTGCTTTGCACCTCAGTTACACCTGTTTAAAATGTGTGTAACATGTTACAAGTATAAGGCAGGGTAGAGTCAAACTCACCAAGTCCTCTTTCATATTATTATTAGTCACTCCTCCTATTAAAGGTCTTTAAAGGTTTTTAAAAATCAGAACAAAACTGTTGAACAGGTTATCTTACATTAGTAAAACTGTCACAGTAGGCAATTTTAAATGTACAGGCCAAAATGAAAGATGATAACTCAATAGCAGTGAATCTAATGTACACTAATGTAATTAGGCTGTAGGATGGTTATAAAACACTCTACGCAGTGCATTATTAGACTTTTCACAGGGACCTCATCATTTGGACTTCAAATGAACATGCAGTAATTTGAATGTTAGGATTATTAGGCTTTTTTTTTGCAGTTCTGATATTTTATTCAGCTAGATTTTAATAATGTTAGGATAAAGACACGTTATATTAACAGGGAGCAGGTTTTGAAGAGACATTTGTATAGTGATCACTGATGAATCATTTTGAAATATCTGAATATACTCCAAAGGTGAGAGGAATAAAAATAATAATAATAATAATAATAAAAAAACGAGAACCTACATGCATGCTAATAAACTTAAAAGCATCCCACCCCACATATATATTTTTTTGGTTACAAGTTCCTCAGTGCTTCAGCTCATAACAAGCACAGAGTCTTCTGAGGCCTCAGTAGGCCAGGTTTTTCCAATCCTCACCTAAGAATTGGGGCCTATGTAGAACAAGGGTCCTGTCGCTTTGCTGGATCAGGAAGGAGGCCCTGAATCAGTTTAAAACCTAGGCTTTTATCCCAAAGCCTTCTCTTTGTCTATTGTTCTATGGAGAATTCAGTTTGAACTAGTATAGGTGTGTCTCCCCATGGGGTTTGCTTCAAAGGTTGATAATGGAGGAAGTTCATTAGCAACCACCATTCCTCCTAGAAAAGGTACATACAATGCCACAACACCACATGCACAATTGCATTTTTAATACAATGTACCCCAAAGGTATTAACTCTAATCCAATACAATTATAGTTCATCTTAATTCCATAAGGTTTGTTCAGCATGTTATCAGTCTGTCACAGTGAGGAATAGCTATTGCGCTTTAAATTCACACCCTAACTTAGTCCACACTAACTTCCCTGTGTAGACAAGCTCTAATCTGTGGATATCTATGTACTATAGATACTGTAGATATCTTGTAAGGTGCCGATCACTTTATTTATACATACTATCTAGATAGAGAATTAAACAGGGCTCTTATGCTCCTCTGGCCAAACAGAAGGTTTGAACCCACCAAAGTCAATGGATGCAGGATCAAGCTCAAAAGTCTGTGGTTCCCCTGGAGAGTCAAACATCCTAAGGACACCCTTTATAATTTTTTTTTAATTTTTTTTTTCTAAAAAAAAAAGTATTATCTGTAATTTACTTCTATTGAGTTACCTATGAACTTTTTCAAGTTCTCTTAGAAATGACACTAATATAATATCAGTCAGAAATTACACAGCCTATTACTTTACATTACACATCCGGTGTTGGCTCCATCTGTGTCTTATTTAAGACGTGCTAAAAAATGACTTCGACATGCTAATGAATAGATTGATTATGGTTCACAAAAGGTTATTGATTTTTGTTTCTTCCTGAACAGTGGGTGAATAAACACCAGCATGTTCCAGCTGAAATAAATTGCCTACGGAGGTTGTGGAATCTCCATCACTGGAGATTTTTAAGAGCAGGTGAGATGAACAACTGTCAGGGATGGTCTAGAATCTAGATAATACTTTGTCCTGCCCTGGGGGCAGGGGACTGGATTAGATAACCTATGGAGGTCCCTTCCAGTCCTATGATTCTATGAACTGTTTTAGGACAAACTGTCCTATGTTTTTCAGTTACAGAATTTGACAAATTCTGTAACTGAAATTGTATTTTCAAAATGACATGGTATTCCTAGGATATATTAATTGAGCACTGGCAGTAGGCTAGGCTCTATCTACCCAGGGGTGGGGGCCCCTCATACCATTTTAGTGTCATCCTGATGCTAATTTAAATTTCAGCCCAGTATTTAGCAGTGGTTTGTAACTCAATTACTCTCCGTGGTATCGGAACACTAAAAAAAAAAAAAAAAGATATGGTAAATTAAATTTTTAAACACAAGCAAAAGCAAACCCAGCACTTGAGAGGCCATACATAGCTGCAAGGCTTTGCTCTCTACAAGCATGATCAACAGCAATTAGAATGCTAGAGGGTTGCTTAACTCATCTGACTGCAGCCGTGACTCAGTTTCCCTCCATTGATAGAGTGTCCACCCCTTGGAGGGTAAACAAAGACCCAAAACACACCTTTCATCCTCCCTAAGCTTGTGCTTTCCACCTCAGTTCAGAGATTCAGTTGCCTTTTACTCGCCAGCAGTTAAATGGATATTTTCCCCTTGGAGAAAGGGAGTTATAGGGGCTTCCTCCCACATGCCCAGAAAGACCCAGCATAGGATCCCTATACAAAAAAAGTCACAAGTCCACAGTGCTGCTCTGCTCCAAGCCATTTCCTTCACTTGCAATTAACCCCTCCCCAGGGGTGCCAGGTTTATATAATTTTCGGTTCAAGCAGAGCCGTCCCGTCCATAGGACGGACTGGGGCAACCGCCCCGGGCCCTGTGCTTTGGGGAAACTGTACTTCAGGGGGACGCAGGATCCAGAGGGACCTGGGGGTCTAGCGGGGGGCTTGGCACCGGCAGCAGCGAGCAACTTGGCCCCTGCCTGCCCCTGCTCTGCCTCCTCCCCGCCCCCATTCCACCCCTTTCCCCAAGTCCCTGTCCTGACTCTTTCCAGCTTCCGCCCCCTCCCCCAAGTGATGCCAGGAGCTGGCGGGGGGGTGGGGGGTGGGAGAGACACACAGAGTGGAGCAGGGTGGGCTGGGGCCGGGTCGCTCGCTGCTGCCAGTGCCAGGCCCTCAGCTAGTCCCCCAGGCCGCCCTGGACCTTGCGTCCCCCTGAAGCGTGGGGCCACCCAAAGCTTGGTAAGCCCAAACACTGGTGGAGCTAGGCCCACATTCCTAAATATTGCTGGAGCACGGGCACTATGGGCCCATATAACTTGCCACCTATGCCCAGGGTCCTTCTGCATTTGACCTCTGAGCTTCTTCTCCTTGGGCCTACTCTCAGGCATCTTACCACATAGTCCCTCTCAACAGGGAAGCACTGCCAGTCTTGGCCCAGCCCCATCATGCCTTGAGAATTCCCGCCTATAAGGTTCTTTCCAGCTCTCTTCTCTTACTAGGGAACAAGACTTGCCTTTTATACTGCTTTCCCCACTCCGATAGGCCCTGCTACTGCTATCCTATAAACAGAGGAAACCAGAAACAGGTGGAAGTTGAGGCCTCAGTTCCTCTTAAACTGTGAGCTGGCATAATGGGGTTTAAATGGGGTTTAATTGATGTATAAGCCTTGTTGCAGACCCTCTGCACCCTAAGGCTCCAATCCTGCAAACATTTTAATTTTAAGATTTTAACAATTTTAGATTAAGCATGTGCATAATCCCATTGACTTCAATGAGACTATTTACATGCTTAGTTAGAATCATAGAATCATAGGGTTAGAAGGGACCGCAAGGGTCATCTAGTCTAACCCCCTGACAAGATGCAGGATTTGTTGTGTCTAAACCATCCAAGACTGATGGCTATCCAGCCTCTTTTTGAAAACCTCCAGTTTTCAACTACATCAGTGGAAGGGGTTTTTCCATCACTGTCGTTAATTCACTTCTTTGAGAGCTGGTAGCTAGACTGACTGAAGAATTCTTCCATTGACCTAGCCATGTCTATGTCGGGAGTTAGGTCAACCTAACTATGGTGCTCACAGCCCTGAGCGATGTAGCTAAGTCAATCTAATTTTAAGTGTAGACCAGGCCTCAGTGAATATTAGTGTAATGCTGCTATTGAAGCAATGCAAAAAAATCGTAACAGAAATCAGTTCTTTTCATGGCAGCATTGTACAACTTGCTCCATTTTTAAAGCATTGTTCCCTGGATGATTAAACCAAACTTACTTTAATCCGGTCTCCATTCAATCTTATGTTTTGAGAAAGTCAAAGGTGCTATCACCTTCCTAGCTTTGCATGTTATTTATAGTTTAAAGATTTATTTTAGTTTTTATTAAGGAAGCTGCTTTAAATATAATAAGCTGTCTGGAGGAAATTCAGGACCAGCTTCACTGGCACACTGCAGCTACTCTGCACCTCTCCAGGGATGCAAAGCAGCCATAACCAGTCAGTTAAATTGGTTTTATATCGCTGGAGCAGTGCAAATCACCTGAAGTGCATCAGTGAATCCGGCTCTCAGTTTCTAGAGTACTGCTGGATGGCTGCTCTTGTGTTCATTTTTTTTTTTAATTGTCCAAAGCCAAACTGAACTGACACTTACTGGTGGCATTTCTGTTTGGAAACTTTGAAGAACGCATTTTTGCTTGTTACCTTTTGCTGAAATCATTGCGATTCTTTTGTTTTAAGGCAGTAACATTAGTAGATAGTAACTGGGGGAGGCAGGGCAGTTCATTGTACTCATCAGGGGCTCCTTACATCCCTGCAGCTTGCCACTCGAGATCCCTCTGTGCTACCCTCTCATCACCTTCTATTTCAGGTACTCTCTGCATCTCCCCCAATTCTTCTCCCTGAGGGATACTGTCAGTGGTGTAGCCAGATGGAACGAACAGGGGGAGCAATCACAAAAAAAGGCGCCACCCGCTGCGGCGCTTTTACTCACCCGGCGGCGCTTTTACTGACGGGGCAGCGCTCCAGGTCTTCGGTGGCACTTCGGCGGCGGGTCCTTCACTCGCTCCACGGGTCTTCGGTGGCATTTCGGCGGCGCATCCTTCAGTGCCGCCGAACACACCTGGAGCGAGTGAAGCTCCCGCCACCGAAGTGCCGCCGAAGACCAAGAGCGCCGCTGGGTGAGTAAAAATTAAAAAGGCGCCAAGAAATTGAAACAGCGCCACTTGTGCTCAGTGGGAGAGCGGCCGCTGCCCCGCTCCCCCCCACCTACGCTACTGGGTACTGTGGCTGTCTGTAGTTTGTGTTTGGGGGTTACTTGCTGTGTGCTGAGCTTGTGTTTGTCTGTCTGTCTGTTTGTTTGTTTGAAGGACCATGTGCTGTGGCCAGCCGTTGGAAGCTGTGAGATTCTAAACAACGTTTAAAATCTAGAAGCCTCTGTTCATTGGCTGAGCCTTAGTCAGGGGGCGGGGCTATCAGGAAGGCCAGGGCTTTATAAAGCAGTGAGCAAGCGACCAGGGAACTTTGCGGACAGGGGCCGCTAACAGGGAGTTTCGAGAGGGAGTTTGGGAAGGGGGCGTTTAAAGAGTTTGCCATTCTTTAAAACCTTTAAACTAACCTATAATCAAAACTTCTTGATTTAAACAAAAACCCTATCATTAACCTAGGTAGCTGTAGGAGAGAATGCAGGCAGAAGCCCAGCAGCAGAGAGGGGGCTATCCTGTTTATTGCACTCAGTGTAGAATGTATGATTACCTGCCCTGTGGGTGGGTGGTGTATATGTGCTTTCGGTGCAAGGAGCTCCTGGCCCTCAGAGACTGCGTACTGGCTTTGGAGGCCAGGGTGGCGGAACTGGAGGAGCTAAGGGAGGCAGAGAGGTATGTTGATGAGGCTTTCCGGGACACTGTAGATTTGTCCCACCTCTGGTCAGACAGCCCCTGCGCTGTTAAGGAGGATGAAAAGCTCAGGGAAGGAGAGCAGTCAATGGGAGCAAAGGGAAACCTTCCCATAGTTGGGACCCTCCTTCCAGATGATGTTGGGGTATCCTCTCGCACTGAGGTTACCTCTCCGTGGGAGGGAATTCCAGTCATTAGGAAAAGGCAGGTGTTAGTAATGGGAGATTCGATCATTAGAAACATAGATAGCTGGGTTTGTGATGACGCGGGAGAACCGTATGGCTTGCGGTGACTTGCCTGCCTGGTGTGAAGGTTGCGGATCTCTCGAGGCATCTAGATAGACTTATGTGTAGTGCTGGGGAGGAGCCGGTGGTCGTGGTACATGTAGGTACCACTGACATAGGGAAAGGTAGGAGAGATGTCCTGGAGGCCAAATTGAGGCTGCCAGGAAAGAGACTGAAATCCAGGACCTCTATGGTGGCATTCTCAGAAATGCTTCCAGTTCCACGCACAGGGCCAGGTAGGCAGGCAGAGCTCCAGAGTCTCAATGCATGGATGAGACGACGATGTAGAGAGGAGGGGTTTAGATTTATTAGGCACTGGGGAAACTTTTGGGATAGGGGGAGCCTATACAGGAGAGATGGGCTCCACCTAAACCAAAGTGGATCCAGACTGCTGGCACTTAACGTTAAAAAGGTTGAAGAGCAGTTTTTAAACTAAGAGATGGGGGAAAGCCGATTGCTGCAGAGGAGCATGTGGATCGGACAGAGACTTCTCTTAGAGGAGAGTCTAATGATAGAGATTCTCTAGGTTATAGTCAGGAGCAGAGGATGGAGGAGGATAATGTAAGGGCCAGATCAGACGAGAAACATTCACATAAAAAAGAATCTGACACATCAGAAAAGGGCAGACAAATAAACAGTGACAAGTTTTTAAAGTGCTTGTACGCAAATGCTAGAAGTCTAAATAATAAGATGGGTGAACTAGAGTGCCTCGTGTTAAAGGAGGATATTGATATAATAGGCATCACAGAAACCTGGTGGACTGAGAGCAATCAATGGGACACAATCATTCCGGGGTACAAAATATATCGCAAGTACAGAACAGGTCGTGTCGGGGAGAGGGAGGAAAGGGCAGTGAAAGAAAATGTAGAATCAAATGAAGTAAAAATCTTAAATAAATCCACATGTTCCATAGAATCTCTATGGATAGTAATTCCATGCTCTAATAAGAATATAACATTAGGGATCTATTATCGACCACCTGACCAGGACAGTGATAGTGACGATGAAATGCTAAGGGAGATTAGAGAGGCTATCAAAATAAAGAACTCAATAATAGTGGGGGATTTCAATTATCCCCATATTGACTGGGTACATGTCACCTCAGGACAAAATGCAGAGACAAAATTTCTCGATACTTTAAATGACTGCTTCTTAGAGCAGCTGGTACAGGAACCCACAAGGGGAGAGGCAATTCTCAATTTAGTCCTGAGTGGGGCACAGGATCTGGTCCAAGAGGTAACTATAACAGGACCGTTTGGAAATTCTGAAAGAACTCAAATGTGAAATTGCAGAACTATTAACTATGGTTTGTAACCTGTCCTTTAAATCAGCTTCTGGAAGATAGCTAATGTAACGCCAATATTTAAAAAGGGCTCTAGAGGTGATCCCGGCAATTACAGACCGGTAAGTCTAAGGCAGTACCGGGCAAATTAATTGAAACAATAGTAAAGAATAAAATTGTCAGACACATAGAAGAACATGACTTTTGTTGGGCAAAAGTCAACATGGTTTCTGTAAAGAGAAATCATGTCTTACTAATCTATTAGAGTTCTTTGAAGGGGTCAGCAAACATGTGGACAAGGGGATACAGTGGACATAGTGAACTTAGATTTCCAAAAAGCCTTTGATAAGGTCCTTCAGCAAAGGCTCTTACGTAAATTAAGTTGTCATGGGATAAGAGGGACGATCCTTTCATGGATTGAGAACTGGTTAAAAGACAGGGAACAAAGGGTAGGAATAAATGGTAAATTTTC
This sequence comes from Emys orbicularis, assembly GCF_028017835.1. Lineage (NCBI taxonomy): Eukaryota > Metazoa > Chordata > Testudines > Emydidae > Emys > Emys orbicularis. The sequence continues at coordinate 93,139,580 of NC_088684.1, forward strand.
AGAATGGAGAGGGGTAAATAGTGGTGATCCCCAAGGGTCAGTCCTAGGACCAATCCTATTCAATTTATTCACAAATGATCTGGAGAAAAGGGTAAACAGTGAGGTGGCAAAGTTTGCAGATAATACTAAACTGCTCAAGATAGTTAAGACCAAAGCAGACTGTGAAGAACTTCAAAAAGATCTCACAAAACTAAGTGATTGGGCAACAAAATGGCAAATGAAATTTAATGTGGATAAATGTAAAGTAAGGCACATTGGAAAAAATAACCCCAACTATACATACAATATGATGGGGGCTAATTTAGCTACAACTAATCAGGAAAGAGATCTTGGAGTCATCATGGATAGTTCTCTGCAGATGTCCACGCAGTGCGCAGCGGCAGTGAAAAAAGCAGATAGGATGTTAGGAATCATTAAAAAAGGGATAGAGAATAAGACGGAGAATATCTTATTGCCCTTATATAAATCCATGGTACGCCCGCATCTTGAATACTGCATACAGATGTGGTCTCCTCATCTCAATAAGATATACTAGCATTAGAAAAGGTTCAGAGAAGGGCAACTAAAATGATTAGGGGTTTGGAGTGGGTCCCATATGAGGAGAGATTAAAGAGACTAGGACTTTTCAGCTTGGAAAAGAGGAGACTAAGGGGGGATATGATAGAGGTCTATAAAATCATGAGTGGTGTGGAGAAAGTGAATAAGGAAAAGTTATTTACTTGTTCCCATAATATAAGAACTAGGGGCCACCAAATGAAATTAATGGGCAGCAGGTTCAAAACAAATAAAAGGAAGTTCTTATTCACACAGCACCCAGTCAACCAGTGGAACTCCTTGTCTGAGGAGATTGTGAAGGCTAGGACTATAACAGGGTTTAAAAGAGAACTAGATAAATTCATGGAGGTTAAGTCCATTAATGGCTATTAGCCAGGATGGGTAAGGAATGTGTCCTTAGCCTCTGTTTGTCAGAGAGTGGTGATGGCTAGCAGGACAGAGATCACTTGATCATTACCTGTTATGTTCACTCCCTTTGGGACACCTGACATTGGTCACTGTTGGTAGACAGGATACTGGGCTGGATGGACCTTTGGTCTGACCCAGTATGGCCATTCTTATGTTCTTATTTGTCGTCTTTCTGGGAAAGAAGTTAGTTATGGTGCCAACATGTTACACTCTCTTGGGTGGATGGGCAGAGATGAGGGATTATTATGCAGAAAGGCACTTATTAGGTTCCATCAACCAGTTGTGTGACCTATAGACAACTGCAGAGGAGCAGGAAGCCATGGCTGTGATAAAGATGGCAGGGATTCTGCGATCCCCATTTCCCCCCAGATCAGTAGGATTCTAATCACTGATGCCTAGAACATTACTTGAAATTTTGGAATTGAGCAGATGTGGCATTCAAAAGGTATTGTGTTACATACAGACACACAGAGAAATGCTGTTGAGTGCCAGCTCAGCCAATTAGGAGTGAATGGAATGATGCAACAGTTAAAAGAGAGATCCAGATATTGGAATTTAGGAATTGGGTTTTAGTACTGGACATTGGGGAGCTGAATATGAAATTACATTGATGGTAACAGTAAGTACATTATATAACACTGGTCTACAATTTTTGAGAAGTCGTCTGCTTCAGAGATAAAATGTGCTATTTATTATGTATTTTGATGTGCTGAATTCAAATATGACAATTAAAACAACTGATTGGCTACTGTTTCCAAGATATTTAAGTTTTTTACATTTTATGTCTATGTATATTGTGTAGATAGTAGAGTTTTAATCATAAATTGTAAACCTAGGTCTTTTCATGTGTTTATGGTTGCTTTACATGATAATATTTCACCTGTCCTGTTTATGTAACACTTTAAAAATCAGCAAAAGGGTTATATAAATAAAATTTATTATGAAACAAAAGGCAAAAAACTATTATGTACATAGTTTAGTCCTATTAAGTGTCTACTCGGCGCTTCTTGGCTTGTCTCTTGTATTCATTAAATGGAGCATCTCTTGTCACTGTTCAGCAATAGTCTGCAAGCATTGATGGGCTCCATTTGCCCTGATAGCGTTTCTCCATTGTTGCAATGTCCTGGTGAAATCGCTCGCCGTGCTTGTCGCTCACTGCTCCGCAGTTCGGTGGAAAAAAATCTAGATGAGAGTGCAAAAAATGTATCTTTAGTGACATGTTGCAACCAAGGCTTTTGTATGCCTTGAGGAGGTTTTCCACCAACAACCTGTAGTTGTCTGCCTTGTTGTTTCCGAGAAAATTTATTGCCACTAACTGGAAGGCTTTCCATGCCATCTTTTCCTTGCCATGCAGTGCATGGTCAAATGCATCATCTCGAAGAAGTTCACGAATCTGAGGACCAACAAAGACACCTTCCTTTATCTTAGCTTCACTTAACCTTGGAAATTTTCCACGGAGGTACTTGAAGGCTGCTTGTGTTTTGTTAATGGCCTTAACAAAGTTCTTCATCAGACCCAGCTTGATGTGTAAGGGTGGTAACAAAATCTTCCTTGATTCAACAAGTGGTGGATGCTGAACACTTTTCCTCCCAGGCTCCAATGACTGTCGGAGTGGCCAATCTTTCTTGATGTAGTGGGAATCTCTTGCACGACTATTCCATTCGCAGAGAAAACAGCAGTACTTTGTGTATCCAGTCTGCAAACCAAGCAAGAGAGCAACAACCTTCAAATCGCCACAAAGCTGCCACTGATGTTGGTCATAGTTTATGCACCTCAAAAGTTGTTTCCTGTTGTCATAGGTTTCCTTCATATGGACTGCATGACCAACTGGAATTGATGGCAAAACATTGCCATTATGCAGTAAAACAGCTTTAAGACTCATCTTCGATGAATCAATGAACAGTCTCCACTCATCTGGATCGTGAACGATGTTGAGGGCTGCCATCACACCATCGATGTTGTTGCAGGCTACAAGATCACCTTCCATGAAGAATGGGACAAGATCCTTTTGACGGTCACGGAACATGGAAACCCTAACATCACCTGCCAGGAGATTCCACTGCTGTAGTCTGGAGCCCAACAGCTCTGCCTTACTCTTGGGTAGTTCCAAATCCCTGACAAGGTCATTCAGTTCACCTTGTGTTATGAGGTGTGGTTCAGAGGAGGAGGATGGGAGAAAATGTGGGTCCTGTGACATTGATGGTTCAGAACCAGAAGTTTCATCCTCTTCCTCGTCTGACTCAAGTGAGAATGATTCTGGTGCATCAGGAACTGGCAGTCCTTCTCTGTGGGGTACTGGGCGTATAGCTGATGGAATGTTTGGATAATGCACAGTCCACGTTTTCTTCTTTGACACACCTTTCCCCACTGGAGGCACCATGCAGAAGTAACAATTGCTGGTATGATCTGTTGGCTCTCTCCAAATCATTGGCAATGCAAAAGGCATAGATTTCCTTTTCCTGTTAAACCACTGGCGAAGATTTGTTGCACAAGTGTTGCAGCATATGTGTGGGGCTCACCTCTTGTCCTGATCTCCAATTTTGCAGCCAAAATAAAGGTGATAGGCTTTCTTAACCATAGTGGTTATACTGCGCTTTTGTGATGCAAAAGTCACTTCACCACAAACATAGCAGAAGTTATCTGCACTGTTCACACAAGTACGAGGCATCTCTGCTCACTTTGGCTAAACAGAAATGTGTCCCTTTGCAAAATCAAACACTGACAAATAAGAGAGCACGACACTGTATGATTTCTAGAGCTGATATAGGGCAATTTGTTCAGCAGAGTGATGTAAGCTTCGTTATGATTGCATCATCCATGACTTCTAGGAATAACATGATGCAATTCACATCATGTATGACGCAATACCAGCTTCAGATTGCATCATTCATTGTTTTGCCTAAAAAGCAAGTACTGTCCAAACCCAGTCATAGATTTAGTCATAGATCCAGTCAAAGATGTATTTTAGTCATTTCTGGTTTAAATTGAGACCCCTTCCCTTTATAACTCACTTATCCTCCGCCATTCCCAAGTCAAGGGTCGTATATACTGACCCAATAGCATATCTTGAAAACTAAAGCCAATCAACAATTTTAAGCATCATTTTCGTTCTCAGTGACCCAGAATTAGTAAAGTTTGACTACATTTATTTCAGAAGCATTCTGGCTGTAGAGCAGTGTAATTATGCTTGGAGGTCTATCCTATTGGTGTCTGACTCGCATTGTTGAATAACTAAGAAAATCAGCTCTTGAAATTCTGTACACACATATGGAGTAACCAATTCTGAAAGCTAAAGGGGTGATGCATTGTGCCATGTGCTGGAGTTCAAGATCTTTATGTTAGATCAATATTTTGAGGGAACTCGGGGACAAAGATGCCTTTAGGAAGCTGCCTTGAACTGAATGTTCTCCAGATTGGTACCACAAGTCATCCTCCTTGAATGAGGAACTCACAAGAGTTTTGTGTTCTATAAAAGTGACACTTCAACAGAAGCAATGTCAAAGCACTGTTGAATAATGAATACGTAATGTCTTGATGGATGGCTATCTACTAATTATTTCAGAGCAGGAGGCCTTGCAGTACAGATACCAGCTTATCAGGGTGAACTCATTGTCTGAATTTATAGCACCTGAAGGGCAATTGTTCAAAACTGACTCAAAAATATGTTTCTAAAGAGTATTATTTTTATTAAAGTGCAGGTGAATAGTAGTGAAGCAATCACTTCCTAGAGTCTTGTCCACTAAAATAGCAAGCAGAGAATCCACTGGCTTTCTAACATTAATCACTAAACTTGTGAATATAACCCCAATGCAGCAATAACTATTAAAATATTAATTAGGTTTCATGTTAAATTGGTGATTTCAAACTCTCTTCTTTATTTTTTTCCCCTGTAAGTTAAGTGTAGGTGACTTCATACAGAGGACCTGGTCCAAGATTTTTTCAAAAACAGGAATCTAAAGTTAGGCTCCTAAATCAATATTTTGGCACCTAAATAAGTGGCCTGATTTTCAAAAGTGGTGAAGTAAATAGCAGCTGAAGATACTCAGCACTTTTGAAAATCAGGCCACTTATTTAGGTGCCAAAATATTAATTTAGGAGCATAAACTGAAGCACTTCTATTTGAAAATCTTGGGTCTGTAATGGATCACAAATAAATTACTGCTAGATTGCTTGTGTGTTTTTCCTTCCAGTTTGTAAACTGTAGCCTGGCCATTTTGAGGATGAAATAGAACTACTTATCCAGGTCCACCATTTGGGTAGCCACAGCTTGCTGACTGTTCCAAGGAGGATGTTCCCCACTCTTTGCCTTTGGCTATAGATTTTGATCTGGTTCATCTCGCTACAGTCATATATTCTGTCCCCATATATAAAGTTAAACACAAACAAAAAACAGTGGCTGGGCTCTTTTTAGTTTGTTATTAAATATTATTTGTATCTGATAGCATCCAAGATATTCTGGGTGCCTTCCCAACAAAGACAAGGCATAATCCTAAATCTCATGCTGTTTACACTCTAAAGGCAGGCAGACAGACAAAAAGACTGTTGTTGGGGGTCTATGTTCAACATCTAAATAGAGTGGTCAAAGTGGTATTTGGCTACATCTTGGGCACAATGCTCTACATCAGAATGACAAAAGTGGGGGTACAAGAGGGAGTTAAACATGGGGTGTGTGTGCGTGCGCGTATGCGTGCAGATATGCCAACTCTTATGAATGAATCACAAGAGATGCGATTTCTAAGTAAAATTAAGCCTGACTCATGATCTCGCTGAAAAAAAAAATCCTGATATTTGAGAGTTCTGTCCCGAGATCATGAATCAGGCGTAACAATTTTACTTAGAAATCACTGTCAGTCAGCTGCCCAGAGCTGACAGTGGGAGCCACAGCCAGCCGGGGATGACACCAGGAGCCCATCCTCATAGGGAGGGAAAGAAAGAAAATAAATAATTTAAGAAATAATACAAGCTTCACTGTTTATGTTTTTACATAGTGTTTTTCTTGTCAGGACTTTTTCTTTTTTTAATTTTACTTTTATTGTTTTTATATAAAATATAAACACAACAAAACAAAACATATATAAATATATACAAGATGGAAATAGCATATAAATAACAAAATTTAACATTCATTATTTGCAAAACCAGAAAAAACAAAAACACAAACAACCCCCATCTCTGAACCCATATAGGTCATGCAGGGCATCAATTATTAAAGTCACTAAATAGATAAATAAGTGGGAACATAATCTATGAGTATCGGGGACTAATATATACTAAACTGCAAAAGTATGCAATAGTCATGTGTGACCAGACATCCTCATATTTTTTCCCAAGCACTTCTATTTAGACAGTCATTTTTTCCATTAATGCAGTAGTGGAGAGCTCACTAAGCCAGTTTGCATATGAGAGAGGAATTGCAGATTTCCATTTTCTCAAAATAACTCTTCTGGCCACTAAAATAGTTACTGCAATCCACTTCTTAATGTTAACTGGTAATAGCAACTCACCCAGCACCCCTAAGATACACAAGCTTGGAGAAGAAAAGATAGCAACACAAAGTTTTTGAGAGAGAGTATAGAGGATGTGTGAAACGTTGGCATGTGGCTGTTTGCATCTTCACTTCCTGCCTGGAACCCTGCCTTTTGTCCATCTTCCCAGCATTCATTTAGGCTATGATGATGAACTGAGCCAAATAAGCCTCTTTTAGGGAACTTTTCCCTTTCTCAAATAATACAAAAGCCTACTATTTATGAGAGGAATCCCACCTATTCTATCTGGGCCTGCGTGGGTTATAAACAGGTTTGATACTGTAAATGTCCTGTATTACACAGGTTTTATGGCTGATCTGATTCCCCATCCAGGAAGAATGGATGGGGAATCACTTCCCCACTTCCACTGTGGTCTGTGATTCTTTGAATTCCCGCTCCAGATGATTTTTTAGCTCCTTAAGTTCTTGCTGCAGTTCATCATTGTTAACAAGTTCCAAGTTGGCCAAAGCTTTCTTGGTCACCATTATTTCCTGGTCCAAGGTAGTTAGGTTGCTGGTCATCTCACTAATCCAGTTTACCAGTCCAAATAGAGGGTTTTGTGGTTGGGCTTCCAAATTTGCCTAGATGCTTTTTGGCTGCTGCCACAACACAACAATAATTTTATCTCTGACTGCAGGTCAACTCTCAGTCACTTCCAGGAAACCTCCAGATATTTCTTTAATTCCTTTCGTGAAATCTCCAGCTTTTGTTTAATTCTTGGTTTTGGTCTTGTTTTAATTCCATTTGGTCAACTTTGATTTCTATGAGCACCTCTCATTTGTTACAGTTTACTTCAACCGGAATATTAGCTCACAATTTCCCTCCATAGGGACTTTATCCCACTACTGGCACCAGAGTTACCCCTTTAGCTCAAGCAATTAGCCAATATTTGGGACCTTGCTGAGTTCTTTCTATTAGGAGGAGAAATTGATTACACGAATCACTTATTTATTTGGTGCAGTCTTGTTTATTTATAAAGAATGCACATGAAGTCCAGTTAGCCTGAAAGAAGAGTGATTAGTACACCTATCTGCTTTAACCAGTCTGCAATTGATGGCAGCCGTTAACACCCTCCAGAATAACAGTATGATAGTGATGTGACTGTGACACTATACTTCAGCTAACAATTTAATAACACATGTAATCTTAATCCCTGTTTCCAATTACTATAAAACTTTGTCTAAAAATGTCTTTTGGATCAAAAATATCTCCTGCTTGGCATCAGCCTCCTAATGACATTTTTGACACTTTAAAAAAAAAAACTTGCTTGTCTCTTTTGAAATTAGCTATATACAAAAACAAGAAAATCAAACCAGCCAACACCCAGCCATATCTGTGTGTATTGGTTCACAATAAATATTTTCTTATTCTGAAAACATAATAATAAAGCAGTTTAGAAAAAAATGTAAAGCCAATTTCCTAGTTAGTTCACCAGAAGAGTTTTATAGTATTTTCTCCTTGAATTGAAAGCACTGATATAATATTCAGTGGCCTAAACTCTGTGGTGCATCTCTATGTACTGTAAAGGAGTCACTGCAGGGTTGAATTCAGCCTAGTACATTTTCTCAGGGCTAGTCTACACTTACCCGGTAGTTCGACGGCTGCGGATCGAAGTTCCGAGTTCGATTTATCGCGTCTGGTGTGGACGTGATAAATCGAACCAGGAAGTGATCCCCGTCGACTGCGGTACTCCAGCTCGGCGAGAGGAGTACCGCGAAGTCGACGGGGGAGCCTGCCTGCCGCGTGTGGACCGCGGTAAGTTCGAAGTAAGGTATGTCGAATTCAGCTACGTTATTCACGTAGCTGAATTTGCGTACCTTACTTCGACTTGGGGGGTAAGTGTAGACCAGGCCTCAGTTAAGCAGTTGGTTAAGATTTTAATTACTTTTAAGATGGAACACAGGCTCTCCATTCCCATGATCAGCCCTTCTGCACCTGTTGCAGGCTGAATTCATAGTCCTACTGAGGTCAATGGGACTACCCAAAGTGTATTAAGTTAAGAATATGTGTACATTTTTTGTAGAATTCTGGTCTTAGTTAGTGTCTATAATTCTGAACATCATTCTTACCAGTATTATGCACGGCATTGTAGGCTTAATTTTACAAACATTTTTCAAATTTGGTATTCACTAATTCCAGTCTGACCTGGTGCAACAGAACATCTTCTTCAATGTACTCCGTAATTCTGGACTTCGGAACGCATAAATCATAGGGTCAATGATGCCATTGCACAAGATGAGTGTAGCATTCACATGGAAAATGGACATGTAACAAGCACAGTAAGGGTTAAGTGGGCAAAACTTCATGAGGAGGATGTGAAGAAGAAAGGGTCCCCAACAGCAAAGGAAAACACCAAAGAAAATAGTTAATGTAATAGCTCCTTTCAAGTTAACTCTCTGGGGAACTGCACTGGTAGGCAGTGAAGCGATCTTTTTGGCATGAGTTCGTGCAAGCAGGAACATGTGGATATAGAGGCATAATATAAAAATTAACATAAAAGGAAACAGAATAGTGAAAGAAATGACTGTAGCTGTTTCATGGGAGAAGATGGTCATAGCAATGCCACTCCCCGCACAGAATGCCCAAATTACTGCCAGGATGATTAAAGCACGATTCAGTGTCATGATGTTATGATACTGTAATGCAAAAAATATAGTTATGTATCGGTCAGCTGCAATGGCTAACAAGCTGAAAACTGACCCCAGCAAAGACAGAACAAATAAAGAATCCATGACATCATCTATCTTGGTCTCCAAGTCTCCACGAGGTGTCAGATACCCCATTTTGCCTAAGATGATCAAGATGTTCTCCAAAGTTTTGTACAGACTGACCAACATATCTGAAACTGATAAACTACAGATAAACAAGTACATGGGCAAGTGGAGATTCTTATTCTTGATCACAGCTATAAGGACAAGTAGGTTCTCCAGTATTCCAGCAATGGCAATTGTGAAAAAGACTTCTTCTGGTACTACAACCTGGGTGCAGTCACTGTTCATGGAGAGATTGCTGATATTTTCAAATGAAGGAATGCGTGTCTGCCCTAGGAGTCTCATTATTTGAGAAGCACTATCAGGCCTCATTTCTTCTGCTTATAGAAAAATATGTGATTACTCAGGCGTGACTTCACTGAGAAACCGACCTGTCATTCGGATAATCTTTTCTGTGGTGAAGCCTTTCTGGTTCTATCTTGAGCAATTGTAAGACTTAAGCGAGATGTATTCAGCCACCTATGATAAAATATATAGAAAAGTAAGTGAGAGGAAAATTAATACATCTCTGTGACAAAATTAGATATTTTGAAGTTCAACCTATGAATTTACTGTGATGGAATGAATGTTTTTCATCAGTAAACTGGTTTGGCTAAAGTAAGAGTTGTCCTAAGCATCAGCTCAAACCTCAAAGGAAAATGAAATGTTAACTCCTTTTTAGGCTGAATAAAGATAAGTATATTTCCCTTCTTATTTGGCCTCCTACATTTGCTGAAATCGATCCCAGACTCCCTGAATATCTGGCAATGTTTACTTGCCTAGCTGCTTACTTTGAATAATTTTGGTACTTCTCACAAGATTGACAATATTACATGAAACAAACTAGATAAATGCCAACTGAAGCTGATGTGTAAGGCAACAGCATATTTACCTTCACACTTGTTTTGAGGCAATGCGTGGGGAGGCATGTGGGGTCACATGCCCCTCACCCCCCAGATTTGCGGCCTGGCTTGTATTGAGCATGCTCACACAGACTGAGCATGCTCAGTAACAGTGCTGAAGCCAGCTGCCCTCACTCTGCCCCACCACTGTCAGCAGGCATGGGTCATCTCTGCTTGTTCATATATATAACATATGAAAACTTGTAAATATTTTTCATAGGTACATTAGAGATTATTTTGCTGGTGGAGCTGTCTGAGGCCACTTTTCAAGTAAATCAAAATGTTCTTCTGATTTGGCAAACATAACAGTAATTTAGGTTCAGATCCAAAGGAAATTCTTGAACAAATTTTACAGCCCAGCCCAAATACTGTACAATTTGTTCAAGAATTTCCTTTGGATCTCAATCTAAATTACTGTTATGTTTGCCAAATCAGAAGAACATTTCGAAAAGCTGAAAGCTTTGCTTCAGTGTACTTGATGCTCTTTTTTCATTATGACCTCAATCCAACCCCCAGTAAAGTCAACAGGAATCTTTCCATTGACTTTAAGGGGAATTGGATCAAGCTCTGTATGCTTTTAGCTAGGGTTACCAGATAGCAACTGTGAAAAAAACGGGACCGGGGGGGGGGGGGGATAATAGGCGCCTAAATAGGCCCATAAAACAGGACTGTCCCTTTAAAAATGGGACATCTGGTCACCCTACTTGTAGCTATTCATTTAGATGTAAATTGGTGGATTACTTTGTCCTTGGGACAATAGGACCTAGATCTTTCTGCCATTATTATGCCCCCAATTACAGAATACATTTACTGTTGCTATTCAGAATGCCCACTTTCGGTTCATAATTAAAACCAGCAGAAGAAAGATTTTTAAGCTATATAAATCTGGGATCACACCTCTTCATATGCCTAACCAACATAGCTATACGAACAGAAGTCTGTAGTGTAGATATAGCCTTAGTTTTAAGGGGGCACACATAAAAGCCTTGTTTATGCTATACTCTCCCTCCCACTGCAAACCTCCTGTTATTGACAACAGATGTCAGCAATAAGTGCAGCTGAATTTGTGCTTGATATGGTTTAGCCACAATATAGACAACTGTGTTCAGCCCCATTTCAGTAGCCAATGGCTTTGACCACAGTTCACCACCGTTCAATCACTGAGTTCTCTGCTGCTGAGATTGTTAGCAAAGTTGTAAGTTGTGGTCATGGCTTTTGATAGACATCAGGAACTGGACTAACACCTCCAATTCACTTCACGCAGGTTTAAAAGAAAATGTTCAATTGAATGCCTGTGTTTATTTGAAAGGCTCTGATGTGGAGTAAATGAGTTACATTATATGGCAGAAATGCACTGCATCTAACTGAAAATTCTCTATTATAAATAAAGCATGGTACTTCAGGAAGTAATTAATAATGAAAATGGGAGATTTAGCTTTGTCTGTAAATTGACAGGGATTTTTCCAGAGACAAGGCGGGTGAGGTAATATCTTTTATTGGACCAAACTTCTGTTGGTGAGAAAGACAAGCTTTTCATCTCTCTGAGCTACTGCCACAGGGAAGCTTTAGGATTTATAAAGTTAGCAGTCAATTTCAGAACAATTTTATTTTGATATTTGATTCATTTAATAAAAACAGATAAAACTGTAGTTCAATGGGATTTAGGCAAAGTACCTCCCACAGGGAAAAATGCATTTATTAAATCAATGTTTTTTCATATATGGTTTCATTACAAGATCTTTTTGTTCCCATACTCAGCAGATACCACTGAGCTTATTTCCCCTGACCTTCTAGTAAGTAAGGCATCATATTCACACAGATCAACGGCATATTAAAAAGTAGTGGATGCTGTTAAACCCTGGTCGGCAAGAACAAATTGTGTACATTCAATGGCTAGCAGCAGCTATTAATTTTAATAGAATTGGAGGGTGCCTTATAACAGTCAATAAAACATGGCTGTACAAGTGTTGCTTCACTGGAAATATTTTGAACTGAATGTCTACAAGGTTAATTTGGGGAGTGGGAAAAATGCAAAATAAAAAACAGAATTTCATATTTCTTCTTCTGAATACTTTTTTTCCAATTTTTTTCTTAATTAAAAATAATTGTAATCCAAACAATGACATGTGCTAGGGTTATGCCACTTACTGAACCTTAAATGATATCTGCTCAAACTGGTATGGGAAGAGGCCTGTCTGCCATTGTCCTGAAGTTTTCTGTTGTTCTTTAGAGATTGTGGAGAAAAAAGCCCCTTGTAAAGCAGGTTCTCAAACTTTTCCTAGAGTGGACCGCATCTTAATGGAGCTAGTGTCTGATGGACCAAACTCTCCCCTCTAGTGAGCATCCCATGGACCACCATTACTACTTGCAATCACATAACTTCCTGATGTAAGTACAGTAATTGGTAACAGAAGGGCTTACGTTCTAAATAAACAAGACAGACACAGGCCAGGGGAAGGGCTATAACACACAAGCAGAGCAAACAATGTGATGGCAGCAAACCTCACGTTAGTGCTGCAATTTTTTGGGGGGTGGGTTTACTTAGGAGTGGATCAGGTAATTGGAATGAAAAGGGAAGGGCAGGAAGTTGAAGGGGACGGGGCAAGGGAGAACAAGGTAAGAGGAGCAAGTGTGGAATGAAGCTGAGGTGACGAGATGGTGAGGGAGTGGGAGGGTTGTGGCAACAGGACAGAGAAATTCCAGTCAAAACTGTAGAAAGTTCTACGAATGTCCCAGCATCCCTGCTTTGGTTGCTTCTGTCTATGGGCTGGAGGGTCTGGCTGGCACCTCTTTGCAGTTTTTCCCCAAGGCCACATGGGGGGTTGGGGAAGGGAGGCACCGCCTAGGTCCTAGTGCCCCCAAAGTATGTATGGGGCATCTCCCCTGCATAGTCCTGGGTCCAGGAGTGGTCCAGGCTGGGCCCTATATTACTTCTTGTCCCTCAGCCCCTGCTTTGGCTACTTCTACCCCTGGTGGCTAGAGTAGCTCCTCTCTGCAGTTTCCTCCCAAGCCGATATGAGGGTAGGATGGAGAGGCACCTCTGGGTCCTACTGCTCCTCTTTTTCACACCACTTTGGTAGCTTAAGGCACATTTTCACTGTCAAAGGGGCATAAAGGAGCCTTTGCATAACTGAGAATCAGGTCACAGGACTTGATCCTTTGAGGTGCTGATCACTCTGAACTCCTACTGGCCTCAATGGGAATTGAAGGCTCTCAGCACTACACAGGATTGAGCCCTTAAACATAATGCAGGGCTCCCTTTGTGTAAATCCCTGTAGATCTGGCCAGAAAATATAATTTTCTGTGCACTACAATTGCACTGAAGAGACGGTAGCACTTGGACGTTTCAGGAGCAAATCAGTTCTGCACTTGAGTTTTTATTGAATAGAGCTTTAGCTCATTAGACTGAAAAAAGAAAAAAGTTATAAATTGGCTCATTTTCCTTTTCTTCTACCTCCAGGTAAGATGTAGTTTCAGCTCTGATCTATAATGCATATAGTGATAAGCTCTTGAGACACATTGAATAAACGGTATTTCTTAAACTTTCATCACTTCTTAGCTTTCTTTGCCATATTTGAATCATTGATATAAAACCTTTGCACTCCAGCCTAGAGAGAGGGCAACTATAATTACTCTCTCAACCCTTGGCGGTACATGATACACTGAACACTGAATGGGTATTGATTTTTCTTGGGTTCTCTTGGACTGCACAAAATGACTACGATAAACTCATCAATAAGGCAGAAATGATGGATTTACATCAGGCTTGCAGATTTTGTTTATTTTAGAAAAAATGCCACCTATTAGGCTAGAAAGGTGATAAGTTGCATTTTTAGAGATACTGTGGCATTAGCCTTGGTGGCATTCTAAATGATTAAGTATATCTCCTTGATCCAGAAACCACTGCCCCTGTAAAAGCTTTTGTCACTAGAGCAGGTTATGCATCTCCAGCATTTCAGTCCTGAAGCTACTCCATTTAATTCAGTGGCAAAACTCCCATTGACTTTGATGGGAGCAGAATCAGGATCTTCATCATCAAGTCCCATTGGAAGTCTGTTCACTTTATTTTCTACCTCTAAAAATAGCCAGTAGTGGAATAATGACTCCATTCAGAGGTGGTTTTGCAAGCTGGGTTTGATTGGTTCCATGTAGCGCTGCTTAAAGCATACTTCAGACTTTTTGTAGATGACAGCCCAACTCCTATGTTTGAGATACATTACTGCGGCTAGGAGAAATACAATATTCACTGCTCCCTTTTATAATAAAAATATATTTTACAAAAATTATGGCAAATTACCTTTTCCCTTGTTTCCAGTTTTCCAATAGCATTTGATTATGTGCCATGCCAGTTAAAAGCACTGTTAAAGGGTTTTTTAAAGATATCAAGCAAGTGAGCAGAGGATTATCTAATGTATTTTCATCAGCATGTAACTAATTGCATTCTTGAAAGCATAGGGAAAAGGAACTGTAATATTCAGGCAAGTAGCAAGGATGTGAAATTCTCTGCACTGGTTCCCTAAAGCCTTGTCTTCTGTGTGGGTCAGGACTATGCTAGTCCTGGATGAACGTGAAACTGGGTGAGGAAGAGCACAAGGCATTTCTCCACTGCCTTGCACCTTGTATAGTCACTCACCCCTGTACACAGTGAGTACATACAGGGAAATTCATTGTAGTGCTTGTGCATGGAAAAAAGCGGGACAGCCTTGCACCTCCTTTATTCAGTGGTATTGGGGTCTTTCGCAGCTGTCCCCCAGCCCTGGCAGGCTAGGTCAGCCCTCAAAGATGCCCCAATTTGCTTTCTGTGGCAGTGACCCTTGTGGAAGATGTTTATGAATTACTTCAGCCATTTTGGTTTCCACGGAATTACTCACAGGACTGTGTAATTTATATATTTCAGACATTTTATATGTGCCAACCTCTCTATGGCAGATGTTCATCTCTGTTGAACAGAGCACCATACAGACATTTTACTGACTACAGGTGACATGTTTAACAACAATAAGCTCCAGAAGTATTGGAAGAGTTTTTAGCTAAGAATCTGGACAAAATGAAGGACTTGCAAAGTATACAGCTAAAGAAAATATTAAAAAAAAAAAAAAGTACACATGCATCCACACAAACCCTGCTGCCTTCTTATCTTCATAGAATATCAACTTTGAAATATCCCAAGTAAACATATTCTGTTTCTTCGATAAAGTGAATAAACTCTGCCCAAAGAGACCCCAGTCTCCTAATTAGAAAGTTTATAAATGTTCAATGTACCATTGATTTTAGTCAGCAAACAATGAATAAATGCACGAAGGCAGCTAGACTCTCTAGGGCTGTGTGTGCAGAGGCACCTTGGATCCAGCCCCAAAACATCCCACAGCATCCCGGGGATCCCTTATCACATCACAGCCCAGGGCAGTTTTCTCTATATGACACTAGCAAGGCTATACCTAGAACATTACATACAGCTCTGGGCATTTCAATAGTTGCTGAAAACTGCATGGGAATGAAGGAAGAGCAACAAAAATGATCAAGGACAGAGTATTACAGCAGCCATCGCTCCAGTTCCAAATATAGAGGGTAAAAGAACTTCTCTATCCCTACTCAAGATTCCCCTGTTTATGCAACCCAGGATCGCATTAGCAATTTTGGCCACAGAATCACACTAAGGGTATGTCTATACAGCAATGTAAGCCTAGGGCTAGTGGGACTTGAGTCAACTGACCAGTATCAGGGAACCCTGAGCTTGAGCCTCTACACTGCATTTTAACCCTAGGTTAATGCTTTTCTGATCCATGCTCGAACCTAGGCTCTAGCATCCACACTGCAGTGCACAGACCCCAAAGTAACCCTATCCCAGAGTGTCTAGCACCCCTATCCCCATCTAATCTGGGAATTGGGCTCTCCACCTCTAGGCTGAGTCCCACGGCAGGAAGATGCCCATGTGCATCTGGTCTGAGGATAATGAGGACATCAGTCTCCAGGGCTGTCAAACTATTACAATTAAACTTAGCAATTCTTCATATTGAAAATGGGATGTTGAATGAAGGTGGTTTTGTTTGGTTGGTTTTTTATTTATTTTTTCTGTTTGTTTTGAAGTTTGACATAAAATGTAGGTTTCAGAGGAAAAACAGTCTCCCCGGCGCCCGCCTGGCTGCTGCTGGCTGTGGAGCGGTGAAGTGCATTCCCAGGGCTTGGGGTGCAGTGTGCTCCAGCACCCCCTAGGGATCCCTTATCCCTGCCCCCACCCCATTCTGGGAGGCAGAGATAAAGGATCCCTGGTATGCTGTGGGATGTTTTGGGGCTGGCTCCCACTCACTGCCTTGATAGTGTGCACTGCCCAGGTGCCACTGCACACACGGCCCTAGAAAGGGCGTGGGGGTGGGGAGGACCTGGGCGTAAGAGATAGAGAGCAGATCAGGGACTAAGCAGCTGCCATGTAGGGAGAAGGAGCAGCAGAGCTCCCAGCTCAGCATGACCAGAGGAGGGTGGCACCCAACACTATAGCTGTTTGGTCCCGCTGCCCTCTGTCCCCTCTCTAGCCCCCCCCCCCCTTGGGGCTGTGTATGCAGGGGCACCGTGGCAGCATACACTATCAGGGCAGCTAGTAGAAGCCAGCCCCAAAACCTCCTTGCAGCCTCCTGTGGTGGCAGCTCCAGCTCTTCCTTGCTGCTGCACTGAGCTTGCCTGGAGCAGGGAGCAAAGCTGACAGGCAGGAGGTGGCTCCTAGCCACCAGGATGTTGAGATCCATGGCAGGCTGATAGGCCTATAATTACGTGGGTCATCCCATTTACCCTTTAAAAAATTGGCACAAAATTAGCTCTCTTTTACTCTTTTGGAACTTCTCCAGTATTCCAAGACATTTAAAAGCAACATTAACAGTCCAGCGAACTCCTCACCCAGCTCTCTTAAAACTCTTGGATACAAGTTATATTTGTTAGCAAATATTACCCCATTTTCCCCTCCTTCTTGAAAATTAAATTCATTTGCATATTAACTATTCTTCCAGAATTGTAGGATATTAGCAAAATGCATTTGAAATCTAAGGCCCAGAGTGTTGGTTCTCAAGCTGATCTGTACTCAAGAATTTTTGTGTGATTGAACGTTGGTCTTTATCTAACTGTCCTCAGCATCTCTGGGTCTGTGGGAATATAGAGGTCTAGGAAAAAGACCCCTCAAACTAATATAGAGTATCAACAGAAGTATAGTATATACAAGACTGGGTGATTGATAAGGGGTGCCTATGATTTAAGTATGTTCTATGACTGATAAGAATTGCTTGTTATTGCAGATGTTTTCTGTAATGGATGAAATAAGGATCCATTGAAAGATGTTTAACTCAGTAAGAACTGCCTGCTGTCACACCTGTTAATAAGAAGATTGGATTAGAATTCCCTTTAGTGTGTCGCTCACGTAACCTAAAAATAGCATAAAAGAAAGTCCATAAATAGGGAAAATTAAAGTGTCAAAAACAGAACACGTAGTAAAATTAAATGAAGGGAAAGGATTTTTCCCACCAAAAAGGAAGTTTCTTTGTCTCACACCTTATAAAGGAAAGAGGGTTGGACAGTTAGGTTGGGAATGAACACTGTCAGCATTCCATCAGGTACCGAAGGAGGGACTAAACTACCTTCTCTTCATACAAGGTCTGTCTTCTTTCTGTTTGGTCCTGTACTAATCTGAGTGTCAAATAACTGGCTCAAATGGAATTATTTAATCAAAGATTAACAATCTTGAATCATTAACAACTTCATGCATGCAATATACTAATTTTAAAATGTCTAACTTTAATAGCTGCTGTTCAACATCCTCTTGAGATACTAGTGGAATGGAAAGTATTATCATATGATATGACTACAACATGTCCCCCCCCCCTTCAAATACAGAACAGAAATATATGTTGAACACTTCTGCCTTTTCTGGATTATTATTGATAATTCTACCACTTCCATCTAGTAATGGACCAAAAAACTTGTCATGATTCTTTTTGTTCTATTATATTTTAAAAAACCCCAAACCCTCTTGACTGTCCTTAACTCTGCTGGCCACAGATTCCTCTTTGTGCCCCTTTACTTCCGTTATCAATTTTCTACAATCCCTAATGTCTGATTTATATTCATTACTATCAACTTTCCCTTCTCCCATTTGTTTTATATACTTTTAAAAAAAATAGTTGCCTTCACTTCCCCTGTAACCCAGGTCAGTTTTTTAATCCGTATGGCCTTCTTTCTTGACTATGGCTTTTTGGACATCTAGTAAGGTATTTTTCAATGATTCCCAATTATCAGTGACATTTTTCTGATTAAATTCTTCTACCCAGCTAATTTAGCTGAGTTGCTTTCAGCCTTTTGACTTTGGCCCTAATAAGGCACCAAGTATTTATATATTACTGGTCTGGACTTCATTGTGCTTGGGCACTATAATTCTGATGATCACTTGTACCTAAGATACCATAATTTTTAGTTCTGTGGTTAGACCTTGTCCTAATAGATGAAGAGGAACAAAAGAATTCCCCTGTGTTGGCTGCAACACTTTGAGTTAGGAAGTTTGTCACTTATAATGTTTAGAAATTCCAAGGATGTTTTAATACTGGCAGCATGAGACCTCCAGCATGTGTCACTCAAGTCATAGAGGGAAAGGAATTCTTTAGGGTGTTTCCAAAGGAGATAATGAAGAGTAGTAATCTGACAGTGAGAAAAATAAGATTTAGTTCTGAAAGAACAAAACAAAGACAACCCCAAACCTCAACCCTCAGGAAACATTTCCTAGTTGTAGAGCGCCCTCCTAAGCAAAATGATGCGGTGCCCTTCTCTCCAGTCATGTACAGTTAAATTGGACTCTTGAGAATATATAATTTCTCAACTCTAATTTCTGTGATTCTGTAATATCCTGTAAAATGCATAGGGCAAAAGTTGGCTTAAGGTGCTTGATTTTTAGTGAGTCATAAGCACAAACTGTTTACAAAGTCACCACCCTCTGTGTATGCACAAACTCATACTCAAATCTAGGGGTATGAGCAATCCATGAGCGATGAGCAACTTACTGTGACGAACTATGGATTGTGAAAGTCTGACAGCACTACTGACTGGATGATTTTTTTCTGTATATGAAATCTGCACTCTGAAGGACAGTTCTCTTCCAGGGCCAAAGATTGACTAGTTCAGAGACCAGTAGTAAGTATTTTAGAGCAATACATTTTCCAACAATCACATTAAGTGAGGTTGCCTGAAACAAGGGAGTAACATGGAGTTTTCCTCTGATCATTCCATTGATGGGGGTGAGGTGAAGTTCCCTCCAGTCCCTATGAGAAAATGAGCAGGGTTTTGATTCCCAGACTCTGAGGATCTCTTCCCCCCCCCCCCATATCCTTGCAGGTCAAGGATACAGGGTGATGGGAGTCTTTAGGAATACTGGGTCAGATTCTTTACGGCTTAAATCACCATAGTTCCATTGACTTCGGGATCAGCTTGATCAATAGAGCTGTCAATATTCACTAGCAGAGGCTTGGGCCCATTATTTATGGGGACACTCATTAATTCTCTGTGAGAACTGAAAGTGACTTGCAGGATCCTGCAAAAAACCCTGATTCATTTTCAATTAGAAACTCACGAGGTAAAAGTCTTCACACTTTCCCCACAGCTGCTGCTACTGCCTTCTTAGTGAGTGACATATTAATGAATTTATTACCAATCAATTGTATTTTGTATAAACAACCTTATTGTGATGAGAATCCTGCAATCCAAGTTACAATTACTGTGTAATGATGCCCTAAGATTTGGAGCCACATCCTTACTTGGTGTAAATCAATGTCCCTCCACTAAAGTCAACTTGTTGCCAACCTGTACCAATTTACATGAGCTAAGTATCAGGACCTTTATTAAAACTGCAACAAAGTGAATCTTATTTGTAACTGTTAAAGCATCAGTTATTGTCTTCCAGACATTACAGTCTGCTTCTTTCTTACCAATCTACAGAATACATGAATTTAAAGACAGATAAATGTAACTTTTCCAAGGAATAAAAAATAATGGTGAATTTGAGTCCAAGACAAATAGTCCTCTGGATTAATTGTAAAAAAAAAAAAAAAAAAAAAACCCACTAATCAAAAAGGCCTTCAAGTAACATCTCTGTTTGAGGACACTGTTCTATTTTTATTCCTTCCAGCAATGCTGCTGGCATAAACCTGTTATAAACAAGCATCAAGGAAATCTGTTGTACAGAAAGATATTAACCATTCTTTGGTAGGAGAATTCAGATGCAGAAAATTTCCTTCCAGTTTGTTGTCCTAGGAATGCTGCTCTCCTGCTCTCTAATTTTTAGGGACCATCAACTTTATTCTAACATTTAACTAAAAGATGCAAATAAATCAATAGTTAAAATAAGTGAAACAATTAAAATAATGTCTTGAACTACTTAAGGGGTTTTTCTCTGACTAAAGAGGAAAAAAATCTTAAACTGTATTTGGAGAAGAAAAAGATTTGATTGCAATGTTACAGGAAACCTATCTTGAGTAACTTGAATATATGAAATCTAAATCATTATGAAATTAGAATATTAAGAGACTAATTGGATGTATAAATGGAAAACAAAACCCAAATAAATCAGATTCATGCTAGCAGACAAGAGTAGCAAAAGAGGAGTTTTCCAGCTGAAGGAGGAGCATCTAAGTGACCCTTGGAGTGAGTTAGTTGTCTGCTCGTTGCTTGCCATGTGCCTGTTGTGTGGTCTGTTTTGGGGGAGGGGAGGCTGTGTGCTGAGCCTAGTGCCTGCTAGGCAAGACTGAGAAGCTTCCTAACAAGGCTCTAGTTTGCTGCCCTTTGATCCCTAATCCTTGACAAGGGGGCAGGGCTAACTCAGGGAGAACAGGGGTTTAAAAAGCCACCTCCTAAGAAACGAGAGAACTAGCAAACAGGAACAGCAAACAGGGAATTTTGTGAGGTAGAGGGAGAGCCAGATACACCTAACAAACATTCTCTAAACTTAGGCCTGTAACAACCCCCACCCCCCACCCCAAACCAAAAACCAAAAACACCTGCAGGAGTAAAAATATTGCAGGCAGAAGTCCAGAGTGGGGACGATCCAGTTGATTGCACTGGGTGCAGCATGTATGATTGCATGATTGTGGATAGAGGGTGTATGTTTGTATGTGGTACAATCAACTCATGGCCTTCAGAGATCAAGTACTTGCTCTTGAGACAAGAGTGGCTGAACTGAAAGAGCTAAGGGAAACAGGGAGGTACATAAACAAGCCTTTTGGGGACAGAGTAGAGTGGTTCCACCCTGAGTCAGACAGCCTGTTTTATTGTGGAGGAGGAAAGCCTTGGAGAAGGAGAACATCAAGCTGGAGCAGAGGGAAATGATCCCATAGTTGTGACCCTCCTTCCAGATGATGTGATAGTATCCTCCCATACTAAAGGATACCCTTCTGGGGGGAGGGGACCCTTGTTATTAAGAAGAGACAAGTAATAGTAATGGTGGGATTTGTTTAAAAATCTAGATAGTTGGGTTTATGACGACTGGGAGGACCGCATGGTGAATTGCCTGCCAGGTGCAAAGGTTGTGGTCCTCTTGAGACATCTAGGTAGACTTATGTGCAATGCTGGGGAGGAGTCTGTGGTCATGGTATATGTAGTATCAATGACATAGGGAAAGGTAAGAGAGGTCCTGAAGTCCAAAATTGAAGCTGCTGGATAAGAGATTAAAGTCCAGGACCTCCACAGTAGCATTCTCTGAAAAGCTTCCAGTTCCATGAGCAGGGCCAGGCAGTTAGGTAGAACTGTAGGGTCTGAATGCATGGTTAAGACGACTGTGTTAGAGGAGGGATTTAGGTTTATTAGGAACTGGGGAACCTTTTGGGAAAGGTGGAGCCTGTACAGGAAGAATGGGTTCCACCTAAGCCAAAATGGAACCAAAAAGGTCATAGAGGAATTCTTAAACTAAGAATTGGGGGGGAAAGCACATGGTTCAGACAGACACCGTTTAATGAAGGATTTATTAAAGGGGATAGTCAATATCCGACCAAAGAGGAGGATAGGAGCAGATAAAATGCTGATAGGAACTGAAGAGAAACAGTTGCACACAAGAGTCCCATTCAATTACATCACATGAAGGCAGACAACAAAATATTGACAAGTTTTATAAGCTTAGAAGCTTTATAAGTGTGTATACAAATGCTAGAAGTCTAATTACTAAGATGGGTGAACTAGAGTGCTTGGTATTAAATGAGTATATTAAGCACCACAGAAACTTGATGACAGTCAATGAGACACAGTAATACCAGGGTACAAAATATATAGGAATGACAGCATAGGTCATGCTGGTGGGGGAGTGGCACTATATATGAGAGAACATGGAGTCAAATATAGTAAAAATCTAAAATGAATCAAAGTGTATCATAGAATCTGTAGGCATAAGATTCTATGCTTTAATAATAAAGAGTATAGCAGTAGCAATATATTACTGAACACCTGACCAGGATGTTGATGGTGATTGTGAAATGCTCAGGGGGATTATAAGCTACAAAAAGCAGAAATCCCTCATTATTATTGGGTCTTCCACTATCTCATATTGACTGGGTACATGTCACCTCAGGACAGGATGCAGAGATAAAATTTCTAGACACCATTACTAATTACTTCTTGGAGCAGCTAGTCCTGGGACCCACAAAGGGAGAAGCAATTCTTGATTTAGTCCTAAGTGGAGCCCAAGATTTGGTCAAAGAGGTGACTACAACTCAGTAATAGTGACCATAATGTAATTAATTTTAAATGTCCGGGGAGGAGGAATACCAAAAGAAACCCATCCCAATAGCATTTAACTTCACAAAGGGAACTACACAGGAGCGAGGAAGCAAGTTAAGTAGAAGTTAAAAAACTTTAAGACTTTAAAAATTGGAAGGGAAATCCTACTTAGGAAAATAGGGAGCATGGGGGAACTCCGGCAAGTCTAGTATAAAAATATAATTAGGCAGGCCAAAAAAGAATTTGAAGAGCAACTGGCAAAGGACACAAAAAACCTAACTTTTCAAAATTATATCAGAAGCAGGAAGCTTTCCAAAACAATCAGTGGGGCCACTTGACAGTTGAGGTGCTAAAGGAGCATACAAAGATGACCAGGCTGTTGTGGAGATGCTAAATGAATCCTTCGCATTGGTATTCCCTGCAGAGGATATTGGAGAGAGCCCCATACCTGAGCCATTCTTTTTAGGTGACAAATCTGAGGAACTGTCCCAAATTGAGATGTCAGTAGGAGGTGATTTTGGAACAAATTGATTATTGTTTAAATTATAAGTCAGCAGGGCCAGATGGTATTCACCCAAGAGTTCTGAAGGAACACAAATATGAAATTGTAGCACTGCGGTATGTAACCTATCGCTTAAATTAGACATTTCCAGATGACTGGAGGATAGCATAGGTAATCCAATTATTTTTTAAAAGGCTCTAAAGGCAATCCTGGCAATTATGGGCCAGTAAACCTAACTTCAGTGCCAGGCCAGTTGGTTGAAATGCTAATAAAGAACAGAATCAGATATATAGAGGAACACAATATGTTGGGGAAGGGTCAACACTCCTTTTGTAAAGGGAAATAATGCCTCACCTATCTACTAGAATTCTTTGAGGATGCCAACAAGCAGGTGGACAAGGGTTATCCACTGGCTTAGTTTGGCTTTCAGAAAGCCTTTGACAAGGTTCCTCTCCAAAGACTCTTAAGCAAACTAAGCGATTATGAGTTAAGAGGGAAAGTCCTCTCAGGCATCAATAATGGGTTAAAAGACAAAACAAAAGGTAGGAATAAAATGGTTAGTTTTCACAGTGACAGTACTTCTTATTGGTTTCCTTAGTTTCAATCAGACCAAGTAAGGAAATACTCAGCATGAGTAAGGGTGGCAGAATCTGGCTATTCTAAGTTACAAGTAATTCTCCTTTGTCCATCAGATTGTCTACCTGATATATAGGAGATAAGATTTTTTTCTCCTTTAATCATTGTGCTTCAGTGAGAACAATTGTTTTACAAGATTATCTGCTGTACATGGTATTAGGAAAGAGGTGAGGATATAGATCTAGACCAGGGGTTGGCAACCTTTCAGAAGTGGTGTGCCAAGTCTTCATTTATTCACTCTGATTTAAGGTTTCGTGCGCCAGTAATACATTTTAACGTTTTTAGAAGGTCTCTTTCTATAAGTCTATAATATATAACTAAACTATTGTTGTATGTAAAGTAAATAAGGTTTTTAAAATGTTTAAGAAGCTTCATTTAAAATTAAATTAAAAAGCAGAGCCCCCCAGACCGGTGGCCAGGAACCAGGCAGTGTGAGTGCCACTGAAAATCAGCTCGTGTGCCACCTCTGGCACGCGTGCCATAGATTGCCTACCCCGATCTAGACATTTCTGACTGGATTAAACTATCTCCTTAATGTGTATCTTCTATAATTTTGATATTCACCCCAATGCAGAGGGTCCTCACTGGACCCTGTGTGCCATGTAAATCCCACTTAAGCCATTAATTTGGGTCTTAAATGGGAGTTAAGTGATGCACAGGGCCTTTTGCAGGCTCTTCGGATCGGAGTGAATTAAGATGTAAAAGCTTTCCCCATTTTATTATCACTATGAAAGACATACATGCACTGACATTTATTTATTAATTTTTTTTATAGGATAAAAATTGTCATTAGTTAAACACATGCCACTGAATATTTTCTACAGTCCTTTAGCACTAACAACTCCCTATTGGCAAGAGGAATCCCTTAGAGGAAATTATGATTCCCTTAACATATCTTAACTGGTGGAAACCATTTTAAATCTTACTGTTCTGCATTGGTCAGGGCCGGCTCCAGGGTTTTTGCCGCCCCAAGCAGCGCAAAAAAAAAAAAAAAAAAAACCCCGCGATTGCGATCTGTTGTGGCAATTCGGCGGGAGGTCCTTCGCTCCGAGCAGGAGTGAGGGACCGTCCGCCGAATTGCCGCCGAATAGCTGGACGTGCCGCCCCTCTCCGGAGTGGCCGCCCCAATCACCTGCTTGGCAAGCTGGTGCCTGGAGCCGGCCCTGGCATTGGTAGAGACATTTACACCTCCGTGCACTAAAAATCCAAAAACATTAAAAAATGGGACCAGATTGACACTTCTCATGGGAAAACCTGTGGGAAGGGATAGGGAGAAGGAGAGAAGTTCTGCAGGGTGACTCTGTCTGGGGGTGAAGAGTAAAAAAGAAAAGAGCAGGGGGTTCAGCTCCAACCCCTGCCATAAAAATCTGCATAGATCTTGGAGCAGTAGCTAGAGAAATCTGTGTGAAGGACCAGTGCCTTTGTGAGTCTTCCTGCTTGCCTGTCAGAACATCTTGAGCGGATCCAGTTTTGACAGTGTGTGCCCTATGGGCAGAGGTACCTGAAGTCCCTGTGAAGGAAGTATTCCAGAGCATCAGGAGAGGTCTGCTCAGATGCTCTGAAGGTCCATGCACTCCCTGCTGCTTCCAGCCTGCCTCCTTCCCATATAAAGTTCCTGGACCACATTGAGAGCCCAGGGAAGGGGAAGTGACCAGTACTCTCATTTCTGCACAGGCAAGGACAGATCTTTGTTAGAAAGATCTACTTCACATGTGGATGTGGTAGATTAACTGAGGATTTCTAATTCTGGTTGAAAGACAAATGGAGATGGGTGAACAAGTGTTTTAGCCCCATACACTACAATAGAGGATTAAATAATCCCATTTACTTTGCACCAAATCCTTAGAAGAGAATACTTGTGAGATAAGAAATTCCATGGATTATTAAAAATTCAGAACTTTCATTCCACAACTCATATTACATCTCTCGCTCTATGTTTTCCAGACCGACTTTTCAGGGTATAAGATAGTTGTAGTAAACCCCACTTACCTTGGTCCAGAGACAACTTTCGAGTCAGTGTGAGGGTATTGCCAGGAGCAAGATTACTTATTAAAGAACTGAAATCAACACAGCCCTTGCGCAAGGAAGAAACTGGAACATCTAATCAGAGAAAAGGACAGCTGTCTTGTTATCACAACCTTGAGCTAGGGTCATTTTAAGACAAGTCATCCACTTTCTGAAATTTTTTTTTTTTTTTTTTAAACACTCAGACTAAGAGGAAACACTCTAAAATGAAGCAGCCAGACTAGACTGTTCCCAGTCTTTCTGAAAGAGATACATTTAGTGGAACAAATAACAGGATTTTACAGCAGGCTATGTTGTTTATTACAAATAGTATTTCAAGTTTCTAGTAAATTCCTGTGCTGTTGTAGGCAGGGCCATCCCTGGGGGGGGGGGGGGGGGGATGCGGGGCCCGGGACACAGGCTCTGAGTTTCTATCTTCTGGGAGGGTGCGGTCCCGGGACATAGGCTCCAAGTTTCTGTCTGTCGGAGGGTGCTCCCCCTCAGCTCCGCCCAGGCCCTGCCTCCACTCCACCCCTTCCCCCAAGGCCCCACCCTGCCTCTTCCCATCCCCACCCTGCCTCTTCCCCACCCA
Organism: Emys orbicularis; assembly: GCF_028017835.1. Classification (NCBI taxonomy): domain Eukaryota; kingdom Metazoa; phylum Chordata; order Testudines; family Emydidae; genus Emys; species Emys orbicularis. The sequence continues at coordinate 93,166,183 of NC_088684.1, forward strand.
GTTCCGCCCCCTCACTCCTCTCCCATCGCCCCCAGCGCCTCCAGATGCTGCAAAACAGCTGATCAGCTGTAGGCACTGGGAGAGAGGGAGAGGCATTGATTGGCTGGGGGGAGGGGGATGTTGGTAGGGGGGCTCCTCCTCATACCCCCCTGCCCACCCACCTCCTGCCTCACCTCCCTACCCACCTCCTCATGAAGCGCAGGAGCCCCCAAAGCGCGGGGCCCAGGCAGTGGCCCCGATTTGCCGTTCCATAGGGACGGCTCTGGTTGCAGGACATGTACTTTCAGCTCCTACGGAACATCCAGATGATATTCAGGTCAGGGGGGAAAAATGTAGTGCTTGTTAAAGACAGTTCAGAAAGAGGCAGGAGTCCTGAAGTCAGCTGCTGAAGCACTTTTGGGGGGATGAGTTCAGGGGCAGTTTTTGTCTAAGGAAAGACTTCAGGGTTAGACTGATAAATTGAGGGGTTTGGGGATATTAGGGCCTGGAAATAGTTTTACACTCCAAACTGAAATGATTTAAATGAGCAAATACAATTGTATTCAGAAAACAAACAAACAAAAATAAAATAAAAAAACAGTTTCTCAAAGGACAAATGGAGCCTGCGGATGAAATTCTCCCATGTGCCAAGGGATAGCACAAAACCCCACTTCATCCCTATTTTGACATCTTAAGTGGTGCACAGGTGTTGCATTAGCTCTCTGCAAAAGTGTAGGATTTCATGCTCAGCAACTTGCAGGCGTAGGCCTTCATGGTACTAATGACTTTAATCAAAACTCCAGTCTTGCCTAATTACAGCCCTTCTTGAGGGTCAGAGTTTCTTTTTATTTTAACTAAATTAACAGAGTTCCCAAAAGAAAACACAAAAGGAATAGTCTATCCCTCTTAAACTGGGCATAGACCCATCTCCCTGAGGTACTATCCCTTCTTTGGGGACCACTGCAGGAGACCATCTCTCCCTGCAGCTTCCCTCTGTGGTCCCTTTCTAGCTCTGCCCTCTCTTTTATAGCCCAGGAGCAGTCTCATCCCCTTAATTGGCTCAACCCAAAGTGGTTCATTCAACCCAGGTATGGCTCATTCTGTAATTAGGGCTGGCTTAGCCACCCTGTTACATATCTCCTGCCTCAGAGCCTTGCCTAGTCGGAGGCAGGTTTTCTAATTCAGGCTTCATTTTTGCCCTCTGCCCTTAGCAGCCTGTTTCTCCAACTGTAAAATCTCCAGCTCTTTCAGCTGGCTGATCTCAGTCCAATTGCTTTTTCTCCTGGAGTACTCTCTGCCCATCAAACATCTGGAGAAAAATTTCTTTTTTCCTCTAACATTTCCACATAGAATTCCAAGCCCACTTGTCACCAGCTAGTTCCTCCCTCTTTCAGGGCCTGCTGCTTAGCCTCTAGCAAAGCAGCCACTTCCTTCAAATGCCTCTCCTTTGAGGAAAGCAACTTAGTGTCCTCTCCCAAGAATCATATTTACACCCTTTTCACACCCAGTAGCTCTGTCCTGCCATGCCTTAGATGTTTCCACACACTGATCATGCCAGTCCAAAATTGGTCCTCCCTCAGACTTAATGCCTTTTCCCTAAGCTTTCAATAGCTCTATTTTCATCTCCTGACTTCCTGTATTACCCTCCTGGATAGCAGAGATATCTCACAGCTGCTTCCACCTTTGGCTCTGCCTTCCAGGCCCCAGCCTTCCCCCAGTCAGGGTTTCCCAGAGGAGCCTCCAAATTCCCTCATTGTCAGGATCTTCCCTGCTCAAGCTTTTTCTCACTTCTAAACTGGGGAAGGGCTAGCCTTGCATCTCTCCCTTGCTCAAGCACCTGGGGCAGCTTATGTTCCGCAAATAGCCCACACAATACAGAATTCAGTGCTCACTTTATATTATCATTTTTATTACAAATATTTGCACTGTAAAAAACAAAAGAAATAGTATTTTTCAATTCACCTCATACCAATACTGTAGTGCAATCTCTTTATCATGAAAGTGCAACTTACAAATGTAGAATTATGTACAAAAAAATAATGTCCCTTCATGCTTCAACCACCATTCCAGAGGAGGACACGTGTCCATGATGATGACGGATGCTGCTTGATAACGATCCAAAGCGGTGCGGACCAACGCATGTTCATTTTCATGATCTGAGTCAGATGCCACCAGAAGAAGGTTGATTTTATTTTTTGGTGGTTCAGGTTCTGAAGTTTCTGCATCAGAGTGTTGCTCTTTTAATTCTTCTGAAAGCATGCTCCACACCTCCTCCCTCTCAGATTTTGGAAGGCACTTCAGATTCTTAAACCTGGGTCGAGTCCTGTGGCTATCTTTAGAAATCTCACATTGGTACCTTGTTTCTGTTTTGTCAAATCTGCTGTAAAAGTGTTCTTAAAATGAACAACATATTCTGGGTCATCATCCGAGACTGCTATAACATGAAATATATGCAGAATGTGGGTAAAACAGGGCAGGCGACATGCAATTCTCCCACGAAGAGTTCAGTCACAAATTTAATTAACACATTTTTTTTTTAAATGAGCATCATCAGCATGGAAGCATGTCCTCTGGAATGGTGACCGAAGCATGAAGGGGCATATGAATGTTTAGCATATCTGGCATGCAAATACCTTGCAATGCTGGTTACAAAAGTGCCATGCGAATGCCTGTTCTCACTTTCAGGCAACATTGTAAATAATAAGCAGGCAGCATTATCTCCCATAAATGTAAACAAATTTGTTTTTCTGAGCGATTGGCTGAACAAGAAGTAGGACTGAGTGGTCTTGTAGGCTCTAAAGTTTTACATTGTTTTGTTTTTAGTGCAGTTATGTAACAAAAAAAATCTACAATTGTAAGTTGCACTTTCATGATAAAGAGATTGCATTACAGTACTTGTATGAGGTGAATTGAAAAATATTATTTCTTTTAGTTGTCATTTTTACAGTGCAAATATTTGTAATAAAAATAATAATATAAAGTGAGCACTGTACACTTTATATTCTGCGTTATAATTGAAATGAATATATTTGAAAATGTAGAAAAAAATCCAAAAATATTTAATAAATTTCAATTGGTATTCTATTTTTTAACAGTGTGATTAAAAATGCGATTAATCGTGATTAATTTTTTAAATCACGATTAATTTTTTTGAGTTAATTGCATGAGTGAACTGTGATTAATCGATAGTCCTAAAATAAACCCATTTAAAACAAAATGAGATGGAAGAAATCAAAAAGAACTATCTGATTTAGGGCCTGATCTGGAGAATTACTGAACACTTGCTGTGCAGCTGACTTGAATGGGAATTGCAGAGGCTAGCCACCTCTCAGGATCTGGCCCTAAGCAATGAGTAAGTGATGCTATGATAAAATTCTCACAGAACTTTCCAGTTGTTTCTGCAGGCACAGGGATGAAAGGAAATCGGAAGCTCAGGAAACTAAGGGATCGATTCTGGAAGCTGCTGAGGCCTAGATCCTCAAAGGGATTTAGGCGCCTAACTTCCAGTGATTGTGTATTGAAAACTGTAAAAGTTACAAGCTGACACTTTAAATCCTAAAGGTTTTCCTTGGTCCTGCTTGCAGGCTAGGGGGCTCGTATGGAAGTGGTTGATCAGAAGAGCCTGCATACAGTCAGTCTACAGTAAGATGACATGAGTTGTGCCTCTATTTTAGAAAGCAGCTTGCTTTCTCTCCTTCTGTTTTGGAGTTCTTGTGTGCTTTCATTCTGAGGATCTGGTCCTGAGTGCCCCCAGAGAGGAGATCAGCTCCTTATAAGATCAGGCCTGGGAAAAAAAGACAAAACACCTGTTCACACAACATTACATTTTACTTTGGCTGAACATGTCTGGTACCTTCACCGAATATATTTGCTTACTGTGTGTAGTGAGGGTGGGGAAAGGAGAGGGGACACTGCAGTGAACGATCAGCAGGGTAGATATAGCAGTTTCACTAAAAATCACTTTTTTAAATGACATTTTACTATATAAAACAAATGCAACAAAGAACATCAAATGAAAGAGCATTAATAGCTTGTAATAAACCAAGGAAGGTCTTTTGCCAAGCTTTATACAAATATATGCCACATACTTCTTATGGCATGAAACTTAACCAGATATATCTTTAGTTTGAAAGATTGAGAGTACAAAATAATAGGAGAGACATGAACAAAAAGTCATCTACAAATATCCCATGATAATTTCTCAACTCTGGGCTTATAAAATAGACCAAATGTAACACTCATAAGTCTTTAAACGTTTCAATCTAATTTTATTACTCCAAAAATCACTATATTTTAATTCCAAACGGCACTTCAGGAGACAGCCAGTGACCTTGCAATGTGCAAAGACAGAAGGCAGTAAAATAACATTTTTATATTAGCAGAGAAATATAGAAATGCTAGCATCAAAAAGCTTTGTTCATGGATCATTGTTTAATGAATGACTGATCCATCGCCAAAGTGGCTCTCAACAAGAGGACCCCAAGAAAAGAAGATCACCAATGGACCACCAGAATGTGAGTGCAGTTTGTTTCCTCAGCATCCACAGTTTTCCCAACAATCAGAGATATACTGATTGATATATACCTCTAATAATCAAGGAGTATTAATCAATTATAGGTGCCTATATTGTATAGGCCACACCCTAAGGTAGTGTACATCAGCATAACTCCATTGACTTCAATGAAGAATCTGGCCATAAACCTGCTTCTTGGGTTAAAAAGGTACACATAAATATACAATCTCTTCTCTGCCCCATCTCTAGATCTGTACATAGGAAGATAGGACTGGATGGGATCTCGTGAGTGACTGAGTTCAGTCCAGTTCTGTTGCAGCCAATCCCATCATATAAGCCCATTCATAGATTTATCAAGCTCCATCTTAAAATTAGTTAGGTTGTTTGTGTCTACTATTCCTATTGGAAGACTGCACCAGAATCTTACGTCTCTGATGATTAGAAACTTTCTTCACATTTCCTGCCCAAATGGCCCATTTATACACATTTGTTCTTGTGCAAAAATTGTCCTTTTGCTTAAATAGCTCTATGCCCTCTGTGGTGTTTATCCCCCGATGTATTTATACAGAGCAATCATATCCCCTCTGAGCCTTCATTTTACTAGGCTAAACAAGCCAAGCTCTTTTAGTCTCCTCTCTTAAGAATGGCTTTTCATTTTCCTGATCATCCCAATAGCCTTTTTCTGCACCTGTTTCAGTTTGAGTTCATCTTTCTTGAACAACCAATGTTTATTGGAGCTAGGTCATTAGTTAGTGGCAAGAATCAGAGACGAGTTTTTTTTAAGCAGAAGGTAGGCTAACTGAATTAATTGAAAATTCAAAGTATATGAAGAGTTGCAATTGTATTCTTAATAATCTGGTATCTTTATGGGGGGAAAAAACCCTTTATCTTTCTAGTTGCTGTGAAACTTAATATATATGGAAGGGGGTGGGGCAAGTGAAGGAGGAAGAAAATCAAGGTTTTATTGGCGCTAATGAATATACATCAGGGGATGAAGTCACTTGAACAGTTACATCAAGAATGAATTTAGCCATTCACTTGAACAGAGTTACAGCATGAATGAATTTGGCCAATTTGTTCAGAGATTCCAGGTTTTTCTCTGTGCTCTATATGAAATGTGAAATGTAGGATGAGTGACAGGATGTGTTTGAACCCTACTGAGTGTTTTGTAAGAAAGCAGGGTATAGACAGAAACCAAGGTACAAGATTGGTATACTTCTTTCACTTTGCCAGCTCTTGACTGATTCCCAGGGACCCATCTATTAATGTACTGTGCATCAAGTGACCAGAAATATATAGTAATTAGGGCTGTCAATTAATTGCAGTTAACTCGCGCGACTAACTCAAAAAAATTAATTGTGATTAAAAAATTAATCGCGATTAATTGCACTTATAACAATAGAATACCAATTGCAATGTATTACATATTTTTGGATGTTTTTCTACATTTTCAATATTGATTTCAATTACAACACAGAATACAAAGGCCAGGTCTACACTACCGATAATCTCTTTATCGTGAAAGTGTCACTTACAAATGCATATTGTTTTTGGTTACATAAATGCACTCAAAAACAAAACAGTGTAAAACTTTAGAGTCTAAAAGTCCACTCACTCCTATTTCTTATTGTGCCAATCGGTAAGACAAACAAGTTTGTTTACATTGACGGGAGATACTGCTGCCTGCTTCTTATTTACAATGTCACCTGAAAGTGAGAAGAGGCGTTCGCATGGCACTTTTGTAGCCGATGTTGCAAGGTATTTACATGCCAGATATGCTAAACATTAGTATGCCCCTTCCATGCTTCAGCCACCATTCTAGAGGACATGCTTCCATGCTGATGATGCTCGTTAAAAAAATAATGCATCAATTAAGTTTGTGACTGTACTCCTTGGAGGGAGAATTGTATGTCTCCTGCTCTGTTTTACCCGCATTCTGCATATATTTCATGTTCTAGCAGTCTCGGATGAGACCCAGCACATCTTCGTTTTAAGAACACTTTCACAGCAGATTTAACAAAATGTAAAGAAGGTACCGATGTGAGATTTCTAAAAAAAGCTACAGCACTCAACCCAAGGTTTAAGAATCTGAAGTGCCTTCCAAAATCTGAGAGGGACAAGGTGTGGAGCATGCTTTTAGAGTCTTAAAGGAGCAACACTCTGATGCGGAAACTACATACCAAACCATCAAAAAAGAAAATCAACCTTCTGCTGGTGGCATCTGACTCAGATGATGAAGATGAAGATGTGTCAGTCCGCACTGCTTTGGATCGTTATCAAGCAGAACCCATCATCAGCATGGAAGCATTATCCTCTGGAATGGTGGTTGAAGCATCAAGGGACATATAAATCTTTAGCGCATTTGGCATGTAAATATCTTGCAATGTCAGCTACAACAGTGCCATGTGAACGCCTGTTCTCACTTTCAGGTGGCATTGTAAACAAGAAGCAGGCAACATTATCTCCTGCAAATTGTAACAACCTTGTTTGTCTGAGTGATTGGCTTACCAAGAAGTAGGACTGAGTGGACTTGTAGGCTCTAAAGTTTTACATTGTTTTATTTTTGATGGCAGTGGTTTTTGTACATAATTCTACATTTGTAAGTTAAACTTTCATGATAAAGAGATTGCACTACAGTGCTTGTATGAGGTGAATTGAAAAATACATTTTTTTTGTTTTTTACAATGCAAATATTTGTAATAAAAATAAATATAAAGTGAGCACTGTACACTTGATATTCTGTGTTGTAATTGAAATCAATATATTTGAAAATGTAGTAAACACCCAAAATATTTAAAATAAATGGTATTCTATTGTTGTTTAACAGCACGATTAATTGCGATTAATTTTTTTAATCGCTTGACAGCCCTAATAGTAATAGCTCCAAATCTTTGGGAAAGTTAACCTACCATTAGTCTCAAATGCTTGCAAAACTAGCAAAAAGAGCCTTGTTATTTTTCTATTTCAAATAGAGGTCACAAATGATATTCTGGAATTCTCTTACTACCTCTGGGAGAAGATTACAGAGAAGAATATGGAACAATGACAGTAATCTCAAGAGACAAACCATCTTTAAAGATGAGACAGAGCTGAACAATAACATTCCCTGCCACCAACTAACTAACTTCTTGATGGATTTTATGGATTTTATAAGCTCTAGATAAACATAATGAATAAAGATTTGAGAAAACTACTGTACATTTGACCATCAGGCAGCAAAACTCATCCCAACAAACTGCTGAACCTTGAAGATGAGAGAAGATTATGAATGAGTCTGAATCTGAGTGAAAAAGTAATTTTAAGGCTCTATAAAGTTGAATAGAAACACAAATCATTTGAGTTATTCAACCGATTTCAGAACTTTGTACTATTTCTAAAGGCACGAAGAGTATGTTGTGGGATTTTGAACCACACACCCATATTTTCACTAAGGGCTTGTCTACACTGGCAATTTACGGTGCTGCAATTTACTCGCTCAGGGATGTGAAAAAACACCCCCCTGAGCTCAGCAAGTTTCAGCACTGTAAAGCGCCAGTGTAAACAGTGCACCAACGCCTCCATGGAGGTGGTTTTTTTAGAGCTCTGCCGCTACTACACAAGCCATGTTAAAGTGCTGCCATTGCCAGTGTAGACTAGCCTTCAGTGTGAGGACACAGAGTAAATCAAATTCTCTGCTGCTGTTTGGGTGGAACCCTTTTTTCCATATGAAGTTTGAGTAAATTATGCAGAACTGTGGGTGGGTTGAGGAAGTGACATCCACACCTCAGTCAAGGCCAGGGTGCAGGTCTCTCTCCCGTGGGCTGGAGTAGAAGCTACAGGCATAAGAGATCCAATGGCTAGAAGCAGAAGGTAGACGAACAAACTCATACTAGAAATAAGGCACATATTATCAACAGTGAGCATAATTAACTACTGGAACAGCTTACCTAGGGACTTTACTGAAGTCTTTAAATCAAGACTGGATAGCTTTTAAAAAAAGAGATGCTATAACTCAAACGGAAGTTATGGGCTTTATGCAGAAATTACTGGGTGAGGTTCTTTGACTTGTGTTATACAGGAGGTCAGACTAGATGATCACAACGGTCCCTCTGGCATTAAAATCTATCGTTTGCATGTGTATTAAGGCCAATGAATCCACATAAACATAGATCCCACTGCCCTTCTTCTGGCTGGCCCCTAACAGACCCTCCATACAATTCTACAGTATATGGGACTGGAAACTGGAGGAGGAGACTAGGACTGACACTGCAAGGAGCCTGGACCAAGAAGCCTGAGATGCGTAGCATGGGGATGGGAGTGGGACAGGGAGAAGTGGGGAGATTGGAGCCACAGGACTGGCTGGAAGGGATGGGGCAAAATGGGTCAGACTTGAGAGGAGGAATGGGGAAGAAGGGTCAGTTTGATTAAAAAAAATCTAGCAAATTACACACAAAATCTTTTGTTAAAAGTATGAGATCATGTAATTAAAGACTGTATCATAATGCATACACACAAGGAGGCTGAAATACAGTTGCATGGGTGACCTTAATTCTAGCATTTCCTAACTTCTGAGTGCTTGGCTTTGCTATCTTAATGTTTTTAATTTATTTTTACATGTACTATGACTATTCAGTGCCAAACAATTTAAAAAGTTTTAAGAAGAAAAATTGGGTAGTGCTTTTGTCCTAAAAGATTGATATCACAAAGACGGAGAAGTAATACGATTGTATTGATCAGAAACGGGAACTAGAAATTACTGGGCTATCTTCTTATGAAGATTTAATATATAAAATCAATAGAAAGTCAGGAGAATTTAAGTCTTTATGTAAGAAGTATATTAATATCTTAAAGAAACAGCAGAGGTAGAGTCAAGGGGGGTTATATTTTCTTAAATGTGAGTGCTAGATGGACTGGCAGACTGCCGTCTTCTGTGTCTTCTTCCTTTCTCTCCTGTTTATTGGTTGTTTCTCCTTCCTCCTCTTCTTTCTTTGTTTTCACACCTTTCATATTCAAGTGTGAAAGGCATGTTTGTGGAACATTCTGAGCATACCAGACCAGACTATGAGGATAAATCAAATAGATATTTACTATACAATTATCTGGATGGTCATATCAATTTTTCAAAATGAATAATAAGTTAAAATTAAATTTTAGCATTCATTAATAACACTGAAGATTTGTTAAGGTGAAATCCCAAATCATAAACACATGTTCTATTGAAGTACTTTTTCTGTCATCCTCTCCTGCCTCTTTATTCAAATCCCTCTTCAAATCTCACTATTTTTTTAAAAGTTTTCTTCCTGTTACTAATCTCAGCTTTGGAATACTGACAACAAAATATTAGAGCTGACTGAAATTTCCAAACAAGTGTTTTCATTGAAAAAGTGGCCATTATTCAAAAATGAACATTGTAATGAAATATTAATGAATTTTTTTACCTGAACTTTTATCAGAATAGTTACCAATTTTTTCAGTAATATCTTGTGTTATGTTTTCAGTAAAAATTGTGAAAATCAGGTCTAGGGTATCTCAAAACAAAACACCGTGGCCACTTTTGAAAATTGCAACTATTAGGGTTCAGGATGTAGATCTGGGGCTTACTGCTGGACATCAATGCACTGACATCCAATACTTGTCATAATTCTGTGTCTTTGTACAGGAATGTTTCATTTTATATTTTGTTTCTTTAACCACCATTTCTTTCCAGTAGGCATATGAGTGCCATGAGCTCCTAGGAAAATCTTTTCTCCTACTAAGAGGTGGTAGGTCTCCTGTACTGAATATTATTACTGTGAGACAGGATATCCCTTTCTAAAAAAGTGTTAATAATTGTGACAAGCTATTCCTGCATTCTGAGTGCACAGATATATTGGGCATTAAACTCAGAAGGTTTAGTAATTCCTAAGAGTAGAACTGTACGCTGCTTTCTTACTGAGATGCTACTTAGAAGAGAAAGAACTTTCAAGGAGAATTTAAGAATGGGTTATACAAGGAAGATGTTCAGGGAGTCCTTTGTGTACTAATCAATGTTTGCTGAGGAACATGTTGTGATACCTTTGGTTTAAAACCTAGTTTCTTAAAAGGAGGGCTCAAAGAATGGACATTTAACAAAAAGAATTTGATTGAGTATGATGTCCTCTCTTTATCCAAGGAAGTCATTTAATTTTGCAAAGATAACATCACCCTTCCCACACATACCTGTTGTTTTTATGTTTGAACTCTTGTCTTATCACAGGAAAAGGAGCCAGTTGTTGAAGAGAGGAGCCTCTTTGCCCAATCCTGCAAACTCTTCCTCATGCAAATAGTCCTTGGCCACATGCATAGTCCAACTGATTTCAGTGAGAGTACTTGGGAATACCTGCATTAGCAATACATAGGCTCAGGCCTTACAGGAGTGGCACCACAATAAGGTGGATGTTTCTGGAAAGAGCCTGATTGGTTGAATAGCACCTCACATGCACTAGATCACACTCTACTCATATGAAAGTTTGTGTGTTTCTGAATCAATCTGGACAAACCAGAGGGACTTCAAAGAAAAGCAGCAAAAATAATCCAGGGACTAAAGAGACTAATATAAGATTAGAAAAACCTAAATATGTATGTGAATAATTTCGACTGAACGGGGAAACGATGACAAGTTACAAGTATCTGAAGATTGTAAGGAGTGATAAGGGAAAGGGAATGTTCGACCCATTTGATAACATTGAACAAAAAACAACACGGGATAAATAGCAAGCATCTTTTTTTAAATATCAAGCATCTTTTTGAGATCTTTTAGTGGGGTAATGTTCTAAGACATGAGTGGGCAAACTTTTTCACCTGAGGGCCACATCTGGGAATAGAAATTGTATGACGGGCCACAAATGTTCACAAAATTGGGGTTGAGGTGCAGGAGGGGGTGAAGGCTGTTGTTGGGGGTGCGGGCCCTGGGATGGGGCTGGGGATGACGAGTTTGGGGTGCAGGAGGGTGCTGGGATCGAGGGGCTTGGAGAGTGGGAGGGGGATCAGGGCTAGGGCTGGGTTTGGGGTGTGGGGAGAGGCTCAGGGGTGCAGGCTCCGAGTGGCTCTTACCTCAAGTGGCTCCTGGAAGCAGTGGCATGTCTCTTCTCCGGCTCCTATGCAGAGGCGCGGATAGGTGGCTCTGCAAACTGCCCCATCTGCAGGCACCGCCCCTGCAGCTACCATTGGAGTGCCGGAGGGGGCCATTGGAGTGTGTAGCTTCTGGGAGCCACATGGTGTGGCCCCTGACACTGCACCCTGTCTGGATCGCCAGAGCGGGGTCATGCCACGGCTTCTGGGAGCCACGAGGTGCGGCTTCTGACCCAGTGCCCCCGCTGGAGTGCCGGAGTGGCCCCTGACCCAGAGCTCTGGCTGGAGCGCTGGAGCGGGGCAAGCCCCAGACCCTGCTCCCCAGGGTAGCTTGTGGGCCGGCTTAAAACGGCTCACAGGCCAAATCCGGCCCACGGGCCATAGTTTGCCCACCCCAGTCTAAGAGATAAGGTGGAAAATCTACTGCTGGAATCATTTAAAACTGGACTGTAGAAGACACTGGGGAAGATATAGGGAATAAACATACATTGACCCATGAGGGATGGATTAAGTACTCGATCCTGCACAACTGAAGTCAATGACTGATTTTAGTGGGTGCAGGGGCAAGTCCTAAATGGCCAACTGAGCCAGATTTCTGATGCGTGGGGCCTTGCTTTCATCAGTAAAATGGCTAATTGCAGAAAGGCTGGGATGGATTAAAAATTTGACACAGTCCAAATCATTGGTGGGCAACCTGAGGCCCATAGGTTGCCCACCACTGCTCCAAATCCAATCTAATCAAAGCATTCTCACCCCCCACCTTGAGTCCAAGTCCTGCCCTCTGCCCATTTCTGAAACATTCAGCTCTTTAGAGAATCCATGTTAGTAAAGCTGGTGAAAACACAGAAATTCAGTTGTCATTTTGAAGTTTTTTTCATTCCAATTTGGATCAAAATAGAAATTTCACAGCTTCCCATGAAAGGGAAATTCCCAAAAAGTTTCATTTAAAAAAATATTGTTTCAAGAACACTCCTCTGGCTTTCAGGCTCCTCAGCAGCCCCTCTGCAGGGGCTGCCATGAATCTCTCAGGGCTCTCCGACTCCTAGAGCAGTTGGTTCCCTGATTCCTAGGACAGCTGGGTGCCTGGGGAGTTGGAGAGGTCAGGGAACCAGCCCTGGCTTCCAAACTCCCTACCAGGTGGCCTGCCACACAGCCAGAGAGCCCCGAGGCCCCAGCAGCTCTTCCTCTGCCGCAAAATTGAAGTTTTCTCACAGAAGATTTTGATCTTGTGGAAACTGTATTTTCCATTGGATAATCATTCAGGCAGGAAACTCCTGTTAAACTATCACTTAGCTATTAATAAACTGCCATTTCATATAACAAATGATTTTTGATTTAAATGTGTTACATAAGCCTCAAACATTTGCACAGAATAAAGACGGGTACAGTCTGCAAAGTATGGGAGACTGTTATTTCCAAATTAAATCAGTGGCTTATAGAATCCTTTTCAAATTTGTTGTGTACAATTTCCATGAAGAAAGTCCTTGAAATTAAGTGTGCTTCTTTCTGAGCTTTCTTTGTCAGGTGATTGGGAGAAGAGATGTAATGCTTATTGTATTAACACAAGCTAACAATTAAAAGTAAACAGATGAATAAGACTATAATGCTAATCATAGGAACTAGTGTTATTAAAAAGTATTTTTAGGCATGTCAAGGCAAAAAATCATCTGTCACTGTATGGAGATCTCTCTCTACTGAAGATCTCTCTCTACTGATCTACTCTCTACAGAAGAGACTCCGACTCCTTACTATAGTTTGCATGAACTAAAAATCTTGAACCTCAGAGGCCCCAATTCTGTCCTCGGTGGTTGCATTGGGATTGCTTGAGTGTAACATTGAGAAGAATTTGGTCCCAAGGGTGATCTTTTAGGTTAAGGCATGCTTCTCTTTTATTCTGCTAGCTCCTGGCTCTCCCTTTGTACAAGGACTGGTGAGGTAGATTGAAAGGAGCTTAAGTCAAGCTCAGGCAGTCATCCCTGCTGTGCCAGATGTGTAAGTGTAGCTTACCTGAACACTAAATAAAGCAATCACGTGCATTTGATACTAAAAACTCTGAGTTAGCTCTGCAGAGGAAGCTATGGGTGCACCTACCAGTTAGAGTGAGCAAGAACAACTCAGGATGAGAAAGAACATACTCAGAGAAGAGAAGCTTATTGTGACCCAAGAACCTCTTCATGCCAATTGGCAAGGGGGTTAAGGACAGTCCATAAATTACATATTGCATTAAGGGGTCAGTGGATCCTTAAGTTTGCATGTTTGTTTCAGTGTTACAAGGGGTGGGTAGGTCTTGTAACCTCATCAAAAATGTGTTACATAATTTATGGACAGCCCCTTACATGAATCTCCTGATTCTGCTATGTACATTCTGGTTTGTCGCAGAATGTTATGTGAGGTCTTAAATGAAAGCCGGTGTCACTCTGGTCGTTAATACCATTGTGAAATGTATAGACAGATACTATGTAAGGAGATGTGCATATATGTACTGAAAATATGTTTTTAATGTCTGTATCAAGATATTAGTCGCGAGCAAAGGTGAAAAGAGTTTTTCTGCCAGATAGATGGATAGACATCTCCTATCTGTTAACATGTAAATTGAGTATGGTCTCGTTCACAGTGGGTCTTCTACCACCAGTCTGGTATGAATGCCAAGGAGGGATTGTGGGGATTTCAAAAAGAAAATAAAAACAGTAGTTGGGAGCAGGTGGGTGCACTTCAAAGGTTACTTGACTACAGTTGGGGGCAGAGAAGACATCCAGGAGCCCTCTTATTCCTTTAGTGAAGAACACCATTTTTGCTTCAAGACAAAGGGGTCTCAAACAGGCTTGATTGAAAACACTGAAGAGAACTTTGTGTGAGATAATCTTCTTGAGATGAGAGTTAAGTTTAGTCTCTGGAAGATGTGTTGTGATTTTGTTTTACACGTAACCACTTGTTTCCAATATTCTGACTCACTCTCACTCGAATATCTTCTTTGATAATAAACTTATTCTTGTTTTCACTATAAATTTATCTAAGTGGTGATCCTGAGCTGAATTTTACAAGCTGGTATGTACTGTACCTTTGGGAACAGCAGGTCTGGTAATTCTGTGAGTGTTCAGGGGATAAGGGGCTGGACACTACAGGGAATGCTCTGAGATTCTGTGGGTTGGTGGGTGCCTCTTGCTACTTGTACAGAGAGAGTGAGGCATGCAGAGGCCTGGAAGGCAGTGCTAATGCTGCCAGAGGCTGTTGGTTTCCGGGGAGCTGATCCACACAGGCAGAGACAAGATTGTTTCACACTAAGGGCCTCATAACCCTGGGTATCTTTGGGGATCCTCACCCCTACAACGTAAAAGAGAAAAGCTTTTCAGAATCACTCCTGATATCCAATACTCCTACTATAATACCCCTGTAAGTGCAGGAAGCTTTGCTAGAGTATCAAAGACACTGCACACAAATTATTGCATAACAAAAACAAACAAGCAAGCACAGGGTTTCTCAAACAGGGGTCGCCACTTGTGTAGGGAAAGCCCCTGGTGGGCCGGGCCGGTTTGTTTACCGGCACCGTCTGCAGGTACGGCTGATTGCAGCTCCCAGTGGCCGCGGATCGCTGCTCCGGGCCAATGGGAGCCGCAGTCGGCCGGACCTGCAGACGGGGCAGGTAAACGAACCTGCCCGGCCGCGAGGGGCTTTCCCTACACAAGCGGCGACCCCTGTTTGAGAAACCCTGAGCAAGCAAACAAAAACCCTAAGGGCATTGATGTTACAAAAATTCTGTAAAATGAAATTTGGTTTTTGGCTAACTACTTTAAGCTAGTAATCACTTCAAGATCAGAGAAGGCTTTGCTCATATAGATCTTTAACAATAATTGAGGATTTAGCCTGGTAGGTTTTTTCCTTCTTTAATTGCTGTGATCTCTGCAAAACATTTCAAGTCCAGTCAGGCAAGCACGTCATTGTAGGGAATGAGGTCTGAAAATTTTTGCCTTTTGGCTTTTAATTTTTTTGTGATCATATTAGTTATTGTCAAGTTTTATACAGATTATACAGGATGATCTTTCTAGAGTGACATTTGTGTACAATGTCCATACTCTGCTTAGCAGTGGATAATTACATGCTGGAAGGCAAATGAATGTGATTTCGGAGTGTAAAGGACACTGGGAGATGATCAATCTGTCACCTTTGTCTCTTGCCTTTTCTCTTTTAAGCAGCTACTGTCTAATTAATTTCTAACTCATAATGGAAACTGAAGCAGAACATTCTATCACATTTTGACTGTTTCCCTGGGACTCCATATTATACATTATTTGAATACTTTATTCTTCTGACTAAATACCTTTTCCATAAATAATTGGGTATTTGTCTTTCAAAACTGAAAAGCCTCTTACGTTGTGGTAGGTATTGAGAATTGGGGAAAAATTTGAAAGGGTTTGTACCAGTAAATTGGGCTTTTGAATCCATAGTAGTCAGTACAAGTGGTGTTTGTGCTCACTGGGCTTTTTCAAAAATGAGTGCAATTGGGTTGTTTTAATTTGGGTCCAAATTAAATGCCAGAGGGCATTTATCTCGGCAGCACATGGAGGAGGAATGCGATTGGAGAGTTTGATTTGAGCCATTTGTTAACAGTTCCTTTTAATTTCTGTCATGTGTGTAGTTATCAAAATATAATAATTCAGGTGTTTTAAGCAATAGGATTGTAGTACAAGGCATTATAAGATAAGAATGATATCGGAAGACAATAGAAGAGGAGGAAGAAAGGTGATGTTCTATCTAGGTATTTGTATGACCTCCATCACTTTAGTGTCTGAGAATCTCACTGTCTAACATATTTATCATCACAATACCCCTGCAAGGTAGGGAAGTGTTATTCCCTCTGTTCTACAGATGGGGAACTGAGGCACAGCCAGATTAAGGCCCAGTTCCACAAAGGTATGTAGGTGCCTAAGTTTGAGGCCCCACTGAAATCCACAAAAATGCCTGCTTGGCTGCTGCCTAACCCTGTAAGTGCCTAAACTCACTCAGCACCTAATTTTTCTCAGGGACCCAGGGAACTCTTACTAAGTTTCTGCCTCTGGGCATGTACACTGTTGCTTCAGTCTAGGCATCTGGATGCGTAAGTCCCACTGCAATCCAAACTGAAGGAAGAAAGGCGGTCTTCAGCATATCTCACCTGTGCAGCCCAATCCAGTTGGTGTGCTTGGAGGCCACCTACTGCATCGGGTCCTGTTCAAACTGTGGCCAGAGGAGGAGAAGGGAGTAGTGGCAGTGCCCAGCTTACAAGACTTTTTGCCTACTTGTTAAAGCACTTGCCTAGAAAACTACTTGAACAGGGGTTCCCCCATACCTCTCTGAGCATAGGCGCCGACCTCCCCTCTGCCTGGTGGGTGCTTGACCCCCCCGCTCCTGGCCCTGCCCCTTCCCCGCCTCTTCCCACCCCTGCACCGCCTTCGCCCTGCCCCCATTCCACCCCTTCTCCAAAGTCCCCACCTCTTCCCCACCTCCTCCCCTGAGTGTGCCGCGTCCCTGCTCCTCCTCCTCCCTCCCAGAAAGTCCTAAGCGCCGCTAAACAGCTGTTAGGTGGTGGGGAGGTGGGAAGCGCTGGGAGGGAGGGGGAGGAGCGGGGATGTGGCGTGGGAGAAGGAGGCAAGGAGGGGGGAGCTTGGCTGCTGGTGGGTGCGGAGCACCCGCTAATTTTCCCCCGTGGATGCTCCAGGCCGGGAGCATCCACGGAGTCGGTGCCTATGTCTGAGTCCTCTAAGCACTAAGCTAGAGGATATTGCCTGGGTCTCCTACCAGTAGGCTACAACCTTATTCTCACTCTCTGGCCCAGTGACTCTTCATGTAGAGTCCAGTCCCCCCACTCTTCAATTATTTATCCAAGACTATCCCATGGCTTAATAGTCAGAAAATTTAGGGGTGGGAGACCCTTGTTCAAATCCTCTCTGCCCTTCAGGCAGCATGAGGAATTGAACCTGGGTCTCCTACATCCCAGGGAGTGCTCTAACCACTGGGCTAAAATGTACAGGGCTGCCACTTCCACCACCTCCTTTTCCAGCCATTTTGTATGGAGTGAAGCAGGTATTTAACTCATTCTCGCAAGAAACAACTGATGTGCCTAAGCCTCCTGACCCCAATGGAAGGGTACCTGGTTGTGGATTGCTGGCAGAGAGAAGTGCCTTCCTGAAGCCTGGGCTTGGGTGCCTAGCACCCTGAGAGGGGAGGGACTTAGGACACACCCCTCTTGTCAGCCTATCCTATTAGCTAGTTTAGGCAGCTCCCCACCTACCATGCTGGCTTTTGTGCATTGCATTCTAAGTCACCTATCTCTCCCCATTGTACAGGGAGTCCTGGTGCCTAACCTAGGCTTCGTAGATCACAATGTTATTCCAGTGGTTTTCTAGGTGCTGCAACACTTTGAGTTATCACACATAAGTCCCTTTGTGGATCTGGGCCAGACTAATTTGCTTATGGCCACACAGGGAGGCTGTGGCAGAATATGGAACCAGATACAGCTCTTCTGAGTCCCAGGCCAATGTCCTAATCACTGGACCACCCCTGGGGTGATGCAGCTCTGTTTGACCTCCAACATGGGCCTGTGCCAATTAGCCCAATCTGACTTTAGGAATGATGTAATGGATCAAGTATGAAATCAAAAATGTAGTAGGAACTGCACCGTTAAGATATAACCTCAGAGAAAGTATTTTCTCCACCAGCAACATTACATAAAGTCTTGAAAATTTAAATATGTGATGCTTCTGCTCAAAGATGGACGAGTAAACATTGTCAGTATGAATGTTTTTATCTCCCCATTAAGCACACTAATCCAGAGTCCCCTCCTTGATTATGGTACTTTGTCTTTGATGCTTTGAATTACAGTTTAATAAAGCCACCGACTTTGCTTCATTCTGCTCAGAAAATATTTAGTGCCTTGAGTCCCTTTCAGTGCTTTAACTGATTCTATCTCATCCTTACATCACTCAGATCTCCTAAAGTGCCACATGCCCTTTAATGGAACCCAGAATAGCTTGCTTTTTATTCTGAAGAGATGCTCAATAATTGTATTAAGCTTGAAAGGATGGAGCCGTTCACAAAGTGAGAATGAACAGGGATTCCTACAATCAACACAGCCTGGGCACTGACTCTGGGAAAAGCTGCTATTTAGAGTTAGTTATTAATCATGGTGGGTACACACTGATTTGCTTATGGGATGTCAGGCTACTGTGAGAAGCAAAAAAAGATATGGCCATAATGAATGGCCACTAATTAGATACAGTGGTGTGTTAATCCAAATTTTAAAAACATTTTAATTAGCTGTGATGAGAGCTATGTGAGACATACAAGCTCTTTTAAGGTAGTTATGTAGTCAAACCAAAAGTGTATTTTACTTGGTTGTGGAACATCGTCCAGCTTTAAAGTTCCAATCCTGCAAGCACTTTGTATATGTATAGCTTTGAAGTCAGACTGGGGCCTGATTTATAAACAAATGTCATTTTCTGGTTATGAGACTTGTGGTACAGGGGGTGCCCGGTATACGTCTCCTCCTTATCCGTCGTTTTGCATATCTGTCGCTCATCAATAGGGGAACATGTTCCGATTCACGTCAGTCCTGATGTGCATATCCGTCGCTTCACCTTTTGCATGGCTTTTCTTTGGGTGCTTCCCCTGGCATTCAGGAGGCGCTGGGAGGGAGGGGGAGGAGCGGGGACAGGGCACGCTCGGAGGAGGGGGCGGAACTGGGAGGGAAGAGGCGAGGCCAGGCAAGGGTTGAGGGAGGGGCAGAAAGAGGTAGGATGGGCCATTATTCCTTATGGGGAAAAATTCCCTGGTATCTTTGTTTCAGTATCCGTCGCCCTTTTCAGGAATGCAACCCCGACGTATACCGGGGACCCGCTGTAGATAAGGAGCTCAATATGTTGTTCACTATTTGGTGCAGCAAATAAAAAGTGATTTTTTTTTTAAAAAGCTGTGAGATAACCAGGCAGTGTATTGACAAGGCGAACAGCTGGCAAAAATTAGCTCCCTGTGGAATATGCTTGGTGTCTTTCTCTACATTTATAAACTTTTGTAAACCCAACCATTCAGCAAGTTCTAAGTAAATGATCACATCTTAGTGATGAAGAAATTTCAAGAGTATATCCAAATCTGCCTGTACTTAGTTTATGGATATTTTATAAAAATATTCCAGAAGTAGTCTACAAAATAAGGTCACCTATACTTATAAATGCAGGATAGCTACTTAAGCTATCTTGCATGTATTTAAGGAAAGTTAATTTAAGCTATTTAAGGAAAGTAATTGTACATAGTTGAAAATTGAAATATGGAAGCCTTTGTTGCACCTGCAAAATGTGCATGTAGGTTTTTTGTATAAAAGTACATTTGCACAAGATATGGCTATTTGTATGCATGGAATGGGTAATTTCAGGCCTAGCTTCCCATTTGCACACAAATTTATTTATTTTCCATGGTAATTTTTTATTTTTTCAGGATTTTCAGTTCCTTGGAAAAAATCTTTTTTGTTCTGGATGAACCAAATTTTTAAATGTTGAAATTTCCCACAAACCCCAACTTTTGGCCGGCTCCAGGAGTACTACCAGCAAATGTAACAGAGCAGTCCATTCCCTGCACCCCCAGGCTGGAGTATCTGGAGGCTAGGTTAAAGAGAGAGGCATGTATCTCTAGTCACTTGTAAACTGGCAGCGTGCAGGGGCTGGTTAGAAAGGGCTAGGATATCTAAGAAAATTATTTTGCGTTAACTACAAGCATGGCAAACTTTTAGCTGGTACCCTTGGATGGGTTTTTGTACATGACTGAGGAGGCAGCCAACTACAATGGCCAGACCCAATTGGCAAATGAAAAGATGGAGATTTTTACTGAGTGTTAGACAATCCCTTAAATAAGGGAATAGGTTTCCTTGAAGTGGGGGATTGGATGCCCGAGCTAGATCCGAAAGTTGATTGGGGAGCAGTGGGTCTGTGGGCTTTACCAGGGCAAGCAGTGTGTATTGGATCTGGGAGATAATAGGGAGTAGCTGTAGGGGCTCTTTCCCATCCCAGTGACAGTGACTGCACGCAAGGATGAAGTCAGGAGTGAAAGAGTGATTCTGAAGTAAAAGTGAAGTATTGGGCCATGTTGATAACTGCCAGTTCAAGTGTGCTAGCTTGACCAGAGTTAGTGCACACACCTCTACCTGAGCTGGAAGTTACACCTCCAGCTCAAATGTAGCTGTATCCTCAGGATGTGGTGGATGGAATTTGAGAGTTGGTGCTGAGACCCATAGAGGAGCCTATTTGGGTACTGTTTGACCCAAGGAGCCTTGGTTCTTGACCAGTTTTGTGTCTATGCAAAACAACTAGCACCTTGCACATTCAGGTATATAATGGAGGAATTTATTCAACTCCACTTGAAGGCAGGGGCGAGCCCTCTCAGTATTTGATAGTACAATCTGTGGTGTCATGGATAGTGGAGGGGTGGTCTCTATCAGGCTAATAAGGGGTTCAGCAAGGAAGGATTCAGCTAAGGCTTTGGAATTTAGAACTCTGCAATGGGGAGGAAGAGAGCTGACCCCGACTCAGAGTATCAAAACCCCCCCCCCCAAGATGAGTCAATTTGTCCAGACAATGCAGCACAGACGTGTATAGTGTTAAGACTGCTGGTTGCAGGCCCTATTACCTCTTCAAGGAGAAGGGAGTTACCTCAAAAAAGGAAATTTCAGTTTATGGTAATGTCAGAGTATATACTGAGATTCCCCTGGTGGAGTGGGATTCCATTAAACAGCACCGAATAAGAGCCAAATAGGTTATGCCTATTAATGGTGGCAATTGAATGAATACCAGTGTAGTGCTCCCCTCCTGCGGAGGCTAATTCAGTAGGGATGAAACAGACAAGCTGGTGCTTCCCTTGTGACGGGTGTCCAGTGCAAGTACTTGTAGCATAAGGGGCTAATTCCTTGATATACCAGAGCTGGAAGTAGACTTAGGGGAAAGAATCTCCTGAAGAAGCTGGGGAAATCGGGTTGGGAATCCTAACATATGGTACAGTGAGGAGACAACCTGCTTCCCTGCAAGTCCTTAACAATAGGATGGGACCAGATTTAGAGGGGGCTGATGGCAGCTCTCCCTAAATAGATTGAAAAGAGTGAGGACGGAATAATGACCTTTACTGCCAGAGTTATCGCTGGGGGTATTTTCCAGCGAGTTAGGTTAATAAATTTGTGGCCTAATTAAGCCACATTCCTCACATCTTGTTTTGATCCCGCACATCTGGGACAAAGAGTATTGTGTTGTTTTATTCTTACCTCTTCTTTCCCTCTTGGGGTGACAAAGTATAATCTTTAAGAGACCTTAGAACTTTTCTTCCCACCCTCCCTGATATATTCATCATAAATGATCCTTTACTGTGGGAAAACAGAGAGAGGCAAATGAAGAGAAAATTAAAGACAGAAAACTAAGGGAATATTGAAGAAGAGGGAAATAGAGACACACTATATTAACTGTAGTTAAGATGAACAACATTTTCATTACCATGCATTTATATTGATTCTTTCACAAGAGTCCCAGTGCACTGAAAGAGTCAATTAGCAGCTAAGAAAAGCAAACCACAGCAAATAAATACCCATTTATTGTAACCTGCATTGCTGAGTCAGACACAGGTCACATAACAGTCAGTTAGAGAGCTGGTTCCACAACAAGGGAGCACAATTACACAAATCTCAAGGTTATAGATACAGCCAACTCTGCCCTCAGTGGGCCAACCTGCAAATAAATGAATATAAAAGCGTAGTCAGACATGCTGGACCAGAAACCCTGAGGTAAGTCATGGAAGTGAATGAACTTACAAATCAATATGAAGTGTACAAGGTGGCCAATGTAAACATTTTAGAATAGTACCAACCCAGCTAAAACCAGACAGAATCTGAGACTTTTTGTAAGCTAAATCCTATGATTAATGATCAGGAAGTCCTGCCAAAGGATAATTACAATAAGCCAACCTTGAAACAACATAGGCATTAGCCCTCATCTCAAGATCATTCTTACTAAACAGAGCTCTCACTCTGGTGATTTTTTTAAAGTGATAACAAAGGACATTCTAGTCACTGTCTGGAAGTATTTATCCCTTGACAACCCAGAATTTTCTGCAACCCACTGGCCTGGATGGAGTTAAAAGGGCATTCTCGTGGAATTTTGATGTTATTTCTGCTTCATGTAACAGTCAACTGCCTCACCTAAGACTAATTCTTAATAAGAAATTCTATTGGAATTGATTTTTAGTAGTAAATTAACATTAATATGAGTAAATAAATAAGCTCAAAAACAACAAGGAGTCCAGTGGCACCTTGCAACCTGTGGATACAGACTAACACGGCTACCACTCTGATACTTAAATAAGCTCAGTTTTTCAAAGCCAACAGCAACATTGCTAGTGATAAGTATTTCTCCAAGATCTAACTCCTACATATTCATATACACAGAACTAGCAAGATGGTTTTCAATAGCATCATCTGACTGCCAGTAATGTCAGTTTTAACAATATATTCAAAAACATATATTCAATAACAATATTTCAAACCACCTAGTATTTACATTATAGTCCATAAAATCAGATACTTTTGTCACCGTTCATAAGTGCCACATACTAGAGGGGCCCATCTATGTTTTAACAATTAAATTTGTATTGTTCATAGTGGCCTCAATATTGCATCCTGAAACAGATGGGACAGGATGACTCACACGAGTAAGGCTTGATCCCTTTATGTGGAAGGATTTACCTTTCAAATGAGTAATTCAGATTTAACCAATATTGAAGTCAATTGCTCTGAGCTGTCTACTAAATCAGGGCCGGCTCCAGGCACCAGCTTGCCAAGCAGGTGCTTGGGGCGGCCACTTCGGAAAGGGGCGGCACGTCCACCTATTCCGCGGCAATTTGGCGGATGGTCCCTCACTCCCGCTTGGAGCAAAGGACCTCCCGTCGAATTGCCGCCGCAGATCGCGATCGCCGCTTTTTTTTTTTTTTTGCGCCGCTTGGGGCGGCAAAAACCCTGGAGCCGGCCCTGTACTAAATAACCATTGTCCTCAAGGGATTTACAACTCCATTGCTTATTTTCTTCAGTGCTTCATTAATCCCTGACTCAGCTATAGTGCCTTGATCCTAGCCTCATTTTCCAGACAAAAAATATTGGAAGGCGATAAATTTAGTCTAAGTTTTTTGCCTCCTGCCTTCCTTACAAGGTACAACATTCCATAGAGAACTTTTAAAAGCTATTCTTGCTCTTGTTCCTTGGTTAATCTTTTAAAATTTTAAATCCTGCTATCACTCTGCCTTTTGTCATCTTGCAAACCATTTTCTGGCTCTCGCAATTAGAAAACCAGTGTTCAGAAAGCAAGTGAAAAAGTTTCTCCCCCATTTAAGTTATCATTTATATCTAACCCCTGAACTTTTATCCAATTTGGCTTTCATGAAATTTTGTGCTCCAGCCTTATTAAAGAGGCAGATTGTCTAGTGGTAGGCGCAGAGCACAGTGAGTTGGGAGTCCTAGGTTCTATTCCTGATTCTGAAACTGATTTTTCTAGATGAGTCCAATGGGAACTCAGTCAGATCCCATGTTAGTCAGTGGGAATTTTCACTTTAACAGGAATTGAATCAGGTCTAAGCCCTCTGTGCTTCCCTTTTCCCATATCTAAAATGAAACATGGAGCCTGAAGTCCCTCCTCCAAAAGAGTTTTGGCTGAAAGGGTTCCCCTAGCTCTAACTTGGACAGTATATGCGTTTTTCTAATTATGCCAGCAGCATAGGGTCTCCTCTGCACATTAGGTATTAGTACTATCTGCTTTTTCACTCCTGTTTTTTTCCTATGTTGTATTTGGCCTTCAATTCATTTAATTTGTTTATTTTTTCCTTAATCACAGCCAACTAAACATTGGTGTTATTTTTAGTGTAGAGCTCCATACACTAACTACAGATACCAGGGGTAAAATCCTGGCCCTATTAAAGTCAATGGCAAAACTCCAATTAACTTCAATAGAGCTTTGATCTCACCCTAGATTTTTCACATTTCATTAGTATTTTTCCAACAACTGACAAAGGTGCCTTTTGCCTTTAGAAAAGTTATTAGAAGAATATTTTCTCCATTTTAACATTTCATTTTTACATCCAGTTGTGTGTTCCTTCATGTCACTGAACAGCTGCTATTGGATGGTTAACTTTCATGATGAACAAATGCATAAAAGAACTGTAATATTTTGAAGTCATAGAATGCTTTCACAACTCATCATTAAATTCATCCCAATGCTATAGCACTATGGACCTGATATTTAAAAGGTATTTAGGCATTGTGGCACTCAGCATTGCAATGCCTAACTGATTTATGAGCCTAAATGTCATTTAGGCCTTGGCTACATTTGCAAGTTAGATCGCATTAAATCAGTCCCGGGCACCCTAATTCTTGAGGTGTCCACACTGGCAAGGCACGTAGAGCGCCTGGACTCTGCAGCTGGAGCGCTCCTGGTAATCCACTTCCATGAGAAGCATAGAGCATGCTGCACACTGGCTGAAATGCCCAGGTGTCAGTGTGGATGACGTGTTGCATTACTGCGCTGTGATTGGCCTCCGGAAACGTCCCATAATCCCTTGAAGTCAAGTGGCCACTCTTGTAATTGTTTTGAACTTGGCTGCAGGCATGGGGATATCCACTTTCAAAGCTCCGTTTCTGACAGCCGGCATGCTTATCTGCTCCAGGACAAAGTAAACCATTACTGTGAAATGCTGCTGCCGCCGAGGCAGGCATGTGTGCATGTGTGTGTGTGGGGGGCTGATGTTGGGGTTTCCCCCTGCTGCTGTCTGAATTTACAAGACAGCATGCTGACACACTCTCTGCCCCCCAAAACACACTATCTCTTCCCCCACATACACACAACACACTCCCTGTCACACTCCACCCCTCCCATTTGAAAAGCACACTGCAGCCACTTGCACACTGGGACAGCTACCACAATGCACTGCTCTCTGTGGCATTGCAAGAGCTGCTAATGTGGCCATGCCACTGCTCTTGCAGCTGATAGTGTAAACACATGGCAGCGCTTTCCCTGCTGCGGTCTCTGAGGGCTGGTTTAACTCCCAGTGCTCTACATCTGCAAGTGTAGCCATGCCCTTAGAGAAGATGAAAGGTCATTAAATCCACAGAGAGTCAAAGGAGCCAGTTTTACTTAATGTCATTAAATTCTTTGTATCGGGCCCCCTCCTTCTCAATGGAAAAGTACCAGATTTAAGATGGATTTCATTATCAGGTGACATGGTCACATATTGATCAAACAGAACAGATGAGTCCAATTTTTAAAAACAAGGCAAATTAGTAATTAAAAAGTTAAAGGAAACAGTTCAGTTAAATGCTAGTACTGTGACAAAGTTGGCCACAAAGAGAAGAATTGTTAAAAGTTTAAGGTAGGCTGAGGCAGGCTGTTGCAATTGTCTAGTGAAAGCCTCTTCCCAAGTTGGGGAAATGGGGGTACACCAAGCTGAGGGGGCAAAACCTGGTGGAAGTCCAAGGGTTAGCCCCACACTTTTTGTTTACACTTGGGCAGTTGAACAATGAGGGTTTGGCTACTGAGGGGGTTACAGGATCTATAGAAAGTACAGCAGTGAATAACAGGCTCAAACATAACAGTAATTAGCGCAGACATACTAAAAAGGCCTAGGGAATTGGGGATCCAAAAAGACAGGGCCAGAGCCCTGCTAGCTGCTCAAGTTCTTGTAGATCTGAAACAAAAACTGATCCCTGTTTGCTGAATATTGCTGACAAGCAGCAAAGAGCAAAAAAGGAAACCATTTCAGTGGTCGGCAGGATGAGAGTCAGCACTTTCAGATTTGAGAAAGGCTCTTGGGACAGCTTCTGTCTTGGCCTATCCGTACTACAAAACCCTTTCCATTTTTGACACAGATGTGTGTGCTTACAATTTGAGGGAGGACAGAATTGCAGCTTTTCACCCTCTCCCCTCCCCTCCAAATCTGAGAAAGTAGCTTTGGAATTTGACCCTGGAAAAGTTGTTACAGAGATGAATTTCCCCATTCCAACAGAATGGGCAGGATCTGCCTCAGCCACCTAATGCCACAGAAATAGACATTCCTCAGGGGCTGAGGAATAAACAAAACTGTATCAAATAAATGCCTGATTATCACCAATTTCTGCTCCCAGAAGGAATATCCCGAAGGCCCCAAACTTTGACCAGCTGCTTGGGTCAAAGAGGAGCAATACTTCCTATATTTTGCTCAATGCCTCTGAGTAGGCTGGCCAGCCCTGTGCAAGGGATCCTACTGTGGCCCTTATTCAGCAAATCACTTTGGCACATGCTTAACTTTAGGCATGTGAGTAGTCCCATTGGTTTCAGCAGGTCTTTTTGTGTACTTAAAGCTGCTGGGAATTGGTCCTGCTTTGAGCAGGGGGTTGGACTAGATGTCCTCCTGAGGTCCTTTCCAACCCTGATATTCTATGATTCTATGATTCTATAAGGTGCTTCCTAGCGTCCTTGCCTGCCTCATTGTCTGCAGCGGGCTGTGCCTGTGTGGGGTAAGCCAGGGGCACCTCCCCACCAAAGTACAGTGCAGTACTGTACAGTATATAATGCCTTTTGTCTCCCCACAAAAAATTTCCTTGGAACCTAAGCCCCTGCATTTACATTAAATCTTACGGGAAAATTGGATTCGTTTAACAATGTTTCACTTAAAGTTGCATTTTTCAGGAACATAACTACAAGGTTAAGTGAGAAGGTACTGTAATGGATTCTTGTGGTGTAGATGACATGTATGGGCAGTTACATCTCCCCTTAACTATCATTTTGCTAGTCTGAATATACCCATTTCTCTTAACCATTCCATTTAGGCTGGCCTGTGAACTTTGTGTCATTTATCAATCAACTTACTTTAAAATGGGGTTCTCAAAAAATGGATTATGGCTGTATTGTAGTGCTGGAGTAGCACATAGCAGCTCGAGTTAACTGATGAATTTGGCCATAAGTACTTTACACTAGATAAATGTCAAAAAATAAAAATGAACAACAGCTCAATCAAAAAAGGACATAATTTTCTCTGGCATATTTAGCCACCATTTCCATTCTAGGAAATCTTTTATACTATATTATCTAACAGCCAAGAAAATTAATGTTTTTTCTTGTTTACCATGAGATAAATTAATCCCTTGACAGATGCAAGTCCATCCACATATTCAGCAATTAGTAGACTCAAATGAATCCTTTGCAGCATCAACTGCTAAGTAAATTATACACCATCTGTTTACACAGTGCATGCAATGCAATACTCAATTGATAATTACTAAGATCTTACAGATGTAGCCGAAATAATTTCCAAATAAGTTGTCTTTTCCAGAGGTCATTGACTAACTGTCTGTGGGAACTAATATATTATTTCCTAACTGGTGAGAAACGAAAAACAAAGAACAGTTGTTTTGGTTTGGCATGGCTTATGGTTTATGGTGTTTCTTCAAAGTACAGTGCTATTGATTTAGTGAATATCCATCCATCATGTGCCAAAGGTCAAAAATCTCCTATGCCAGCCCAGATACTAGGTCTAGTCTTTCTTTCCAGCAGGCACAGACAGGACTAACACTGAACTTCAATGTCTCTGCTTTTATTATAAGGTTCTTGTTGGCTGTCAAGTGCCAGCTGCTCAATAGGTGGAAGCTGTCAGCTGGCTGTTATGTTATTTTTCTCTGTCCCCAGCAGCTATTTGGGGTTGAAATTTCAATTTGTATTTTAAAATTTCAGAGGGACCACTGGGCAGAACCATGTGTATGACAGGGGAAATCACCCTGTCTGCCAGTCAGTGACTATTACTCCTTCCCCTTCCAAGCAAGGGACTCGCAGCCTACTTGACAGACAGCAGCTCCTACTGAGAATTCTTCTGCAATGGAGAGACATTCACATCTCCCAGCTGTATGAATCCATTGGTTCCAAAGGCATTTCATCCCTGAACGGCCCTTGAAATGGATGCAGGGATCCCACCAGCTCATAGGTGTTAATGGCTCATCAGTGGCTAGGCTGGCTGTCAGTGCATATGTTCAGTGCCTCCCTGACTCTGGCTGCTAGCACAGGGGCAGGGCTCACTCTTCCCCTGGCTACTAGAATGCATCGGGGCTCCTATCACTGCTTCAGAGGCAAAGCTCCTCCTCCCTCTCTGCAAATACATATGCTCAATGCGCCTCTTCCTGTGGCATGTTCTTGTGCTTTTCCTCTAACTGCTTCTAGCAGCTGAAAATAAACTGTCACCTCAGAGCACAAGACAGCTAATGCTAGCTAATACATTCACTGGCGACACTGAACAACAAATAAATAATATTTCCCTCAGATTCAGGGCCTCTGGAGGGAAACTCCAAGACAATGTGGATGGTCTAATTTCCACAGATGAAAGCTCAGAAAAGTAGGAAGCCAGTAGTGCAAACCAAACAAACCTGGCTTAACTGGCCAACTGGGGATTCCTGCCGCATAGGGGACTCCTTCAGTGGCAAAAGATAGATATGCTAATTATATGAGAAGCCCCTCCAGCCCCATGCCTCCAACCCTGAAGTCAGGACATGTTGGAGTATGTCCAGAGTAGCAGGATGTTGCCAAAGCACTAGTGTTCTCCAGTGATTCCTAGGTTGCCAGAATACTGTCTTAGGCTGGGTACAATTTGGAGCAATCCTGAGGCCGTTCTAAGTTGCATTCATGACCAAAATGGCCACTGACCAACCCCAGCAGAAGAACCTACCAGTAAGAGGAGCACTGACTGACAAGAAGCCAGTGGAGAGTGTAATGAAATTGGATTGAGTGGAACAGTTTTAAAAGCCACTTGAACTTTGTCCACAGGTTCTTTAGACAATCTCTGTGTAGGGCCACCAGTACGTCTGTAATCACTCGGTACTGCTGTGGAAGTTCCACTTTCTCAGTTTCCATGGAACAATATTGGAAAATGCAATTTTTCACCTGTTAATGAGGTTTCTCCAAATTCTCCTAAACCAACCTAGAGATTCCACATGTATTAAAGTTAGCTGTAGTTGTTCATAGCAATTTGGGGATTTTCACTGTTAGTGAAGTTAAAGTTTTGTTCTAGATTTACTCACTTAGCCCTGACAGCCAGTAAGCTCCCTACAGCACAGAATAGAAGCAAGAGGAAGACCAAGGACTGGGTAGGCCTGTTATTCAATGGGGTGGGGGGAGGGGGATAATAACAGAAAATGTGGAAATGGCAGAGGTGCTTAATGACTTATTTATTTCGGTTTTCACCAAGAAGGTTGGTGGTAATTGGATGTCTAACATAATGAATACCAGTGAAAATGAGGTAGGCTCAGAAGAGGCTAAAATAGGGAAAGAACA
This sequence comes from Emys orbicularis, assembly GCF_028017835.1. Lineage (NCBI taxonomy): Eukaryota > Metazoa > Chordata > Testudines > Emydidae > Emys > Emys orbicularis. The sequence goes on from NC_088684.1 coordinate 93,196,078, forward strand.
AGTTAAAAATTACCTAGACAAGTTAGATGTCTTAAAGTCACCAGGGCCTGATGAAATGCATCCTAGAATACTCAAGGAGCTGACTGAGGAGAAATCTGAGCCATTAGTGATTATTTTTGAAAAGTCATGGAAGATGGGAGAGATTCCAGAAGAATGGAAAAGGGCAAATATAGTGCCCATCTATAAAAAGGGAAATAAGGACAACCCAGGGAATTACAGTCCAGTCAGCTTAACTTCTGTACCCAGAAAGATAATGGAGAAAATAATTAAGCAATCAATTTGCAAACATCTAGAAGATAAGATAAGTAACAGTCAGCATGGATTTGTTAAGAACAAATCATGTCAAACCAATCTAATAGCTTTCTTTGACAGGGTAACAAGCCTTGTGGATAGGGGGGAAGTGGTAGATGTGGTATAGCTTGACTTTAATAAAGCTTTTGATACTGTCTCACATGACCTTCTCATAAACAAACTAGGGAAATGCAATCTAGATGGAGCTACTATAAGATGGGTGCAAAACTGGTTGGAAAACCATTCCCAGTGAGTAGTTATCAGTGGTTCACAGTCATGCTGAAAGGACATAATGAGTGAGGTCCCGCAGGGATCAGTTCTGGTTCTGTTTAATATCTTTATCAATGATTTAGATAATGGCATAGAGAGCACACTTATAAAGTTTGCCGCCGATACCAAGCCGGGAGGGATTGGAAGTGCTTTGGAGGATAGGACTAAAATTCAAAATGATCTGGATAAACTGGAGAAATGATCTGAAGTAAATAGGATGAAATTCAATAAGGACAAATGTAAAGTAAAAAGGATCAATCAGTTGCACACACACAAAATGGGAAATGACTGCCTAGGAAGGGATCTGGGAGTCATAGTGGACAACAAGCTAAATATGAGTAAACAGTGTAATGCTGTTGCAAAAAAAGCGAACATCATTCTGGGATGTATTAGTGTAGGAGCAGAATTTTATATTTGTACTATCAGAATTAATGTATGATTTGATCATCCTGCCAGCTACCCTTTTTGAATAACAGAAAGGAATGACCCTCTGGGACATTGGTAGAAACGCATTTGACAGACTGACAGTGTCTGTACTGATGTTAAGGCAGGGACAGACCAGAACAATCCTTATCACTGATTATGGTCACCCTTTCGTTGTAGGATAAGTTATAATGTCTACTATGGTTTCCTATATGTATTATAAATTAGGCACTCTAGTTAAATATACATTTCTTTATTTTAAGGTTTAGTAAGTAAGACAGAGGATCTTGTATTGTGTCTATGTTAAGGAAATTAGAGGAATGTTGAAGGCCCGAGCCACAATGTGAACTGTTTTAATTACAAAATTTAGTAAGGTTTAATTTACAATGCCTTTCTTGCTCAACATAAAAACTGCTGTATACCTTTTGAAGGTCTCTGTAAAAAACTGTTTGTGTGAATGAGGAATGCATATATCAGGAAAAGATAAGGTGTGAAGGCCATTGTTATAGCCAGATGGTCAAGGAACAAGGAGTGAAGAGACTTAACAATACCAGAGAACTATCAGTGTGCATCCATGATTGAGGAAGGGCAGATTGACGACCCTGAGGTGGAGGCTGGCAGGGCCGGCTTTAGGCCGATTCAACCGATTCCCCGCGCCCAAGCCCTGGCTTCCCCAGGGGACAATTTAAAGGGCCTGGGGCTCCCAGCAAGGGCTGGAGCCTCAGGCCCTTTAAATTGCCACCAGAGCCCCATTGCTGGAGCCCTGGGGTGGGGCTGTGGGGCTCTGGGGGCTATTTAAAGGGCCCGGGGCTCCCGTAGCTTCTACCGCCCTAACCCTTTAAATAGCCGCCGGAGCCCCGCCGCTTCCCCAGGGCTCCCTCGGCTATTTAAAGGGCTGGGGCGGTAGAAGCAGGGGAGCCCCGGGCCCTTTAAATAGCCCCCAGAGCCCTGGGGTCGGGGGCTATTTAAAGGGCTGGGGTTCCAGCTGCCTCTGCTGCACCCCCTGACCGCACCAGCCCCGCACCCCCTGCCCTGCCCGCACCAGCCCCTGTCTCCAGCCAGCCCCGCACTCCCTGCCCTGCCTGCAGCCAGCTCCGCACCCTCTGCCCACAGCCAGCCCCTGCTGCACCCCCTGCCCTGTCTCCAGCCAACCCCTGCCGCTCCCCCTTGTGGCCCTGCCCGAAGCCAGCCAGCCCCACACACCCCCTGCCCTGCCCGCACCAGCCCTTCACCCCCTGCCCTGCCTGCAGCCAGCCCCGCACTCCCTGCCCTGTCTCCAGCCAACCCCTGCCGCACCCCCCTGCGGCCCTGCCCGAAGCCAGCCAGCCCTCCCCACACACCCCGTCTCCAGCCAGCCCTGCACCCCTTGCCCTGCCTGCAGCCAGCCCCTACCTCCAGTCAGTCCCTGCCCTGCCCCCAGCTAGCCCCACGTCCACTGGTGTCCTGCAGTTCCCAGGGCAGTAACCCTGCACACCTGCTTCAATGAGGGGGGCAGGGAGCAGCTGGGACCCACACATGTGCACACCACTAGAGTGACTAGACAGCAAGTGTGAAAAATCGGGACGGGGGTGGAGGGGTAATAGGAGCCTATATAAGAAAAAGACCCAAAAATCAGTACTGTCCCTATAAAATCGGGACATCTGGTCAGCCTAGCACACCCCCAGGGAGTGGCGGGGACCCACACATGTGAAACGGAGCTCATTAATAACCGATCAACAGCATATATGATGCAATGTATATAATATATAAGTTTATTATTTATATAGTTATGGAAAGTAAATAATACATGGAAGAAATGAAAGGCTTTTTTTTACATGTTTTTTTTTTTTAGTCATCCCTGCCAGGGCCCCGCCAAAAATGTTCAAATTGGGCCCTGTACTTCCTAAAGCTGGCCCTGGAGGCTGGCACCCCTAAAGACAATTAATTAAATCAAATCTGGGACAGAATGACCCTCTCGGAGGTATTTTGAAATGTTAACATCAAAAAATAACACCAATTAAGAAGTAACCAGTCACAAACTGACACAGCAAAATCCAACAGAAAAAAAAAGACTATAAGAACAGGGTGCTTGGCTATGGGACTTTGGGTTCATCTTGCCACAACTCCAGGAGCATCAGATCATGACCGACAGAGTCCGGCTCCATTCTGCAACCAATCTGGCTGGCCACTAGATTGATCCAGACTCTGGACTGGTAATTATAAACATCAACTGGCAGGACTGTGTGTGTGTGTGTATAACTAAAAAGCATATGCTAACTGCTGTATTCTCAATAAATGTGGCGTTTTTGCCTTCTCCCCTATAAAAGATCTTGTGTGCTTTGTATAGCATAACATTAGCAGGAGTGTTATAAGCAAAACATGAGACGTAATTCTTCTGCTCTACTCTGTGCTAATTAGGCCTCAACTGGAATATTGCGTCCAGTTCTGGGTGCCACATTTCAGGAAGGATGTGGACAAATTGGAGAGAGTCCAGAGAAGAGCGACAAAAATGATTAAAGGTCTAGAAAACCTTACCTATGAGGGAAGATTGAAAAAATTGGGTTTGTTTAGTCTGGAAAAGAGAAGACTAAGGGGGACATGATAACAGTTGTCAACTACGTAAAAGGTTGTTACAAGGAGGAGGGAGAAAAATTGTTTTTCTTAACCTCTGAGGATAGGACAAGAAGCAATGGTCTTAAATTGCAACAAGGGAGGTTTAGGCTGGACATTAGGAAAAACTTCCTAACTGTCAGGGTAGTTAAGCACTGGAATAAATTGCCTAGGGAGGTTGTGGAATCTCCATCATTAGAGATTTTTAAGAGCAGGTTAGACAAACACCTGTCAGGAATGGTCTAGATAATACTTAGTCCTTCCATGAGTGCAGGGGACTGGACTAGATGACCTCTCAAGGTCCCTTCCAGTCCTATGATTCTATAATTAGGACTGCTGACATCATCACAATGCCAATTTCCCCCCCTGGTTCTGCTTATTAGACAGGAACGCCATTATACTGTTTGGGCGGATATAGAGAGGCTTAGAGATGGTTTAGTGATTAGCATTACCTCTTCTAACATGGCAGCTGAAATAGCAGTACATTTAGCATCAATGAGCATGTCTCATTTCCACGCTGATAACAGTTTATTAGTGAACAGTGAATCAGTGAATAATAATTTATCAGTGTTTTATTAATTTTCAATGGCAAAAATGTAATATATGATAGGTCTGGTCTACACTACAGAGTTAGGTCAACACAAGGCAGCTTACATCAACCTAACTATGAATGTATGTGTCTATACTAAAATTTTGCTCCCGCCGACATAACTCACCCCCTATGCCGACTTAATAACTCCACCTCTATGAGAGGTGTAGCATTCAGGTCACTGTAGTTAGGTTGATGCATTGTCAGTGTAGATACTGCTTTACTTACATGGACTGTTAGTGGCCTCCAGAAGATGTCCCACAATGCCTCACTTTGACCGCTCTGGTCACCATTCTAAACTCTGCTGCCCATTGGCCAGGTACACAGAAGCTGCTCCCCTTTAAAGCCCTGTGAATTTTTGAAATTGTATTTCCTGTTTCCCCGGCTCGGAGAGCTCACCTAACAACTCTTGAGCACACCAACAACTGCCCAGCTGACCACGCTGTCTCCATGCGGCAGTTGCCCTCCTGCCTGGAGTACGTGGGAGGTGTTGGACCTCCTGGGTCTGTGGGGAGAAGAGGCTGTGCAGGCACATTACTGTCCTCCAGCAGCTGTCCCACAATGCCACACACTGACCACTCTGGTCACCATTGTGAACTGTGCTACCCATGAATCACAGGGACCAGAAGTCCCCCCTCTCCTCTAAAGTCCTGTAATTATTGGAAATTCCTTTTCCTGATTGCCTGACATGGTGAGCACACCTAGCAGGTCTCCAGTGTAGCTTTAAATGTATTTGGTTTTGAATTGCCTGTTCTATTTTTTGTCACAGAATTCTGTTATTTGGAACATAATTCATCTTTATTAGTTCACAACATACGCACCTGGTGCTCAGCAGTTCTGAAAGTGATGAATTACCTGTTACTGCAGGGTATCACACAACTCATAAGATCATTCCCAAACAAAATTAATAGGTCTGTGTTCCTAAAGATGTAATAGTCATGCACCTTCCTTCACCAACCCACACTGATGTCAGTGAAGCATTCCTGGTGATCTACCAGTGCTTGCATAAGCATAGAAAAGTAGCCCTTTTTGTTGGTGTGCTCAGGGCAAGGTGGGATATGCATGCTGGCTATTGCTTCACCGCTGTTCAGGAACCCCATAGCTGCAAAGCGATCCACTATGTCCTGCACATTCCTGAGAATCACACTCCTACATAGTAGGAGGTGATTAATGGCCCTGCACACTTGCATCACAATGGCCCCCATGGTGGATTTCCCGACTGCTGATTGATTCACGACTGACTGGTAGCAATCTAGGGTTCCAAGTTTCCACCATGTGATTGCTATTCACTTCTCCACTGTCAGTGCAGCTCTCATTTTGGTGTCCCTGCGCAGGAGGGCTGGATTGAATTCAGCACACAGATCCAGGAATGTGGCTTTACGCATCTGAAAATTCTGCAGCCACTGCTCGTCATCCCAAACCTGCATTACGATGCGATTCCTCCAGTCACTGCTTGTTTCTTGGGCCCAGAACCGACACTCCATCACCTGCAGCTGCTCTGTGAACTCTGCCAACAACCAGGAATTAGTTCTCGCTATGTCCCACAGCAATCTGTCCTCCAAGGAATTGTCATGTTCCCTGTATCTCTTCTTGCAGCTCTGCAAATACTGCAGGATTGTGCACCCTGTGCTTGCAATGCCCATGACAAAAGTGCAGAGCTGTGCAGAGTCCATGCTTCCGCCAGAGATGGTGGAGAGTCAGATTTGTCAGTTTGACAGAAAGATACAAAAATTATGGGATACAGATGACATTATGGAATGGAGACTGTTGCAAACTGGGAAGTTGACCCCAAGCTCCCAGTCATCCCTGCATGAATTGTTTTGGCCCCATCACGCTCTGCCAAAACTTCCCAAAAGACAATGCGCTGGACAGTGGCGAATTGCAAAGTGGGATAGCAACCCATGCTGAATTGCACTCTGCATTGAACAAGTACCCGTGGTGAGTACATGTTCCACTGACAGAAGGAGCCAAGTATGCACGTGCAGAGGCGATGTGTTAACTGTGATGGCTGTTTGCTGACGTAACTTGAGTCGACATAAGTTTCTAGTGTAGACATGGCCTGAGATAGACAGACGTTTAAACAACACATGGCAGAGGCGAAGGGGGCTTAGCTTTCAAACGCTTGGGAAATGCTGCCCTAAAGCCAGGTCTACACTAGAAACTTTTGCCAGCATAGCTATGTCGGTTAGGGGTGTGATGAGGAGTGATCCCTGACTGACCTAGCTGTGCCGGCAATAGTGTGCTTCTGCCAATATAGTTTATTTCGTTCAGCAGGAGGCTGAAATAATCGATACCAGTTTTGCCAATATAAGCTGCGTCTATACTAGGAATCAAGTATCAGAGGGGTAGCCGTGTTAGTCTGGATCTGTAAAAAGCAACAAAGAGTCCTGTGGCACCTTATAGACTAACAGATGTATTGGAGCATAAGCTTTCATGGGTGAATACCCACTTCGTCAGATTCATGTATTCACCCACGAAAGCTTATGCTCCAATACATCTGTTAGTCTATAAGGTGCCACAGGACTCTTTGTTGTTTTATACTAGGAATGCTTTGCTGTTATAGTATACCAATACAGCTATACTGGGAATGCTCTCTTAGTATAGAGCTGGCCCACATGATCATTTTTGGGAACCATTTGGCTACTTCACCAATGATCCTGCCACACATCCCATACATAGAACTGAGAAGGGAACCCATTGGGCAGGGCTTTCTGTCGCCATCAGCACCACTGTCTGAAACATGAGTCTCTTGTAAGTGTCATCACAAAGAACAATGTTAATGTGGAAGAATAATACAACTGGCAATTATGAGCAAAGTAATATTCAATACTCACAGGTACTAACTGTAGGAATTTCATTGTGCATTAAGCATTTAACATTTTTGTCTTTACAAATTATAACTTTGGGTGACAGATCAGCTAATCTGACCATGATTCAGATTTGATATAAAGTAGAATTAAGGTTAACAGTTACAGAATTGCATAAACTCAGTGATTTCAGGATGACATCTTCAAACAAGATAATTACCATCCCAAAGCATGATTATTCAGGCCAGCACAAGAGGTAGGCAGCCTTGATGTGGGATATGCGTATGTGTGTGCGCACAAACCCCTCTCCCCATTTAGGGTCATACAATGCAAAGGTAGAACAGGAAAACAGGAACTGTAACTGTTGTGCTACAGCACTGACTACAGTCCAGGATGAATTAGGGGACAGACTCATTTTGGGACTGGGAGGTCTGGGATGATGACAAACCATGCACAGCAAAGCAATCTGAAATATATAATAGGCCTGTGAAGTAAAGAGTACGTGTGATTTTAAATAGATTTAGTATTCAACTTTGTGTATACACACTGTTAAATTGATGTAAAATGGGTTATATTGATTTAGTTTGTGCCTGTAATTTAGGCCTAATTTACAGAGTTTTTGTACTCGTATAATTATTGTGGTTGGGGGTGTGATTTTTTACCAAAAACCAGTGCAACAGCTGGTATGGACACAGTCAGACTAGTATAAAAGGTGCCTTATAACCACCTTTATACTAGTATAACGGCACCCGCACAAGGGGGATTTAACTATAATGGTACAGTTAAAGTAGTACTACTTGTGTGTATGGACAAGCATTTACATGCACAAGCTAAACTGATATAGACCAGATTTAAACTGATGTAAGAGTGTTCACACAGCACACAGGATTTTTGCACTAAATCAGTTGTTAAAGAAATTTAAGTTAAGCAGGGTAACTTATACTGTATGTGTAAACAAGACCTGAGAAGGAGGTGTCTCTGACAAGCTCAGTGGCCAACAGTGTCAGTGGGAAGGTGGTAGAGGGGAGAAAGCACTATCTAGACAAGTAAAACAATTATACACCGCTACCTCGATATAATGTGACCCGATATAATACGAATTTGGATATAACGCGGTAAAGCAGTGCTCCGAGGGGCGGGGCTGCGCACTCCGGTGGATCAAAGCAAGTTCAATATAACCCGGTTTCACCTATAAGGCAGTAAGATTTTTTGGCTCCTGAGGACAGCGTTATATCGAGGTAGAGGTATATATAACTAATACTGTTCCTACCTACCTTAACTATGACTGTGAACATAAGATTAGTTATGTTAAACAGATGGTGCATCTGATTCTCCAGCCTTTGATTTTTATGAAAAACCGGTGTAACATATTGGAAAATCAGGCCCAGTTTCTTTTATTTTAATCTGATTTCCTCTCTCTATTCATGCATAGTTAGCTAGTGCATCACAATGTGGGATTGGGCCTTAGAGCAAAATAGGTGTATTTTGACCATAGTATGGCTAAGGTGGGACAAAATAAACGTCAACATTTATTTTAAGGATGTTGACACCAAGGATGGGGATTGATTTCTGTAGGATGGTACAATGGGCAATACCTATAAGTAATGGGATACAATTAAGAAAAGAAATACTTAGGGGGAAAGTTTTGAAAGTGCTCTGTGTTGGCCTAATGCTATTCCATTTCAGTCAATGGGAACAGAGTTAGGCCAATGCTGGTGGATTTCATCCCAAGCTAAGGAACTGATCTTACACTCATTTCTCTTGTTCTTGGTGTTCTCTACCTAGCGATTTCTGGAGTTATTTTTCATAAGAAAGGAAGTTTTATTACTACAATAACTCAAAAAGAAATGTTTATTGACTAGGAATATTTCTGAATAAAACAGCTTCATTTTTATTAACATCATAACATCACACTTCTGGCATTGGTTCATCTTCAAATAAGATTGATGATGGTATTTATTTTCCATTAAATCTGACTGGTACTTTTTGATTCACATTTTCTTCTTATTTAAATTTTTTTTTAGTCAGAAAGATTGGCATTGTAAAGCTCAGACACAGAATTTGCGAGCATTATCCCTAAGGTAACTGCACTTCTCACCCTACTGGGGCCTCCTTGAGGGCACCCTACTTAGATATCTGGCCTCTAGCCATCACCTTTCTTGGGACGGAGTCCCATGCTTCTCTGCCTCTAGGCTGGGAATGTAGGCTGCAATTCCTCCTGCAATTTCCACTGTGATCACCACAGCAGGTCTGACGTTAGTTTAGTACCTTCCGTCCTGGTCTCTCAGAGGAATGACATGTTTAACCAGTGACCAGCCAGCCTTCATAAAGCAAAGTATTATTTATTCTGAACAAAAGCATTACAGAGAAACATATCTTAAAAACAATAAACAGCTTATTTGCAGGTCTAGCTTTCCAGGCAGTCATCCATCTTCCACATGGAGATCCTGATAGGATTACAGTACTTCAGGCCTATTCCACAGGGTCTGCCACTCTTGGCCACAGTCTCATGTCAGTTATTTAACTGAGTGAGGGTGACCTGCATTCCTATGCCAGGCTTGTCACTTTATACGTTTTCAGTTCTTTGTTTGCTAGGCTTCTTCACCCAGGTCAAACCAGGCTATGCAATTTGCCTCAGCAGGCGAGACTTCTCCAGACTTGCTACTTGCCTAGGGATTTGCATTAATTACTCCCCAGGGGGTTTAGTTTCTGTAAGAAACCTTGTAACTCCCCCATTCAGTCAGGAATACAATCACTAGCCCATAAAGATGGATACAGCATTTATAAAGTTGATACAACAATAGTCTTTGAATATTCCATATGCCCATAGCATCTGTCACATCTTACTTTTTAAGAAATAAATGGAACTTCTTGTGGAATAAGGAACTACTCAATATGAGTACATCTGGTCCTTAATAAACAGGGATCTGAAAGTGAATATTCTTTTTTTAAAACTTTTTATTAATGCAAAGTTACAATAAAATGTTGACATACTACATTGTACATTAACTACTCGGGATCAGGTTAATATTCAAAGAACCTGACAAAGGATTCTAGCCTGCTGGTTGGTGGGCCCTCCTTTGAGTACACTAAAAAGGGTTACTAAATTTCTAAATACTATCCTCTATTCGGCACTTCTGTTATGTATGTACATGCTTTGAAAGCTTTTCTAGTGCAATGACAGTTCATATTTTACTATACCACAATTCCATAGGAGGAGGGAGTCACATTTTTCCAATAATGTGCAATAGAAAATCTAGCTGCTAACAGTTAAAAATTTAACAGAGGGTCCTGTGGCACCTTTAAGACTAACAGTCTGTTAGTCTTAAAGGTGCCACAGGACCCTCTGTTGCTTTTTACAGATTCAGACTAACACGGCTACCCCTCTGATAGTTAAAAATTTGTCATTCTGTTTAAAATGTAGATCCTGTACTGGTGCATTAAGTAAGTAGGTCAGGAGAGCTCTAGGAAGCCGGCTTTTCTCTCAAAACTAATTCCTGGACAAAATCACCCCTCCAACAGAGTGCCTCCCTTGTAACAAAAATATGATGGATCTTAACTGGAGTCAAATGCCAGCTGTACATTAATTTATATATATTTTTAAATGAGCTACACAATTTGAAGCAGTATATTCGCTTACCCATATAGACATTCACTCATCCAGCAAATTTCTTTGTTTAAAACCCTCTGCCATCTTTTCATCTGGGTTGTTTTAACATATTTTTCAATCAAAATTATATGTATCTTAAAAATTAATCCTTTCAGCTTGCTCCTGGGTCAACTCCTCAAATGTGGTTACAGTTCTAAATAGAGTTGCCTCAATTCCAGATTTCACAATAAAATATTTGACTTGTAAAAACTGAAAATACAGGATCTTTATATTATTTACATTATTACATATCTCTTGGAATGATTTCAATTCAGGACCCAGCAGAAGCTGCCCGAATTGAGTAATTTTAGCTTTTACCTACAACAAATAGTCACTTTGATATTTCCTGATTGTTAACAAAAGTAGCTAAGGGAGAGGGCTTTAGCGACAGGAATTTAGAAAATTTGTCCATAGCTGTTAAGGTGGTCTGAATGATTTTTTTTTTGATGATCTAAATTTCTTTTTAACCCAACAATTACTATAAATAGCTATATTTGGGTTCCAGTCTTGTTCAAGTTTACCCAGTGTTTGGATGGTCTATTGTTAACCCAACTGATCACAATATTTAAATTGTGATTCATAATAATAAGTCAAATTAAGTAAAGCTAGACCATCCTATTTTGTAGGTTCATACAGGACTTTAGAACTCTCCCTTGGTCTTTTATGTTTCCATATGAATTTTAATAGCACATCCTGCCATATTTTTAATGTCAGGTCAGGGATAGCAACAGAGATGCACTGAAACACAAATAACTTTGGGAGGACAGTCATCTCTACTGAGACTACTCTGCCTAGCAAAGAAATTTCATACTTGTTTCATTCCTCCAAGTCTTTTATTATTTTGTTCCACATTGGAGGGTAATTTGCCTTAAGGAGATTTTTGTTTATCCACAATATTTATTCCTAAATATTTTAAAGATTCCTTTACCCATTTAAACGTGTAATTGACAACAGTTTGTTTTGACCCTTTGGGGAATATTCATTCCTAAAATTTCAGCTTTATCAAATCATTTTGCAGCCTGCCCAAATTCCATTTTTACAAGGTTTCTGGCTCCTGCAAATAGAACAAGACATAGCATACAAAGCTATAGTGTGTTCCAATTCAGATGGCATTTTGATGCCCATTACCAAAGTGCTGTTTCTCACATTTGTTGCAAATGGCTCCATTGGCAAAGCAAACAGCATGGGGAATAGGGGACTCCTAGACAAATTAAAGCAGTGCACAGGAAGAACTGCTAGAATTAACATTATAGCTCAAATTCAGAGTTCTTCTGGTACTATCAGATAGATACCTGCTAGTGCTGAACCCAGTTTAGTCAGGGTGAACATATTTGTGAACGATAACAATCTGTTTGCTAGCACCTTGGTATACATTTCAGCATCTACGTTAATTAAAGCAATAGGTCTGTATGATGCAGACTCTGTAAGATCTTTTCCTTGTTTAGGAATGACCACGATTTTTGCCTCTTTCCATGAATCTGAAATCTCATTTCCCTGCAATATACCATTAAACAATTCAATTAAAATATGGACCAATGATTGCTTTAGAATTTTAGAATACTCCCCAGGACACCCATTGGGACCTGGAGCTTCACTGGATTTTAAATTCTTAATTACAGCTGCCTCTTTAGCAATTCACTTATCAGTAGCTGCCACATCATCCTCTGAAAGCTGTGGTAGTTTCACACGTCTCAAATATCTATTTATAAGTTCAGGATTTAGATGTTCTGAAGCGTACAAAGTATGGAAAAAGTTAGGAACAGAGATCTGTTTGATGCCAGTTACTAAGTCTGCCTTTTTATTTCTAATCAGGGGGATGTCTGATTTATCCTTTCTTTTTTAACTTTCTGGCTAAAAATCTATCAGCTTTATTGCCCCTTTCATAATATTGTTTAACATATCTAAGTATTTGCTCAGCCTTATTGTTTTGTAATAAGTTACTCTTCCTTCTTATCTCAATTGTTTTCTTATATACTCTTTTAGATCCAGTAGGTTTAGATCTACATTTCAAAATAGAAATTTCTTTAACCAAACTTTCTTCGTCAGGAGCTCTCATCTTTTTGAGATATGATGTTTTATTTATAAGGCTCCCCCTCATTACCACCTTTCCTGCTTCCCAGAGAACACTTTTATTGATCCCTTCCCTATCATTTTCTTCTAATATATTTCTGAAATTTGTTTCCAGCTCTTGAATTCTAAGAGGATCATATAACAAAGCTCTAGTCAACCACCAGGCCCCTTTCTCCTCTCTCCCCCACTGAGTCCCAATATTTTAATCTAATATATGCATGGGCAAGATCAGACCAAGTTATAACTCCCAGAGTAGCTTTTTTGAACAATTTAGCCAAGGTTCTAGAAAAAAATCATATCAATCCTGGAATAAGATCCAGGAGTAGCAGAATAATACGTATAATCCCTGACATCTGGATTCATCTCCCACCAGACATCCATCATCATTTTCTAAGTGATCCAACAAATTTGCCTTTGCTCCCCTCAAATGCCCTTTGTGTACTTTCAATAGATCAAAAGTGGATTTAAGCACTTCTTTAAAATTCCTCCCCGAATAATAGCCCTTTCCCTAAGGCTTCCTAAAGCCCTGAAAAACTGATAAAAAAAAAGAACCTTGCCCTTAATTCGGAGCATATACGTTAGCTAAGGTGAGACATTTACCTTTCAAAGACCCCTTAATTAAAATATACCTGTACTCTCTATTAGTTGTGCTGAAATAATAAAAGGAAAATGTTTGTCAAAGAGTATTGCTACCCCTCTTCTATTGGATTGCCCTGGAAAGACATACGGTAGCTGGGTCTAGGAAGTATTCAGGTATTTATCATCATTTTTCTTCAAGTGTGTTTCCTGTAAATAGATTACATTAGGAAAATCCCTTTTCAGTGATTACCCTTTTCCTGTTTGGTGAATTGTTCATGCCCTTAACATTTACAGTCATCACACTAATAAACTCCCCCATGTGTACCAAGTCTGCTCCTACCCAGCGTATTACGCTTTGCAAAAAGCTGCTAGATGCCCTAGCCACACACCAGGTCTCCATACATCTGCACTTGTTCTTTAAATAAGACATTATAGATGGAGTTCGTATCATACACACAGTAATTTTAAGACGCCCACACACATTTTGCTTTTTCCTTTTTTTAACAGCATATTGTCGTACCCTGATCCTGAGTCTGATTTACTATAATTTTTTTAAACTTCTGAGCCCTAATGTTTTTATTAGTAGAATATTTTCTTTTACAAACATATAACAGTATTTAACATCTGTTTCTGTTTTCTTCACCTGTATACTTCCCTCCTTCCTCCCTTCTCATTGCCCCATTATCATCTGGTCCCTTCTAGCAGTGGGAGCCTGGGATCTCCTTACTTCCTTCATGGGTGTGTTAGTTCCCGGGTGAGGTATGGGGGGTGTTCCTCCTCCTTTTATTGTTGAGACCCACCAAGCCTTATTGAATCTTGTGAAACACCTGTATAATATTGGATTTTCGGAGGTTATTATGCTATCTTTGAGTTCACTTTTTAGAAAACGTTTCCACATTAGGTGACCCTTCACAAACATTCCAAAATATATATCTCTAAAGTCAAACTTACTTCAGTAGGGGAGTTCTGGGTCTCCTGCTATTTCATTATTAACTTCATTTATAATACAAATCACTACATCGTATGAACTATAAAGTTTTCCCCTTTCCATGTACTGTATCCTCAGAGAATAAATATCCTGGGTGCTGTCCAGCCCAGCTTCCATTTAATTATATGCATGTGGTTATAATGATAAAGTGATAGAATAGTCATTTTTTATTGTAATGTCTTCACCCATGAACTAATCTTGTTTTTCTGGATCTGGACTATTTCTTCTGCTCTCATGTCTGTCCTGTTGTCTTGATGATGCACCTTTTTGAGCTATTTGGGCTCTCCTTGATCTCATTGATTCCCAATGATTTATTGGTGACCTGTGGGACCGATACCGTTGATCCTGTTCAGAATGTAATTGAGCTGATTCACCTATTCCCATGTCCATAAGTACCTGTACACCTTCTTTTGGATCGGAGATAGACAGATATCTGTCCTTCCACATAAAGGACAATTTAAATAGGAATCCCCATTTGTATCTTACCTTGTTCTTTCTGAGAATTGTGGTCACCTGGCAGAGTTCTCTTCACTTGCTAAGGGTTGAGGTTGCCAGATCTGGGGAAATTTGTATGGGCTTGTGTGTGTCAATGCCACAGCACCCACTCTGGCCAGGCCTTGCACCAGAGTTTACTCAGTCTGGCAGAGTGGTCAGTTGCGGACTCTCTCTCTCGTCCTGCTGGGATGTGCAGGTTCCCTTTTTATTCCCAGCAGAGTCAGCTGGTCCTGTGGCCCAGGGGGTCTGGAAACCCCCTCAGTTCTTAAGTCTCTCAGGGGGCCGGTAGGGGAACCTAGGCCTGCCCACTCCACTGGGTTCCAGCTCAGGGCCCCTAAGTAAGGTTACCAACCCTACAGGATTGGCCTGGAGTCTCCAGGAATTAAAGATTAATCTTTAATTAAAGATTATGTCATGTGATAAAATCTCCAGGAATAATCCAACCAAAATTGGCAACTCTAGCCCTAAATCAGACAGCAGAATCAGAACTCAACAACTGCAGCTGTTCCCTGAGCTCCTTCTGACCTCCCCTGGTTTCTGTAGGCTTTTTGGCCTGCTGGTCTGGTCCTCCCTTCTCAAGGTGCTGTCTCTGAACAACTTCTCAGCAGTTTGCTGGCAGGAGTTCCCTTTTCCAGCCTTGTTTGCTCTTCTGGCAGTCACTCTGCCCCTCTGCTTCCCAGCTCTTTTATCCTCCCAGCTGCTGTGAGGCTGCCAATCAGCAGTGGCCGACAGCACCTGTATTATCCCCTGGGTTGCTGGGCCAGCCTGGGGTATATACCTCCCATGACAGCTGGTTAAGAATCATCAGTGGTTCAGCTCTCCCCCTCATTGCCCTCAGTATTTTACCCTTATTATGACAGTAGTGTAGCTGGACAATCACATCTCTTGGTCTGGAGCCTGCTGTGGCCTGGGAAAAAGGGATTCTTTTATCTAGATTCATAATGCTGTCCCATTGCTCATTTAATCCTCCTTCCGCAGCTGGTATTTTCCCATTAATCTCATTCATTTCATTTTTTTTATATCTTTAAGCCTGGAACTCTTCCCTCATCTCCTTATATATCTTATTGATTTCTAACAGCAGGCCCTTCATGTCAGCCTTAGTGACTGGTGCTTCTCCACCTGCCTCTATAGTTTGTTTGCTGAAGGGGGAGTAACTCTTTTTTCGTGGCCAGGTCTTTGTTTTGAAGGGGACAGATCTTTATATTTCTTTCCTTTCCCAGACATTTTGATCTTCTTGTCTTTCCTCCTTGCTTGTTGTGGGCTTCTCTCATGGTGGCTGCTGCCACACTTACATAAGAACGGCCATATTAGGTCAGACCAAAGGTCCATCTAGCCCAGTATCCTGTCTTCCGACAGTGGCCAATGCCAGGTGCCCCAGAGGGAATGAACAGAACAGGTAATCTTCAAGTGATCCATCCCCTGTTGCCCATTCCCAGCTTCTGTTTGTCGACCTTTCCAAAATGGCTGCTGCCGCACTTCATCCCCCAGCCACAATAGTACAATTTTAAACAATCTTGTTGCATTTACCCACTGTCTCTTTACAGGATAATGACATCTCCAAGCTTGCAGAGTAATCTTCTCCCTAGAGGCTGCTCTCTGGAAGTGGGATGTCAGCTCTTTTCTGGCTTCCTTTTTTTCTTTTCAAAGCTGGCTCCATGGGTGCTTACTCATATTTAGGAGACAGATCTGTGGGTTCAGGCTGGGTTGGTTCTTTTTACCTTCTATTGCTTTCATTTATTCCCCCTTTATTGCAGAAAGCAATATTAAGCCACCATCTTATTTGTTGGGTTAGCCCAGGTCCCCTGAATATTATTTTTATAATGCACTGTTCAATGTGGGGACACTGTTTTCTTCTTCAAGCCACATAATTACAGACTTTTCTGTATTAGCATTAAGACAAGTATACGTGCCAAACAGTGCCATCAGCAACACAGAAATCTAGTTTCAGGGTCTTCCAGAACAATGCCTAAATCATCTCTATATAAAGATGCTTTGTGATTTATCTTCCCAAACTGCATCCCATTAATACTCACTGCATGTTCTTTGCAAAACTACATCTGTAGCTAAATATATTTTGGACACCAAAGTGGGAGCAAGGTATATTCCATCTTTGTTCCCCTTATAAAAGGCTGGCAACCAAATTCCATTAGTAGTTAAGTTTTGCTTTGAGTGAAGTGTAAATCAGCTTTACCCAAGGGATGAATTACTGGTTAAATTGAACTCGTAGGAAATTCTATTCATCTTGTCTAAATACTTTTTTGAGTACTTTTCAAATATGCTGCTAGTGATGCCTTAAGACACTCATCATATAATAATAGGGGCGAACAAAGCAAACTCCTTCCAGCTAGTTTGAATGGAAAAGATGTTAAAAATGCTGCTTGTGAAATAGTATTTTACAAGGCCTCTAAATGTTTTATGAAGCTGCATTGTTCTCCACTGTTCTTACATAAGTCCATCATTGGCGTCAGCAGCACAAACACCAGTAGAACTGGTGATATGCGTGGACGGGCCAGGCTAAAAAGGGTGAATTCATAGTAAAATGTTCAAATCTGCAGGCTACCATTTAATTATAAATTTAAGACATTGTGTACTGTGACTCACAGCTCAATCAAAAATAACAAATATTTCCCTAAAGTATCCGGGCCTAAGGGTTTTGGAATTTTGAAAGAGCTGATCTGTTTTTGAAAAGTGTCTGCATAAAATTGGCACATTCTTATTCAACACATCTTCTCCCTGCATGTATTCAGAGTTACACAAAGCTGGGTCCCATAGCCCTAACCCAACTGCACAGTGGAGTAACTCCCTTCCTCCCTCCTCCCCCCGCATTTGCTCAGATTGTGATTTTGGCTGCGGGGTGGAGAGCAGGGAATGCTTGCCAGATTGTTCCCTAGTCAGTAAGTGGGCAGAGAAAGAGGTGCAACAGTGAGCTGCCTTTAATTCAAAGCAGATCATGAAGTAACATCCCAGAGGTCTGCTCTGTTCCTGACTAAAATAAGTCTTTACAGGATTTTACTTTTGATAAGCCTGAAGAACCAACCCAACTCTGAAAGAGTTCACCGGATTATTGTTAATTATTATAATGATTATTTGTATGGTATTACCATATTACCTAGCAGCCCCGGTTGCAGACCAGGATTCCGTTGTGCTGTACAAACACAGAACAAAAAAAGACAGTCCCGGCCCCCAGGAACTTACAATCTAAGCAAAACATATGATACAACAGATAGATATGGACTGATGGTTTGAAATGTTTTGCGGCACTTTTAAAAAATGCCTGAAGATATTACTGTTCAGTAACTTTGATTTTTGTAAAAGAACAGCAGGACAAATTGTTATCCAATCATTCCTTAGTTCCAAAGTGAAAGGCTGGAAGTAATACTATATTAATGTTTTAAACAGTTTTTAACCGAGAATAAACTACAAGTTACATGATGAAAAGTGCCAAAAACCAAACCTGCAGTTAATATTTAATTTAACCTCTGAAAAATTGGTTATTGAGAAACTTGTTAACCCTGAGAGCTTACTCCCAATCCCCTTTCCTTTAATATTCCTTTTCCATTACATTTTTACAGCATGCTGAATATCATCCTAGCAAATAATAAAATAGAGTAGGAAAATCCCATCCTTGTTATGCAGGCTACATATAAACTGTGGACCCCATTTGGTCCAAGAGACTTCTAGGACCATCCAGCTTTCTTTTACGCATAAGACAAGTAGATTTACCCTATGGGAACACTTCTATTAAAGGAAGCCGCTCAACCACGCCACACACCCTCCATTCATCTTCTCATCTCACTAAATGGAATTCACATCCGTCAGTGTCACATCAATATCTATGGTACATAAGACCAGGCTGTAACTGGCCCTTATGAGGGAGTGCAAAGAAGGACACAAGGAAATTCCTTCTTCTTGCGACTACCATGCAGGAGCCTTCCCTCTTAAATTTAATTCTTGGACATATTCTTGATACCTGGAAATTATCTGGTAACAAGGAGGCTAAGGGTATGTCTACACTACGAGAGTAGTTCGATTTTACTTAAATCGAATATGTGGAATCGATATTACAAAGTCGAACGTGTGTAACCACACTAAGGACAGTAATTCGACTTTGTGAGTCCACACTAACGGGGCAAGCGTCGACATTGGAAGCGGTGCACTGTGGGCAGCTATCCCACAGTTCCCGCAGTCCCCGCTGCCCATTGGAATTCTGGGTCGAGCCCCCAATGCCTTCTGGGGAAAAAAATGTGTCGAGGGTGGTTTTGGGTAACTGTCGTCATCCAACCGTCACTCCCGCCCTCCCTCCCTGAAAGCGCCGGCGGGAAATCAGTTCATGCACTTTTCTGGTCAGTGACAGCGCGGACGCCACAGCACTGCGAGCATGGAGCCCGCTGTGACCATCGCTGCAGTTATGGCCGTTGTCAACACCTCGCACCTTATCATCCACCTTTCCCAGAGGCAGATGCTGAGAAATCGGGCGAGGAGGCTACGGCACCGCGGTGAGGACCTGAAGTCTGAGAGTGGCACAGACCTGTCACAAAGCACGGGACCCCGCGCCGAGGACATCATGGTGGCAATGGGTCATGTTGATGTTGTGGAACGGCGATTCTGGGCCCGGGAAACAAGCACGGACTGGTGGGACCACATAGTGCTGCAGGTCTGGGATGAATCCCAGTGGCTGCGAAACTTTCGCATGCGGAAGGGGACTTTCCTGGAACTTTGTGAGTTGCTGTCCCCTGCCCTGAAGCGCAAGGACACCCGGATGCGAGCAGCCCTGACTGTCCAGAAGCGAGTGGCCATAGCCCTCTGGAAGCTTGCAACGCCAGACAGCTACCGGTCAGTCGCGAACCACTTTGGCGTGGGCAAATCTACCGTGGGGGTTGTTGTGATGCAAGTAGCCAACGCAATCATTGAGCTACTGCTCTCAAAGGTAGTGACCCTGGGAAACGTGGAGGTCATCATAGATGGCTTCGCCGCGATGGGATTCCCAAACTGCGGTGGGGCTATAGATGGAACTCACATCCCTATCCTGGGACCGGACCACCAGGCCAGCCAGTACATTAACAGAAAGGGATACTTTTCAATGGTGCTGCAAGCACTGGTGGACCATAGGGGACGTTTTACCAACATCAACGTCGGATGGCCGGGCAAGGTTCATGACGCTCGTGTTTTCAGGAACTCTGGTCTGTTTAGACGGCTGCAGGAAGGTATTTACTTCCCGGACCACAAAATAACTCTTGGGGATGTGGAGATGCCTATAGTGATCCTCGGGGACCCAGCCTACCCGCTAATGCCCTGACTCATGAAGCCCTATACAGGCGCCCTGGACAGTGAAAAAGAACTCTTCAACTACCGGCTGAGCAAATGCAGAATGGTGGTGGAGTGTGCTTTTGGACGTCTCAAGGGGAGATGGAGAAGCTTACTGACTCGCTCTGATCTCAGCGAAACCAATATCCCCATTGTTATTGCAGCTTGCTGTGTGCTCCACAATCTGTGTGAGAGCAAGGGGGAGACCTTTATGGCGGGGTGGGAGGTTGAGGCAAATAGCCTGGCTGCTGATTACGCCCAGCCAGACAGCCGTGCGATTAGAAGAGCCCAGCGGGACGCGCTGTGCATCCGGGAGGCTTTGAAAGCTAGGTTCCTGAGTGAGCAGGGTAACCTGTGACTATTAAGTTTGTTTACAGAGAAGCTGAACCTGGCCCCGTTTCTTTACCCAGTGAATGTTCACTATCCTCTCCAGTTACATACCCCGTTCACCCCATTCCCCCCCTTCCAACACACGTTTAAAAATAAAATCGCTTGAAATTTGTTAATGAACACAGTTTTCTTTATTACTGTTTTCGCGGTAAAGTGTTGAACCTGGGACGCAGACTGCGGTGGGGAGCGGGTGTAGTGTAGTGATGCTAAGGACGCTTCTAAACTCGAGGAATGACAGGCTCCGCACTGGTGGACTGGTTGTTTCAACGGAGCCTGCCATCCCTCCTGTTCGGGACTCTGTGTGCGGGGACTATGTGACTTTGTGGCAGGGGGAGGACGGTTACAGATCCCCTGCTGCGTGGCTCTGTGATCCAGGATAAGGACTGCTGCATAAGATCTCTAACCGCCCTCCCCCGCCACAAAGTCACATAGCCCCCTCCCCCCCCCCCCCCACTGAACATGAAAACCACCTCCCAGACTGACCAGGGTACCTAGTGACTGCAATGTGTGTGTGCCCTGCTGCTGAACCTGCCCCCGCGTCTGTACCCTGGTAAAGGTGACTGTCCTGTCCAATTACCAACCCCCTTCCCCCCCTTCAAACAGACTCTCCTCTAAAAGAACATGATGGAAACAGTAATTAACAGAAACATATTTTTTATTAGCAACTACACATGAAACTGGGGGATGAAACTGGGACGGGGGCTTGGGTGAGGCGGGAAGGAAAGGACTTATCAAATTTTGGGGAATGAGAGCCTTCTGGTACTTGAGCAGTCTGCAGGGGTGGAGTGAGAGTTTTCACGGACTCTGCCGCCCCTCCTTCTTGGGACTTTGGGTGAGGGGGGTATGGGACTTTGGGCAGGTCTACACTAACCCCCCAATTCGAACTAAGGTACGCAACTTCAGCTACGTGAATAACGTAGCTGAAGTTCGAAGTACCTTAGTTCAAACTTACCTCGGTCCACACGCAGCAGGCAGGCTCCCCCGTCGACTCCGCGGTACTCCTCTTGCCGAGCAGGAGTACCGCAGTCGATGGCGAGCACTTCCGGGTTTGACTTATCGCGTCCAGACAAGACGCGATAAGTCGAACCCAGAAGTTCGATCGCTCGCCGCCGAACTACCGGGTAAGTGTAGACCTACCCTTTGTGGCGGGGGAGGGCGGTTGGAGATAGACTGCAGCGGGGCTCTGTCCTCCTGCCTCCGGTCCTGCAGAACATCCACAAGGCGCCAGAGCGTGTCCGTTTGCTCCCTCATTAGTCCAAGCAGCGTTTGAGTCGCCTGCTGGTCTTCCTGCCGCCACCTCTCCTCCCATTCAATGTGTGATCGGTGCATTTGGGACAAGTTCTCCCTCCACTGGGTCTGCTGGGCTGCCTGGGCTCAGGAGCAGCCCATAAGTTCCGAGAACATGTCCTCCCGTGTCCTCTTCTTCCTACGCCTAATCTGCGCTAGCCTCTGGGAGTGTGATGCCAGGGTAGGTCGGGAGACAGTCGCAGCTGTGGGATGGGAAAAAGGGAGTGAATTCCTCAGAAAGATAAATTTTTTTGTGAACAAAGAACATAGTCTTTCTCTGTGAACAAGACCATGCACAGCACCTATCACATGCACACTCAGGACAAGGTCGAATTTTCGGCCTTCGCATTCAGTGCCTGGGGTCTTGCAGTGCAGATCAGACAAGCGGGGCAGGACAGCGGAATTTGGGTAGCAGGCTGACATGGTAAGCCGTAGACTTGTGGCTGCTTAAAACTTTAATAATAGCACTGGCCTCCTTTCACGTTCAAAGCAATGCCAGTCCCTGCTGCCAGCAATCCGGCAAGCATGAACTCTGCCCCTGTCCCACCCCCTCGCGGCTGTCCCAGGGAAAGATCCCTGTATGCTGCTCCTCTCCCGCCTCCACCGCGTGGCTGTAAACCGCCGGTTACAGTTCTGTAAAGGAATAGGCAAGCAGTCCCAATACTAACATTCCCCTACCTAATTCAAAGCAGGTCACCATGAGCGACATCACTCTGATGAGGATTTCAGAGACCGAGAAAGAAAGGATGCTTCGGGAAAGCCTGCAAAGACCAGGGCCGTATGCCACCATGCTCTGCAAGGCAATGATCCCCGAGTACTTGCTTGTCTCCTGGTGCGGAAACGTTTCCTACCACGGAGGACTCAATAAGGCCGCTCTCCCCAGGAACCTGATGCAAAGGCTTTCCAATTACCTCCAGGAGAGCTTCATGGAGATGTCCCAGGAGGATTTCTGCTCTATCCCCGGACATAAAGACCGGATTTTACTGTAGCTGCACTGGTAGGGACTAAACAGTAGAGCGCCTAGGGCAAAACAATCATGCTAAACCGGACATTGTTAGATTTTTTTTCAGTAGTTGCACTGCCAAGGACTGAAACGTTAAGCGCCTAGGGCAAACTAATCATGAAAAACCCATTGTTAATATTGTTAATATTCCTGTTCTGTTAAAAATAAATGTTTAGATGTTTAAAACACTTACTGACTGATCCTTCCCCTGATTCTGTGTCCGGGTTAACGCCTGGGGACGGTTGGTAGGGGATCTCTGTAAGGGTGATGAAGAGATCCTGGCTGTTGGGGAAATCAGCGTTGTAAGCGCTGTCGACTGCCTCGTCCTCCTCATCTCCTTCCTCATCTTCCCCGTCCGCTAACATGTCCGAGGAACCAGCCGTCGACAATATCCCATCCTCAGAGTCCACGGTTAGTGGTGGGGTAGTGGTGGCGGCCGCACCTAGGATGGAATGCAGTGCCTCGTAGAAACGGGATGTGTGGGGCTGGGATCCGGAGCGTCCGTTTGCCTCTTTGGTCTTCTGGTAGCCTTGTCTCAGCTCCTTGATTTTCACGCGGCACTGCGTTGCATCCCGGCTGTATCCTCTCTCTGCCATGGCTTTTGAGATCTTCTCGTAGATCTTTGCATTCCGTCTTTTGGAGCGCAGCTCGGAAAGCACGGACTCATCGCCCCACACAGCGATCAGATCCAACACTTCCCGATCAGTCCATGCTGGGGCCCTCTTTCTATTCTGAGATTGCATGGCCATCTCTGCTGGAGAGCTCTGCATCGTTGCCAGTGCTGCTGAGCTCGCCACGATGTCCAAACAGGAAATGAGATTCAAACTGCCCAGACAGGAAAAGGAATTCAAATTTTCCCGGGGCTTTTCCTGTGTGGCTGGTCAGAGCATCCGAGCTCGGACTGCTGTCCAGAGCGTCAACAGAGTGGTGCACTGTGGGATAGCTCCCGGAGCTATTACCGTCGATTTCCATCCACACCTAGCCTAATTCGACATGGCCATGTTGAATTTAGCGCTACTCCCCTCGTTGGGGAGGAGTACAGAAGTCGAATTTAAGAGACCTCTATGTCGAACTAAATAGCTTCGTTGTGTGGACAGGTGCAGAGTTAATTCGATGTAACGCTGCTAAATTCAACATAAACTCCTAGTGTAGACCAGGCCATAGTTCCAACATGCAACTTTGATTGTTAAAAAATTAATCCTGCAAAAATGGAAAAGTATCCCCACCAAATACTGATGCTTGGCTCAGTGATATGGCTGACCTCTCAGCTAACGCACGACTGGCCTTCTGCAGAAAGGGAATGCCTGAAAAATTCAAAGCAATTTGCGCCGACCTTTTAGAGGTCTATGATTAACATAGGGCCTGAAGATAGCTATGTTGCTTCCCCTCCCTTCCCTTGATCCATACTGTCTTTATTTACTTTATGTATTATGATAAATCTGGTATTTGGTATATTTGTTTGGAAAAAAATTAAATTATAAATAATAATAAAAAGCATGTTGTTAAGTGTTGCACCGCTTCAGGGCCTGTGTGAGTAAGGTTTGCATGATCAGACTTGGCACTTGGACTCTGATTACAGTTCTGACCCTTGGCCCTGGTTTCTAGTTCTGACTCTGTCTTGACTCTTGGCTCTGGCATTCGGACTCTAACTTCAGTCCTGACCTTTGGCTCCAATCCCTGTCTCTGACTCTGCTTTGACTTGCGCACTGGCATTCAGACTCCAACCATGAGACCTGACTCCTGCTCCAACCACTAGGCATGAGTGTCTACCATCCGGTCTCCTGACACACAGAGAGTCTGGCTTCAAATAGATCTATTTAATCTATTTTATTGATTTTTCTCTCTCGCTTTATGCTTTTATGCCACGTTTGTCAGCACAGCATCAGTCCTAAGACCAGAGCCCTAAGGATTTATTTTCACATAGATAGAATTAAACTGCTGACTATGCTGCTTGTGAAATTAGTTACAGGTACTGACAATCAGGATCACAGTTTGTATTGGGTTGAGTGTTTAGTGAATTAAATAAAAACAGGAGTGCAAGCACAATGAGATTTTTTTTTTAAAATGAGTATGGTAAAAATTAAAGGATATTTTCAAGAAAGATGATTTCACTGGGGATGTTACTTCACCAACACTTAAAGGTACTTACTGAAAAACTTGATCCAGTTAATGGAAGTGATTTAGTTTAGTGGTTTCCTTCAAATAGTAGATTGTTATTTTAATTGTACAATTCAATTTGAATTAGAGCATGGCTGATTTTACTAACTGCTGTGTTCTACTTAGCACATAGTTTGAAATTACGCTCAGGTATAACAGGGAACATGATATTTTTGGTTAAATGAGACATTTTTCTACATAGGATATGTGTAGTGGCCAGCAAACCTACTTAACAGAACTAAAACAGGTTTTGAACATCTGATCATTTTTACAATTATGCTAAAGCAAAGATTAAAGATAGCCCTAGAGGTATCCAGCTTTCCTTCCTATTTTATTCATTTTCTTGCTTCCTTGGTGCACTGTTTATAGAGAATACATTCCATGATCCATGCTGGTCATTTAGAGTACTGAGAATAGCAGCTAGGTAACATTTGTCCATCCCAGGTTTTGGATTTGACTAGAGAGTCTGAATTAGATATAAATGGAGAAGCTGCATGTTGTGTTCTGCAAGCTATTGGATTAAAGCAGTGGTCTGTGGAATCTTACATTCTAAACCAGGCTGGCCCCCGGCCCCATCCCTGCTGTTCCCCCTCCCCCGCAGTCTCAGCTTGCTCGCTCCGCCACTGGCGCAATGCTCTGGGTGGCGGGGCTGTGAGCTCCTGGGGCAGTGCAGCTGCAGAGCCCGGCCTGACCTGGTGCTCTGTTCTGCATGGTGGCAGCGGCGGCGGCAGCTCCAGCTCCAGCTGGGCAGTGCGGCTGTAGCGCCGCCAGCCACCAGTGCTCCAGGCAGCGCAGGTAAGGGGGCAGGGAGCAGCGGGGGGTTGGATAGAGGGTAGGGGAGTTCGAGGTGGTGGTCAGGAGGTGGGGGTGTGGATGGTGGTCGGGGGGGGGGGGAACAGGGGGTTGAATGGGGGCAGGGGTCCCAAGGGGCAGTCAGGAAGGAGGGGGGGTTAGATGGGGCGGCAGGGGGCAGTCAGGAGCAGGGATTCCGGGGGCAGTCAGGGGACAGGGAGAAGGGGTGGTTGGATGGGGCAGGGGTCCCGGGGGGGCTGTCAGGAATGAGAGGAGTGGTTGGATGGGGTGGCGGGAGTCCGGGGGCAGTCAGGGGACAGGGAGTGGGGGTGTGTGGATGGGACAGGGGTCCCAGAGGAGCCATCAGGGAACAGGGGCAGTTGGATGGGGCAGGAGTCCTGGGGAGGGCAGATAGGAGGTGGGGGCCAGGCCACGGCCCCCTCCCCTAACCGGCCCTCCATACAATTTACGAAACCCGATGCGGCCCTCAGGCCAAAAAGTTTGCCCACCCCTGGTCTACACCAAGACCTCTCTGGCTTCAAGATTAGGCTTGATAAGTTTATGGAGGGAATGGTTTGATGGGATAACATGATTTTAGTCAATTAGGCATTAACGTGCCATCGCGGGTAAAATGAGGGTCCGGCTGTAGAATCTTGCCTGTATGCTCGGGGTTCTGCTGATCGCCATATTTGGGGTCGGGAAGGAATTTTCCTCCAGGGTAGATTGGCAGAGGCCCTGGAGGTTTTTCGCCTTCCTCCGCAGCATAGGGCAGGGGTCGCAGGCTGGAAGATTCTGTTGGGGGTGGGTCAGCTTTTGTGGCCTGCATCATGCGGGAGGTCAGACTAGATGACCATATTGTTCCCTTCTGACCTTAAAGTCTATGAGTCTATGTCTGTGGGATTCATTCCAGAAGCTCCTAATCAGTTAGGACTCACCACTCTGTATTCTTATTCCCACAGACTTATCCAACTGGCTGCTGTTACAACAGAGGTTACAGACTTGCACAGGCAGGTGACTCTAAATGAGTGGATGCTCCTTCCCAAAGTGCCCACTGCTTCAGCACTCTGTTTACCTCTGAAGTTTTTCTGACACACTTTCCATCCTGTGTTTGCTTCAGGCTCATTTCACAAGCACTTTCTTTCTGACTGATGGTGATAAAAAACATTTTCATGCACATAACAGGATTTGGGGGCTCCACAGTGAGACTGTATCATGCTAACTTGCCTATAGTACCTGTTGATCATGGAGCATAGTTAGCATTGCAGATGATCTTGAGATCAAGCCTGTTTAACTCCTTTCCTGAAGCGAATGCTATATGGTATTCCTGATTATCATCTGCTTCTTTAACTTTGTTCCAGCACCCCTGTATATTTCTGTCTTCCAACTCGCATAAACAATGCTGAGAAGCATTGAACAAAACTGTAAACCCTTTATATGATGGAAAACACTTCAAGCCAGGGGGTACGGCAGCATCCCCTGCACTCCTAGTTCCATCACCTGTGGAAACATGATGTAAATGAAAGGACTAGATAGCTGAGGGAATTGAAGATAAGATGCACAAGATTGTTGTTGTTTAAGCCAATTAGTATAACACTTTCAAAGTGGAATTTTCAAAAGTACTCAGTGTCAACCTAACACTTTACTCCTGGGGGAATTCTGCGCCAACAAACTAAAAATTCCGCACACAATATTTTAAAATTTTGCATATTTAGTTGTCAAAATAAAACAATATAATCATACCAGTTTCAATTATTTTGGTAATTTATTTCAAAATACCTGTCAGCAAGTATGTCTGTAACAATACAGACAACAAAAAAGATACAGGACATGTTTTTTTGACAAATAGATTCCTTATCAAACATATTAATATAGAACTCTGAGTAATAATTTATTTAAACTACAATACAGAAAATTATTTCCTGCACCCCTCAGAAGAAGTGCTAAGGCTTGGGGGAGTCAGGGTAATGGAGGAGCTGAGGGAGAGGGAAGTAATTGCTGGGAAGGAGCCTGGGTATCAACTTGGAGGGTTGTTGGGTGGGCGAAGTATGGAACAGGTTTTTTGGGACAGGGAGGGATTGTTAGGGAGCCTCTACCATGCAGACCCTGGCTGACCCCTAGCCGCTCTCATTCAGTCAGGCACATCTGCCCCTGTCCCCATGTGTCCTTGCACCCCCACTCAGACACCCTTCCTCCCCCCATCCCCATATATCCCTACACCCCCTCCCCCATGTGGCCCTGAACCCTGACTCAGCCACCCCATTCCCCCATCTCCATGTGGCCTGTGCCCTCACTCAGCCACCTCCTCCCTCGTGTTCTTGCACTCCCTCCCCCATCCCCATGTAGCACTGCACCCCCATTCAGTCACCCTCTCCCTTCATGTGGTCCTGTGCCCCCACTCAGCCACCTCTATCCCCATGTGTCCCTCCACTTCCCTCCCCCACTAGCCTTTCTGACCCCCAGTCTGTGACGCCCCCAAGCAGCCCCAGGTGCTTCATGCTGTCTGTCCCCCCATATCTCGTGCCCCCTGACCTGGCCCCATAGGCAGGGTGCTGTGAGGAAGGCAGCTTCTTTCTCTTCCCTGTCAGCAGCTAGGCCTGCTCTTGCCAGGGAGCAGCTGTTCTCTGTTCTGGCACCATAGCAGCCCCTGGTGGATGAAAGGAGTAACTGCAGCACCTTTCTGGCAGAATGTATTTTCTGCGGGAAAAAAATTCTGCACAGCACATGAATTCTGCACATGATGCAGAATTCTCCCAGGAGTAGACTCTGCTTCCATTGAAGTCAATGGGATCAGAACTAGATCAACACTGAGGGTTTTTGAAAAAAATCCCAACCTTTGTCTTACAGGTTGTAATTTTTTTCAGAAGTCTTTTATCTGATGGCTGTTCCATATTGTATCTGAACTAAATTGTTTGACTCAGCACATGAGGTGTTCATCTCATAAAATGGTGCCACATGTTCAGAAATCTGGCCAGCAGTTAATACGGACCAGAACTAGGTGCCTCCTGAAGATGCTACTGTGAAGTTGCATGGGGCTCCATGTAATGGCAGCATGAGAGCTAAGGTGCTATAGAGGATGGGGAAACCAGTGTCAGAGCTCAGAGGCAGCACTTGCCTCCAAAGATCTGAGATGTCCCTTCATTGCGGATACCAGGACTGGTAGGGCAAAGAGGATCATCTTTATGTCTTGCTGAAGTGGAAAGCGGCTTTGTAACGTTTCCACTATTTCCACGGTTGCTAAAATGTTGTATCACCCTCCAACCAACCTGCCAAATTCAAATGGCCCCAAATGCCCCCCCCTTAAGGGGATGATTCACAGGAACCTCTGTGGAGGGAACCTTATGGAGTTTTTCTGCTCCTCTGAGCTCCTCCCATGGGATTCTTCATTGGGGCTCATGACCTTACCCAGTGTGAGTGAGCAAATGTTTCCAGAGCACACACATTTAAACACATTGTCCAGAAACATCTATGGGAACAACACTGATGTCGTAGCTTAGCATCACATTGCCATGAGTGGTTTCCACCATGGCCCTAGGATCATTACACCCATTGTGAGAAGCTTTAGGCACACGACAAGTTTATTTCTGTATAAATAGGTTCCTAACAGCCTTTCATGCCTAAGTCCTACTGTGGAGAAATTCACAACAGTGTGACAGTGATGGCAGCCTTAGGGGAGGCTCCAGAGGCCTCACTTTCCTGGCCAGGTAGTGTAAAATGTACAAAACACTAGAAAAGAAAAAAATAAATGAATTCTGAGTCCAATCTGTGAATGCAGCTAAAATCTGTTTGGCTCAGGACTTGATAGGTCAGATGGGGGCAAAAGGGCTATGCACCATCATTATACTCTTAACAATTCTTGGGACTGACCGGGGGCTGGTTCAGTCCTTAGTGGAATTTAGAATGGCCATAGGGCTGCCATAGCCTGTGCGGGCTAATAATGCCTCTTTGTCCCCCAGAGCAATTATACTTGCTGGAGATAACTGGAATCCTGAGGTGTTTTGGCTATGTTTCCTCATCAGCCACATCTCAACACACTGCAGGAAATCTCCGCTGCCTGGATAAGGCAGCTTTATTGACCCTTTGCATTGATACTAAGTTCTGTATTGTGTTAAGTAGCAAATGGGGGGCATGGATCAACATTCACGGCACACTCCTTGTCAGTACCCAGCCTGGGTTGGGGAAGCTAATGATCCAACCAGCAGACCAAATTCGGTGATGAATCCTGGTCACGCATCACATGAGGCATGTTGCGCATACACTAAGAAGCGGCAAATATGTGCAAAACTGAGTATTTTCTGTAAGTCTTTATATTTAATATTACATGAAACTATAAAATGTTTATCTATGCAGCACTCTTTATAGTACTGGACTAGATAAGTAAAAGGATGTTAGTAAGTTCCAGAAGAAGTTAGAGTGTTGATTTTTAATATTAATAAAAGATGCAAACACAACGCATGATAAATTTAGGTGTGTGTGTGTATGTGTGACATTCATAAGCATTTTTATAGCTAATAAAGCCTATGCTAAGATTTGCCTTATGCCTTTCATTATGTTCATTTTCTGATGAATTTTCAGTAGGATAGTTATAATTCATTGTTTGCTTCTCTAATTGACTAGGTCCAAAGAGAAGACACTGATTAATAATTAGATTTCAGCTAGCATTCAACACTCTGAACACAGTCAGGCATACTTTTCTCAAATCTTCTCTTTTTAAACTATAATTAGCAGTATGTGCTATGAAGGTGATGCAACGTTCTAGCAACTGTGTGGAACTAGTGGAAATATTGAAAAGCTACTTGCCACTTCAGTAAGACATAAAGATGATCCTTTTTACTTTCAAATTTTAGTTCTTCAGGTGAAGCACCTCCACCCATACTTATGCCAGAAAATAAGATACTGTATCCGTGCCCCACCAAAGATCTGAATTAAAGCACAGGAAGATAATTGGAAAGTTTCCCATTGTCTTCAGTGAGCTTTGGATTATGCTGTAAGTACCCTGGATCCATGCATGTCCATGATCTCATATTCCCCTGTTAGTAAATAACATGTAAAATCTTGTGAAGTGTAGACTGTTTGTAGTATGGATGATCTAATGCTTCAAAGCAGGTCAGCTGGTGTGGGGTAATCACACACTAGAGACACCACCAGGTATAATTTTTGGGGCTGCAGTTCCCATTTGTGCTAGGTGGAGCCATTGACTATTCCATGCCAGGAGCATTTTCAGGCCATCTCCCTCTTGACAGGTGCATTATTTGGCTAGTGCACTTGAATCCACTTGCGCCTCCTTTAAAATTTATGCCTGTTGCAAACTCAGGTGCCCAGTTTGGTGGCACAAAACCTTGGCATAGTCAGCCCAGTACTTCTCTCTCATGTCCTCATTCTCAAAATGTTTATATAGTATTTTAAGGGACATTGTTCATATTGATGTAATTACTTGGTATGTGTTTGGTCTATGAATGAAGAGGCTGGTATCTTAAGGTCAGCAGCAGTTAGCTCAGTCATTTTCAGTAGCTATTACTCTTGGAGTTATTTTCTTGATTCGTCATCTCCATTTGAATTCCACGTCATGCACATGCTTGCTTTTCTACAGTATCCCACTTCAATGGCTGAGGGTCCCAGGACTGTGAAATCAAGATGGGACAATGGGGACATTATTGGAAGGGGCTCTGAAGAGTATCCTCCTTGTCCCTCTTCTCAGTATGCAGCCCAGTTACATAGGCTAAACACTTAGCTGAGGATTTGTCCCTGTGTGTGAGAGAGATTTGTCTGTATCTAGATATTTGTACAGATTCCTAATGACTAATCTCTTAATGCCATTTCTATTGAGAAGATGGATGTAGAATCATAACTGTTGCCTACTCATTCACTCGAGTAATTAAGATTTAAAAACTAACTATGGAGCTCTCCCCTTTCAGGATATAACAAAGTATCAGAGAAATTAATTTTGGAGCATGACACCTGATTACAGTGTTTACCTTTCTGCACCCACAGCCGTCTTAGGGCATGTCTATAATGCCTCACAGTTTGGGCTCCAGGGCAGCAAATTGCAGTGTGCACCAAAGTGCAGCGGTGTAACTTTCCAGTCTGAATGTTGTGGGCGCGAACTTAAAGGTCCCTAGTTTGCACTAATGTTCAGGACTACATGAATAGTTTGGGACTACTGCCACTAGTCTACTAGCCAAGATTGTGAAGAAAAAAAACCAAGAACAGTTTTCTTAACTGCTCAATTTAAAAAAAAAAAACCCGACAGCACTTTCATCTCAGAATATTCGGTAATATCCCTTTTGAGCAGTATCTGACAGTATCTTTATGGTTTCCACCTTTGCCCTCCAATTCCTCATTTGCTTATTGCATCCACCAGTTTTCTGACAGAAACTAGAACATAAATTCTTAGGTGCGGAAGCTGACATTTAAATGAGTGTGTATATGACGTGTATGTGTTTACTGGGACCCCAAACCTTGATTGTGTCTTTTAGATGCCACCCCAGTACAAATAACAATTTTACGCAATGATAAAGACAATGGCCAAAATAAAAGTGTTATGAAGGATAAACTGGGTTTTAAAAGCATTTTACATAACCGTACAATATAGTTAGTCAAGTACTATTAATCATCTCTGTAGTGCCTTGTGTGTGCACAGTGCTTTACAATTTAAAACAATGAGAGCTCCCTGTACCAAGAAGCTGAAGGTATATCTACACTGCATTGTAAGCCCAAGGTTTGAATTCAATCCTGTACCCAGTAAAGTCCATGGGAGTTTTCCACTGATTATGGCAGGAAGCCAGGCCACAAAACTGCAGACAGGCAAAAAACTGACAAAAGATCCGTTTATTGAATGGAGATAGTGAAACAGACAGACAGTTCTAGAAATTACTTTGAAAAAGATGGGTTTAGAATATATTCTTATCTAGTAAATATTTCTTTAACAATCTAGGGGCAGATTTTCAGAGGAACAAATGGCTTGCAATGGGATTTAGGCACCTAATTGCCATTTGTTCCTATGAAAATCTCTCCCATACAGAATAGCTAACGGTGAGTAAAGTCTTTAATTTTGCAAAGTGTTTTGAGAGAGAGAGACTTTGTACTGTACAAAAGACTTGAGATTAAATGAAGTTGCATTGTCTTGTTGCTGTACACAAGGAAACACCATCACCGTTATTGTGTCATTTATATCCCTCTAAATACAATGAATACAATATCTTCGTGTTCCATCTGATAATGCTACATAGTGGGAAAAGCAGAAGACAGCAGAATAACGGAAGAAGATCGATCCTAGTAGACTACTTTCTTTTTCTGCGTAACACTTTAGATCAGTGATGGGCAATATGTGGCCGGTCAGGGTAATCCGCTGGTGGGCCGTGAGACAGTGTTTACATTGACCGTCTGCAGGCACAGCCGCCTGCAGCTCCCAGTGGCAGTGGTTAGCCCTTCCCGGCCAGTCGGAGCTGCAGGAAGCAGCGGCCAGCCCGTGCCGCTTCCCACAGCTCCCATTGGCCGGGAATGGTGAACCGTGGCCATTGGGAGCTGCGGGTGGCTGTGCCTGCAGACGGTCAATGTAAACACTATCTCGCAGCCCGCGGGCTGCAGATTGCCCACCACTGCTCTAGATGTTGGCTAGCTGACATATGCAGAGTGTAGGGTGACCAGATGTCCCGATTTTATAGGGACAGTCCCGATATTCAGGGCTTTGTCTTATATAGGCGTGTATTATCTCCACCCCCGTCCCATTTTTCACACTTGCTGTCTGGTCACCCTAGCAGAGTGAGACCAGCTGTGTGCCAGCTATAGACCGTGGTATATATGTAAAAGTCTGTCTATGGATCTGCAGGTTAAATGTCAGTTGCATGGTGGGGGGGGGGGGGCAGAGGGCATGAGTAGACAAAAAAACAGAAAAAAAAAAAAAAAAGTGAGACAACACAGTCCAGTGCAGTGGCTGCAAAATGTTTTTTTTTTGGTATTCTTTTATTTCCCCTCCTTTTGCTTTTACAATATTCCCTTAGGCTTATGTTAGTGGTGCTCAATGGTAATTACTTGCAGTCATAGACAGTTGTTTTTACCTGGTACGGGTAATGTTCTTATGGCTCTATGGAAGATCCTCTGTAGGCATATGAATCTGTGGGCTGGAAGGACTGCCATTTTCTGTGCATCATCTCTTTCGCAATCCCATAAGTAATCTACTCAAACATTAGTACTAGTGGAGACACTATTAATTTTTATGTGTAGACATTGAACCTCCTTTCTGCAATGGGGTGATGGCTCTGGAAGAGGGCCCAGGTGCACAGGCCTACTAGAGCAATCCTGCCAGGGCTGAAGGGGTTTGGAAACTGCTGGGAGAGAATGTGGATAGCTCCGGCAGTTCCTTCAAGATCCATCTCAGATAATCCACAGATGTGGGGGGCCTGAACCAACTCTGCTTATCTCTTGGGAGAAGAACTCTGACCACCAAAGGAATGATTCAGAGGAAGCTCTATGAGAATAATTTTGTGGAGTCTCCAGCATTCTTTGTGGATTGTTGCCATGATTGAGATGATGACATAGACCAGTGTTTCCCAAACTTGGGACGCCGCTTGTTTAGGGAAAGCCCCTGGCAGGCCGGGCCGGTTTGTTTACCTGGAAACGGCGGCCAGTACGTCCCTCGGCCCGCGCCACTTCCAGCAGCTCCCATTGGCCTGGAGCAGCAAACCGCGGCCAATGGGAGCCACGATTGGCCGGACCTGTGGACACGGCAGGTAAACAAATCGGCCCGGCCCGCCAGGGGCTTTCCCTAACCAAGCGGCGTCCCAAGTTTGGGAAACACTGACATAGACTATTGATTTTAATTTTATTTCATACTTGTATGCTAATAATTCCTGTAATGGTAGCCTGTTTCTTGCCTGTTTCTATTAAAAATCCATGTCTTGTGGTTTGATATTCAAAACTAATATAAAAAATAGATCAAGATGTGTCAACATTTCCTTTACAAAGTGCTATTTTTAAGGGGTTTCTATATTACATAGTCAAGATACCCCTAGGGTCTCATGTTCCTTTCAGTTGCACTAGTACAAGTCCACTGACATCATGAGTAAGAGCTGGATGAAGTATTTATAAAAATCATTTATTCTAGGAATTTCACTTTTTTATAGTTCACAGACAGATCATAGAGTCTCAAGTGTACTTATTAGAAACTATTTGCAACTTTCTTCAGCAAATAGTTCCTGAAGTTTTCCATGAATTTGAACATTTGCATGATGTAAATCACTAACCTAAGGCATATAGTGTACTTTCTAGTGCCTGATTAGATGACTTAGGCAAATAATGGAGTGCAAACTGTGAAAAGATTTCTGGTTTGATCTTCTCCAGAACTCCTGGAGGGCTGTGGCATGCTCTGAATGCGTGAAACATACAATCCTCTGTCAATATTTTTACTCTTGCTTTACTAGTTTATTATGAACTTATTTGATTCTTCTTTGTTTTTAAATGCACAAATTATTCTGTCTGGAGAATCCAAATCTAATCTGATTGTCCTTGTGACTGTCAATTTAAATATTCTCAGCACTGTCAAGATGGGACCATAATAAAAATGGGATACAACTGTGTGGTTTACCTTGGTTCCCGAGACTCTGTGCTTGTAACTCAGGTAGAGGTATGCTGTCCCTAGGAGGAAGGGGAGCAAGGGCAACCTCAGATTCTGTTGGGAAACCCAGAGAGAAAGAGGAGAAACACTATTTCGAGCAACAGGGGCGCCTGTTGGCTCAGGGGGGGATAGCAGGTATGCCTGGCTGGCTACTGGCATGCCTGCTCAGAGGAGGAGCAGTGTCTGAGAGAAAGGAGTGGGGCAGAGTCAAATGACTAAGAAGTAAAAGCCCAGGAAAAGGAGATAGCCAGACCAATAGGAAATGACATGCCCACCTCTGGGAGCACTGTCAGAGGGTGGAGAAGCTATTCTGGAGCCAGCCGCTGAAAGGTAAAGACTTGGTATGTAGTGAGCTCTTAAGTCCCAGGCCTGCATGTAGGGTTCCCCCTGAGAACCGGCCTCTGGGTACCTGGAAGCAATATCCCTAAGCTTGGCCCTTTCCCTTTTCAAGGTAACTCCGAGAGTACAGAACTTTTTTGGGAGCGCTCCTTCCCCAGCTAGACTGAGTTAGCCCTTCAGTTCCTAGGTAAACTCCCTTACCACATGGTAAGTGCTTCTCTTGCTGTTAGTTCAGGGCTACCTGCCTCTGTGAGTGTATCTGAGCACTAAGGTAGAAAATCAGAGTTAGGGTTTTTAGTAAAGTTATTATAATTTTCACTTTGAGTCCTGCATCTCTTTGTGGTGAAGGGAAATCTTGGGAACGGAAGCAGCCTGTTTCCTGTATGAAGAGGACGCCTGCCAGCTGAGATCGTCAGCATCTCTGCAGAAGTCCAGATTTGTTTCTGAACCTGAGAATCATTTGCAGAATTCAGAGTGCACCATCTTTTAGTTTGGAAAATTGTTTGGGAGACCCCCTACTCCATAAACTGTCTCCTGAAGCCAGGGGGTAAGACTTTGGGGATTTAATTACCAGCTCCCTATTAAACTTGTGGAGGGACTTACCATCTGATCCCACATGTACGTCTTCTGGGCTGTATTGAACCTAGTCAGTCAAATTGGCAATTGCTGCACAAAATATATCATCACAGGCCATCCAGGCTACGCTTGTGCGTACCAATGGGACATTAAATTTTATTCTTGCTCTATTGGGTCACATGACTCGGGAAATTCATGGATATTAGCTTGGTCACCAGTGACCCTGAGAATAATGTTTTACCCTATTATATTTACTTTCTGTTTAATATAATGACTATGTTGAATATATTGTTTGTATTTGTGTTATTTCTTGGAAGTCTCCAACTATTTGGTAAGTGAGTGTGGGTTACCGTGTGATTAGAATTTTCCTTCCAAGCTGGCTTGGTGAGTCTGCGAGGAAGGAGCGAGAAGGGTGGCGACACCACCAAATAAATTCACGTGGGAAGAAAATAAGGAAGTTACACCCTAATGAGCTGGAGCCGGGATCCAGAAGAACCCAGGCTTGTCCATCAAAACCAATAAGGAGATTGGCACTTAAGGAGTTAACTGGGTGAAAAAAGATGCTACAACTGCAGTTACCTCTTTCAGTAAGATTGAAATATTCTCTTTGGAATACAGGCCATTAAATATAGTAGGACCCTTATCTGTCTTATTCCATCAGCAAGTGACATAAGGATTGCCTAGTGTCTCTAGAGACCCATTCTTCAAGAAGGATTGTGGTTGACCATCATCATTCTTCTCTTTATTTGGGCAAGATTCACAAGGAGGACTTAGGCAGCTAAGTCCAACATTTAGGCACCACAAAACTATCATGCAGCTGCTGCCTAATACCATGCTGATGTTTCTTTGGTAACACCCCCTAGCTTCTGCTGGGGGGTATGCACAAAGCTGCCTTAGTCCTGACATTGCTGAGCTGCTTGGTGCCTAATTCCTGCCTAAGACCTTGCAGGATTCACCAACTAGGCATTTCCCTGCTTATCTTGACTGCAGTGCCTGATTTGCTAGGCATGCTCAGAGCATGCCTAACTCGCAGAGAAGACAACCAGGAGGAGAAAGTGGCAGTAGTTAGAACACTCATGTGGGAGACATGGGTTCAAATCCCTGCTCCAAACCAGCCGGAGTGAGGATTTGAACCTGGGTCTGTCACATCCCATGTGAGTGCTCTAATCTCCTTCTCCTCATTTTTTTTAAATAAGAAAGGATTGACCCGACTTAGATGCCTAACTCCAGGAGAGCGGGGAAGGCTGTGAATCCTGAGCTGAGATAGATGTCTCCCACCAGCCTGCAGTTAGGGACCTAATTCCCTTTGAAGGGTGGGGCTTAGGCCTCATCCCTCTCCTCACATTCCTACTGGCTAATTTAGATGGCTCCCTGCTCAGTGTGCTGGCTTTTGTGAACCCCTTTTTTAGGTACTTACCTCTTCCCATGCATTGTACGAGGAGCCCAAATACCTAACTCGGGTTGTGAATTCCTCTAAGTGACAGGGTGCCCAAGATTTAGGTGTTGCAAAAGTCCCCTTTATGGTTACCTTCTCCAATGCCACCTCTTTGCTACCAGAGAGGTCTTTTGATAGTGTGATCAGATGATGAGCTGGGAACTAACTTTTAATTAAAACATTTTTGAGTTGGAAACTTTGCTTCCTTACTTATTTTTCTAGAATATGGCAATTACTGTTTGTGTTTCAGAAGTGAAAAGCAAAGATGAGACGTGTTCTATCTCCAGTTACTAAGGGTGGCATTGTTGATGATGTATAATAATTGTTACAAAAGCTCTTATTCATCCGTTCAGAATTGTCACCACAAATGCACACTATTAACAGTGGCTTACTGTTCACAAGATGTGTGCTCAAATTAACTGACAGACACATTTGAATGGCAGTGGCTTATTACAGTTATTAACTCAGATAAATTAAGATTGATTCAAAATGTGAAACCTAATTAAAAGCAACAATGCAAAACCCTTTTTCACTTGGTTTAATATAGTGCTACATTGCACCTTGCTTCTCTGCTCTTTCCATTCACTGAGAGGCACAGTTTTTATTTGAGGCTGCTGAAACAACAGCGGTGCCTGAAAGCAACTTTGGTGAAAGAAGAAGATAGTCATGTGAATAGATGATAATGTACTGTGCATTGGATAGGGAAGAATTTTGGTCACAGAAATTGGTTGCTATCGGAGCAGGCTGAATAATTTGCCAATTATTTGTTGGATGAATTTTACTTCCTTTTTCTGTTCACAAACTGTCCATGAGCAGATCAAGATTTTCTCTAAATTATTCACTGTTTGAAACCGAATACTTTCACTCCTCACATTCCCTGTCACTCCAAAACACTTTCACTCCTCACATTCCCTGTTACTCTAACCCTCTGAAGGTCAATTCCGTATCCTTCCTGCCTTCTCCTGCACATCCACATCATGCCCATTTTTGCCACTTATTCCTCTATAGCATTTCTAAAATCTATCACTTTTTTTTTCTGTCTAGCCAGCCAAAAGTCCATGTCCTCATGATCTCCTGTCTTTATGATTATAACCTCCTCCTCTCTGGACTCTCTCACCTCACATTGCCTCCTTACAGTGCATACCAAATGCAGCTGCTAAGGTCATCTTCCTTGCCCATTGCTCTGACCATGCTGTTCCCTTTATGACTCCTTCTGTTGGAGCTTCTGTTTCATCACACCAAATTCATGCTTCTTGTGGACCTTAAGGCCCTTCGTAACTTGGCCTCTCCCTGCTTGTCAGTTTTTATCTATCATGTTGTACCCTGCCTCTTCCATTCTGCCAATAACGGCCATCCAGTCGTCAGCCTCTCACACGAACATCTCTGCATCATCTTCTGCACTGGCCTTTATGCATGGTGTTCTTTTCCTGAAATTTGAAAATGTAACTAGTGGGCAGTGAAGATTGGCTTCACACGCCAATCATAAGCGAGCTTTCACAGCTCAAGAGCAAATGAGAGATGCTAGGTAGGGTGGGGATTGACTGTGATGGGCCTTGAAAGTGAATACAAGCAGCTTACGTGTGAGGTGATAGAAAAGGAGAACGCCAATGGAGGGATGATGTGACCTCATTCAAAGTGAGGGATGATGTGACCAAAGCAACGGGCTAGGAAAATGATCTTAGCAGCCGCATTCTCAATGGATATGATCAGGGAATGACTGCATTTGTCAAGGCCAGAGAGAAAGATGTTGCACTAATCAAGATGAGAGATTATGAGAGCCTGGCTGAAAGTTTTAGCTGTGTGGATGGATAGGAAAGGCATTATCTAGGCACTGTGCAACACACAACAAGGGACAGTTTCTTACCTGAGAAGCTAAATATGCATAGGAAAAATGGGAGGAGAAAAAGAGGCACAGAGAAATGAAGAGCAAAGTCATTCAGTATGTCAATGGCAGAACAGGGAATAGAACCCAAGCCTCCTGACTCGCAGATGAGGGTCAAAGTAACTCTTAGAGTCAGGTTTCTGGTGTGAATAGCGATGTCTATGAATTTTTAAGTCGCTTTCTGGGAATACTATCCAATAGTTTCTTAAAATGTTCTGTTTCAGTGAATTTGTTTTCTAGCAAACCCACTAACTGGAATATTAGTGGAAAATAAATATAAAAGGAGTGCTGGTCACAGTAAGAAAATTCATTTAAATTTAAATATTGTAGTGGGCTGGATAAGGGGGTGGTAAGTTTTTACTAGTGTCAAGGAGCTGTGAGGAAGATTTTGTAGTCTGATACAATATGTATTATAATCCTGTATAGGCTCTTAGGACAAATCCTGGGATAGGTGCATTTTAATAAATAAAATCTATTATATCAATGTCCAGTTGGCTTTTCAACCCAAGCATTCGACAATGTCAGTCTTTTAGAAATAACTTCTACTATACATTACTTTTCCTTCAATGGTGGCTGAATGGTATCAAATCTCTTATGGACAAGATCAAACCTTTAAAGGCTGATTTCACTTTAGAAGTCCCACTTAAAGTCTGAAAGGACGTAGGAGGAAGTGTAGTAGGATATAAAGAGGATTTAGTTGTAACCCCTTTTGGAGTTTGCTAACTCCTAGAATACTGAACTAGCCTCTAGGGGTCCTACCCTCTGGACTAGAGCAACAATGACTGCAGACCTTCCAGACACCATTTCCCAGCCTGGTTAGGGTCTAGGGTGTCAGATTGTCTAGAGTAGTTCACAACCGTGGATGTCAACTCAGGACAGACTGTCAAAACACAGGGCACAAACCCCAAACTGGTTGTGTGCTCTATACTTAGATTTCACCAACCAAGTATCAAGTGTGAACTCCTCAAACATAAGAATGGCACTACTGGGTCAGACCAAAGGTACATCTAGCCCAGTATCCTGTCTTCTGATAGTGGCTAGTGCCAGGTGCCCCAGAGGGAATGAACAGAACAGGTAATCATCAAGTGATCCATCCCCTGTTGCTCATTCCCAGCTTCTGGCAAACAGCGGCTAGGGACACCATTCCTGCCCATCCTGACTAATAGCCATTGATGGACCTATCCTCCATGAATTTATCTAGTTCTTGTTTTGAACCCTGTTATGGTCTTGGCCTTCACTACATCCTCCAACCTCATCCACAACATTATAACAGCCTTAGCATGGATTCCCAGACAGTCCCCTTGGGTACTCTGATCTATTTTGTCACCCAGGCAAGCCTGCCTTTGTGACAGATGGTCCCTTACACCAAAAATCACAATAATATTCAAGTTACTCCCAGTCCTGACGGACCAATCACTTACCCCAGGACAATTGTACCTTAGATCTTTCACCAAAGATAATGCTTGTAGCCAATCCTATAATAAACTAACTAAAGATTTATTAATTAGGAAAAAGAAATAAGCGAGTTAGTTACAAGGTTAAAGCAGATAAACATACACACACAAATGAGATACAGGTAATAGTAATGCTATGATATGCAAACTCTATATTTCTGTTAGGGCTAACCAAAACCAAGCGCTTGGGGATCCCTTGCTTGTGGTTAGAAATATTGCCCTCGCCAAACTACAAGCAGCATTGTGATAACAATTTCTCCTGAACAGGGATTTTTATTTTCTTCCTTTAGAGTTAAAACTGTAATTGGATGAGTGTTTTTGCATGTCCCCTCTGATGTCTATAGACCTTCTTTTGTTGGGCAGGAGATACACCTCTTGTGCTGAACTATTATTTCACATTTGGTAATGCTTTTTTCCTGACTGTGGGCACTTCCAGTTTCATAGCAAACACTTTTGTAGTTACAAAGCAAATATTGAAATATTACCATTCAGCATAGGATACAGATATTATAAGTGACGTTAATGGATGCAGCAACTCCTAAGCATTTCATAAAATCTAAACACTAAAGACATTCATATAAACTTAACATTTATTTTAACAATGCTAACACACAGGCGAGCTAGACTGGTTTCCAGCTATGCATCTGTCAGTGTTGAGTGAGGCTCAGGGGCCTTGGCATAAGCTGGCACCTGGTCTGCCAGCATCACATAAGGCAGGGACAGAATAAACTGAAAACTCCTACAAAAGCCAGTGGGGAGCTTCAGATGGAGTGATTTACATAGACAGTTTGCTGGGCCAGTGAGGAGCCAGGACTGCTCAGTCCCTCAGTAAGAGGGGAGAGGCTACATCAGAGACAGAGGAATTAGGTTTGGTTTCACTTTTGGGCTGCTTGAGATAGAGCTGGGAGAGGAGCTGTGCAGCTTGGGGAGTCTCTAATCAGCTTCCACTCCCCACACACATGGGGACTTTGAGCTATTACAGGATTTAGCATGTGATCGGGGAGTGCCAGCCCTGCAGAGACCAGCGATCGGGGAGGCAGAGAACCAACCTCATGCTGGCTGCTGACAGCTAGCCAAAACCTCCACAGGACTCCAGCCCATCGAGCCAGGAGAGGACCTTGCCCCATTTG
Source organism: Emys orbicularis (assembly GCF_028017835.1). Taxonomy (NCBI): domain Eukaryota; kingdom Metazoa; phylum Chordata; order Testudines; family Emydidae; genus Emys; species Emys orbicularis. The sequence goes on from NC_088684.1 coordinate 93,238,187, forward strand.
GGTGAAGATACCATAAAGGAACCCCAACATTCACAGCACTGCAGCACTCGCTGCAGGACTTATCCTCAATGTCCCATCTGCCTGGAATGGTGCTAGGGAGGCAGTGGTAAATGCATGGAGCTAGGGAATTTATTATATTGTTGATGTTTTAATTCATCTTAATCCTTTCCTTGCCTATAGTCTTTGTTTCCTGTCCCCTGTGTTGTTCATGTATTGGGTTATATTTCTTGTGAATAGAGTAGTAGTATTAGTGATTTTCCCATGATACAGCAACCCAGGCACAGAGAGGAGTCATCTTAAGTGGAATCACCAGGCGCCAAAATAAAGAATACAGGATCCAACCCATGCGAGGAGGGGCAAGCCACACCAATCAGTAAGCACCAGGAAAGGAGGGGCTTGAGCTCGCCTTGTGGAAGGGGGCTACATAGCTTTAACTGATAACCTTTGAGATACTGTGGAAATAGAGGGTGGCAAGAATTATGAGGATTAGACAATCAATATGTCTTCTAATTGCTTCATAAAATATAGTTTGAAGCTTTTCCTTTCCCTTATGCATCCTGGTGAGACTCCAGATCCAGCCACGCAGCGCTGAAATCAATGGGAGTTTTGTTGACTTTAACAGGAGCAGTACCTCTGTGAGTTTACTGGGAAAGGAATTTCTTGTATTTTATTTCTTTGGGGGCAGTGACCTTTATGGATGTACAGTGCCTAGCACAATGAGACCTCTGGCATACTGTTACACAGAATAATAAATAAATACATAAATAAATAATAAGGAATAAGTATTTTGGTGGTTGCATTTTTAAGCAGTACTCCGTAAGTAGTAGTCCTGTAATCTTTTATGAAATAAGTAGGCTTGGAAGGATTTGATTTTTATTCAGCAAATGTTGGTAAACATCAATTTCACTGTACATATACAAACCGACAAACAAACATCTTCATAGATAATAATCAAAATTTACAGATAGACAAAGAAAAACGTTGAATGAGAACTTCTTAGAGTTTGATTTAAATATATTTACTTTGTATATTTTTGTCATGTGATGTTAACAATTTGTGTTTTAATGGTTACAAAGCTTGAATTTTTTGAATCACAATGTCTACTATCATTTGGGGGTTGGACTAGATGACCTCCTGAGGTCCCTTCCAACCCTGATAGTCTATGATTCTATGATTAAGTGATATTGTCTGACCTCCCATTGTCTGTCCCTTCCATAATCTCTTGAAACTGTGAAAATTAAAGAGATTAAAAATAAAATGCTTAAAAACAAACATTGATATTAGTTAAAATGATAAAAAAATAAAAATCAAATTCTTCCAAGCCTAGATATAAGGGTAAACATTGTCTACTTGTTTGTCTGTGTGACGGGATGTACCAGGCCCCTGGTGGAGGCCCCTGGTGGAGGCCTCTCGGTCCTACCATACCCCACCCAGAAAAAGAGCAGTGAGGGTGGGTCCTCCAGGCCTGCCTAGAAAGGCTGCAGGGAAGCAGCCAATCAGAGCCCAGCAGGCTCATTTAAAAGGAACTGCAGGTCCTGAGTAGATCAGTTGCTGGGTAGGACCAGAGGAGCAAGGAAGGTGCTCCTTGCTGGTTGCTGGAGCTCAAGGGAGAACCAGAAGACAGGTTCTGGTGACACTGGCATTCTGTGAGTAAGAACTTCAGCCCTGAGGTAAGGATGAAGAGGAAGGGGCAATGAGGGAAGTGGTTTAGGGAACAGCAGCAGCAATGGAGTTAAAGGAAGCAGCATATGGCTGCTATTTGTAAGGTCCCTGGTTGAGAGCTGGAGTAGTGGGTGGGCCTGGGTACCCCCACCAGCCACTGGAAAAGTGGCCTAAGACCTCAGAAGGGGAGAAGGCTTGTTTAGAGGCCCAAGTAAAGGGCAGGACTTAGAGTCTTCAGGGAGAAAGCCCTGGGTGCACTGTTCTGTCTGTACCAGGGCAGACACGGATTTAAAGCTAGCCAAGAAGGGACTGAGGACTGAGCCCAGAGACAGGGCTAAAGACATTATCATGGGCACAGGGACAGGCCCTGTTGGACCTTTTTACCCAAGATGACTGTGTGACTTGCCTGGAGGGCTGAGCCACTGAAAACCCACCTGACAAGGGCAACAGCTGACAGGGGGCATCTAAAAGAGAGAGAGAGAGAGAGTGCAGGTTCCTACCCACCCAACGGGAGGACCTCACAATAGGTGAGTGTCCCCTCTCACAACTTGTATAGTCTGGTCTTGTCTACTGAGTATTTGCCTACATATTATATTCATATATTAGCTTTTGGTCTGGTGATGTGTGAGATTTCTATTTCAGTGTGTTAACTAGACAACTGTGATATAAAACGAAGTTAAAAGAGACCATATCCCACTGCATAAGTCTCAAGTAATTTTTTATGATGTAAAATATGTACTCCTTTGTGCGTCTATGAAAATACACTCTCTCTTAGGAACACAGAAATTGCCTCTTGGCTCAAACCAGTTTACCCTGGTATATTGTCCCTACAATGGCCAGTACCAAATATTTCAGAGTAAGGTAGAAGAATCCCCATAATCAGGAGTGGCGCCAGGGCTTTTGGCACCCTAGGCGGGGGTCCTTCTGTGCTCCTGGTTGTTGGCGGCAATTCTGCAGCGGGAGGGTCCTTCCGTGCTCCCGGTCTTCGGGGCACTTCGGCGGCGGGTCCCGGAGCGAGTGAAGGACCTGCCGCAGAATTGCCGCCGAAGACCCGGAGCGTGGAAGGACCCCCCGCCGCCGAATTGCCACCAAGGGTGGCAAAATGCCCCCCCCCCCAAATCCTGGTGCCCTAGGCGACCGCCTAGGTCGCCTAAATGGAAGCGCCGGCCCTGCCCATAATGGACAATTATGAGAGAACTTGCTCCAAGGACAGGGGTTTTTTTTACTAGTCCTCATCAGTTAGTGTTTGCCTTAGGTCCTGAAGCATGAGAGGAAGGGGGAAAAATGGATTTCCGACTTGATCAGTTGTTACTGAAATCACTGGGAATTTTTCCAATGACTTCAGTGGGAATTAGAGTTTATGGGCCTGGTCCATCTTAATGTTCTTATTAGGCATACAAATATCTAATCTTTTTTTTAATCTTGCTAGCTCTTGGTTTTGATGGATTAACTATGCATTGCAAAAAAAGTATTACCTTTTCAATTTAACATTGTTTTGTATTATTGGAAAGGTGCACTGATCAAACTTCACTGTACTTTTCCTTATTTTGTATATAGTCTTGGATCATGTGTAATTATGGGAACAAGTTAATGGTAGAAAGGTAAGGAGAGTGTTATTTGATTTGTAAAAATATTCAGAAACCTAATTTGAATGGTGTCACTTTCTGCGGCATGGCGGGGAGACTTACTGCCCTTCCCCTAGTTCCCAGCTTTGGTTTGTGGAATTTTTGATTTGACATTATCAGTGTTGTCGGAAAAGGGTCAAGTTGGCAAGGTACATTGAGTATCAGGAAAAAGTTGAAGATGCAGGGACAAGTGCCAGCTGTCAGTGAGACTCGCCGTATCCTAGGTCCCATGGCGTGAATCTCGAGAAGAACACTTGCTTTTTCTGCAGTAAGCCGGAAGCCTGAAAGGACCCATTAAGCACAATTTTAACAAATGAGACAGGTGAGAAATTTTGTGAAGTAGTTACTCTTAGCAAGAATGTTGCATGGAAAGTAAAGTGAGTGCATTGACCCTAAAGATGCCCACGCATACAGCATTGCATATCACAGGGAGTGCTACTTCAAGAATGTAAGTAACAAGTTGGGTCAAAAGGTAAAAGCAATAGAAACAAATACTGAATTTACTACTGCAAACTGTGCAACTCAGCTGAAGTTCACAAATTTCCTCTCATTGGCGCTAATGGATGGGAAAGTGGTGGCACTAGCTGATGCAAAACCTAAGTACAGAGAAATATGAGCTTTGAATGGGACTGACAAGGAACAAATGCTTAGCAGAAAGGCTCTTAAAGCACTTACTGAAAATGAACTGTGGGATATGGATGTAATTTATATGTCTTCCCCAGAAATACCAAAGTACCATCTAGACTCAGTAGGTGCTGTTAAATGCCAAGAAGGGGCAATTCTAAAGCTACAGAATGAGCTTACTCACACTGGCAACCCATTTGCATATGGTAGACTGGAAATCATTAATATAATGACAAAAGCAGTCTTTAGTGATGAGATAGGTGGTGCAGGGTGTGTGTGGGAAGAGGCGGGGTGGGGTCTTGGGGGAAGAGGTAGAGTGGGGGAGAGGCCTGGGACAGAGCTGGGGGTTGAGCACCCCCCGGCACATTGGAAAGTCGGTGCCTGTGATGACTTGCATGAAGGACCCAAAGAATTATCCAAGGCTTCATCAGTCTATGGACTCTAATCAAAAAGAACAGACTAAAGCTGTGCTTGAATGCAAAGAAGGAAGTCAGAGTGAAGGTGGCAGGGATTATTACAGAGCTACTGTAGACAGGTCATTGTTTGCTCATCTCCTGGTCATGTCCAGATCTCAGCGTGATGATGATCTAGGTGAGGCTCTGGGAGAGTGTGACTTCTCTGTAGTACCATGACCAGTGTTTGAATGCAACAGAACAATGCATATGTGCCAGGTGAATAGCTAACTAATGAACACCTTGTATAGTCTTCCTAAGCCAGCATCTACTGACAATGTGACTCGTACCTTATGCCAGCAAAGGCCTTTCAGCGTAGCAACCATAAATGGTATGGCTGAGGTACAAGCTCTGGACAAATTGTTAACACCTGTCATGATTTGGCTGAACACTTCATTAGGGGGCTACAGGAAAAAAATACTGGACCTGTGATGAAGCCTACCTTGTGTTTGACATGTATGCAGAGGAATCAATTTAAAATATTACCAGAAAGAAGAGACTCCATGGTATTGCCCCTGTCCAATACAAAATCATTGACTCCACGATCATCTTCAATGTCACAGTGAAGAAGCTACTTGTCTCATACTTGTCTTGTCTCATACAGAGGATGAGTTAACTGTACGTCTTGCAGGAAAAACACTCCTGCATGCAAAGAATTGCTCAAAGAATGTTATTGTCACATGGTATCATGAGATTACTGCCTCATACTGTTCAGTGTAGTTTCTTTGTAGATCCCATGAAGAGTCTGACACTATCAAACTGGCAAATTGTCAAGAAATGGAATGGCTCCGGGATGATTGAGTGCATCCAAAACTCCCCTCCACTATTGGGCATGGATTGGTCTGGGAGGATGGACTGATCACACCAATTGTGTGTGAAATACTATGAGCTACCAGATCAGTCCTTCAGCTAATCAAATGTGCAAAAACCAAATGCTCACCACCCAGCAAATGTTTGGCCAGCAGCCTGCCTGTTACTGAGATGTGAGAGTGAAGCAGGTGAGGATCAGTGTGACAACGTATCTAGCAGTGGTGCCCTAGATGAAGATGACACTGATGATGACTTTGATGAATAAATGTTTTCAGTCCTATATATCAAGACTAACTTCCCTAGGATTACCAAACATCAATGTCTTTTTTAATGTAAATAACATAGCCCTGTTAAAGCATAATTACAAATGTTGACTTTTAAACACTGTTGCATGCACATCTACATAATGTTCTAGTTTTGTCATGTTTGGTGCCATTATGTTCATGGGAGTAAGGGCTTTTGAATGATACTTAAATTGACCCATTTTTGACAACACTGGATTATGAAAATTTCCACAATCAGAGGACATGGAGCTTATAGCTGGGGGGAGGGAGGGTAGTGAGTCCCCCCTTCCCCCGCCGTGCCACAGAGGATAATACCATTGAAGTTATGATTCTGTAATTTTTTTTACAAATCGAATGACACCTCCCTTAACATTCTATCACTAAGTTGACCATGGAATGAGATTTTACTACATTATGCTCCCAGACTAATGGTTTTATCACTGACCCCTATTTGTCTCCTCTCTAAATCAAACAGTGCTAACATTTCACTTTCCTCCCCCATGAAAAGGTTCAGATAAACCCTCTCAGTCACATTTATATAGCAATTAACTGAATTTCAATAGTGTTTGTTTGTTTTACAGTGTGTGTGATTTTAAACTTCATAATAAAATCAGCCATGTTGCTGACAGTTTGGAAAATGCCAATACTGTAAATAATTAAGGATAAAGATAATACAGTAGGTCCTTTTAGATAATAAATGTACTCTGAAGCTTCCCGAAGCTATACCAGCCTACCTATTGATTTAAGAACTAAACTTTCACTGGTCTTAGAGTGAAATAAAATGAGAAGATGATGGAAGAAAAAAAGAAAATAATGCTGTATATCTCTCAGGTGTTGATTAGAGAGCTGTAGGGAAGCCTCCTTTCAGCAATAAATATAAATGCACTTGTACACCCACTTTCAGTAACTGTTTATGGAAATATTCCAAATATCTATATCATGGTTAGTGTTTTTTAGATTTTTGCTTCCAGATAAACACAATGGGGCCAGTCCTCCAGTTTAGCTAAGCTGCACTCAGTGCAGGACCTGAAAGGGGATGAGGGTGGAATAAAGGTGGTCTTATGCCACCATTATGTTCCTGATTCTGTGGGCAACTGGGTGCTGGTTCAGCCCCGTGCAAATTCAGACAGCATCAGGGCAGCTGTAATTTGGTTGACAATGCCCCCCCTCCCCGGAGGTATTATGCAGCTGGGGAATCACCAGAACACAAGGTGCAGTGGCCATGTCCCCTTCCTCCCCCAATATGTGTCCCATGCTTGAGGGAATGGGGGAGGGAGGGTTAAAGGCATAGAGCTGGCTACTTCCATCCCGTTTGTGCTACCAGAGTGGCACAAAGGAACAGAGTAAGGACTGGGATCTAGTCCAAAAATTGTATGAGAAATTAGGACATCGTCTCCTACTTGCATTTCCAGCATAGTTCAGGGAGTGGGCAGCATACTGATGTGTCTGTTTTCTTAGCTCACCAAAACAGAATTCTGTGACATTTATTAGACTATTCTAGGCGGGGCTGATAGCACCGTCTATTATTAAGATTGCCTGGCACATCCCATTATAAGACCTATTTTCAGTTGCTTATAACTTTGCCAAACTTTACTATTTGGGTGGAAGTTTTCCTTGCTTGATGTCTGCCTCAGGCTAAATTTGTTTGGAGAAGGTCAGCCAAAACAGTTTAGCTATTTACAAGCATGAGGGAAAAATACATTTATTTTTAGCAATGTTAAACACTTCTTGAAACCTTTTCTTTGAAATGCTCTAGCTTTCAAATGCTGTGGAGAAGGGATAGGAAATTTGGCAGGGGGTTGCCTTTGAGTCCAGCGTGCCGTTCCTATGAAGATTTGGCCAAGTTATAAGCCTCTGGAAAAGTTACAGTTTGCACCTTCAGTAGAGACTTCTTTGATTTTTAGCTAAATTCCCTGATGATTCCATTTGAATTGGGCATGCTGAAGCTCAGGGCTAAGCAGAACTTTCCCTGCAATTGCAGCTCTGAGCTGCTACAGCTGGGTTCAGGTCAGAGTCCAGGCATTTGAACTGAAAGCAGGAAGCCTAACCCTTCTGTGTTCTCAGTGATCCCCTGCTGGGCCTAGGTAGCAGGGAGGAGGAGGAAGCTGCCCAGTTCAATGCAGAGGGGACAAGAGGCAGGGGGGTCCTGCTTTTGAGGGCAGAGGGGAGTAGTATATTGGGACAAGGAGCAGGGTGTGCTTGGCAAAAAATATGTAATTAATGACTATCATAATGCATAGGCACAAGGGGTAACTTTAATGCTGGCACTTTCATGTGCTTGACTTTGCATCCTTAATAATCAGAGGGGTAGCCGTGTTAGTCTGAATCTGTAAAAAGCAACAGAGGGTCCTGTGGCACCTTTAAGACTAACAGAAGTATTGGGAGCATAAGCTTTCGTGGGTAAGAACCTCACTTCTTCAGATGCAAGAAGTGAGGTTCTTACCCACGAAAGCTTATGCTCCCAATACTTCTGTTAGTCTTAAAGGTGCCACAGGACCCTCTGTTGCTTTTTACATCCTTAATAATAATCTTTTAACGTAGCTTTTTGTGTGTCTGTAATTGTAGTTATGGTTGAGGAAGCACTTTAAAACTTTAGATGATATAATTATGCTTGATTATCATACAGGTCACTATTTCAATCATTTTCCTTCTAGAGTACATCTTCGTTCCATTTCCAATGATCTATATCTGTAATAACGTTGATAATAATACCACTTTTTATGATGTTCACAATTATTTTTGAGAAGCAGCTTTCTTTATTTGTTCCTGTTCTTCCTTCTCCTGCATTTTTTTCACAGCTTTGAGGTGCCGTCTTCCTATGATGAGTGGAATTGTCCTCTAGTGATGTGTGACTTGTAGCTGTTTTTCCCCCCCTGACTCTGCCTATTCAGAATGTGCTTGCAAAAACACCAGGGGTATGTAAGATTAATTCTCAGACTGATAATAATCTCATCCTGTTTTTCAGCACATGCAAGGTGTCATATTTCCGGTTACTTGACTGAGATCTTAATGAAGCAGCATAATATTTTCTTTTGATAATATATATTAAAACATACAAGTGATTTCAGGAATGTCAGCTTAATTATCCCAACTTGTTCCAACACATCTGATAAGAGTGAGAGGCTTTTTAATAGTGCCCTCAGGGGCATGAACTGCTGGATGCTGAGGCTGTTCTAACTTGTGCTGGTGGCTAATTTGTCCCCTGGTCAACTCCAGAATAGGAGAAGTACAGAGGGAGAATAAAATCATCTTTGTCTTCCCCCAAACCCAAAAGTACTGTACCAAGCTGAGTTTGGAAACCCTGAGAACTGGGTCCTGATTCTCCAGTTACTCTTAATTTACAAGTATCAGAGGGGTAGCCGTGTTAGTCTGAATCTGTAAAAAGCAACACAGGACCCTCTGTTGCTTTCTTAATTTACACTCTGAATTAAGTTGAAGCCCACAGAGTTACTAGTGTGAAACGAGAATCAGACCCAAAGGGTATGATCTTATTGGACAAAAATGACCTTATATGTCAATTAGTTTTTGCGAACAGGGGCCGCTAACAGGGAGTTTTGAGAGGGAGTTTTCCAGGTGAAGGAGGAGCAAATACGGGACCCTTGGGGTAAGTGGCTGTCTGTAGTGTGTGTTTGTGTTTGGGGGTTACTTGCTGTGTGCCGAGCTTGTGTTTGTCTGTCTGTTTGTTTGTTTGAAGGACACTGTGCTGTGGCCGGCAGTTGGAAGCTGTGAGATTCTAAACAAGGTTTGAAATCTAGAAGCCTCTGTTCATTGGCTGAGCCTTCGTCAGGGGGCGGGGCTATCAGGAAGGCCAGGGCTTTATAAAGCAGTGAGCAAGCGACCAGGGAGCTTTGCGGACAGGGGCCACTAACAGGGAGTTTCGAGAGGGAGTTTGGGAAGGGGGCGAGGTACACTTGCCATTGTTTAAAACCTTTAAACTAACCTATAATCAAAACGTCTTGATTTAAACAAAACCCTATCATTAACCTAGGTAGCTGTAGGAGAGAATGCAGGCAGAAGCCCAGCAGCAGAGAGAGGGCTATCCTGTTTATTGCACTCAGTGTAGCATGTATGATTACCTGCCCTGTGGGCGGGTGGTGTATATGTGCTTTCGGTGCAAGGAGCTCCTGGCCCTCAGAGACCGCGTACTGGCTTTGGAGGCCAGGGTGGTGGAACTGGAGGAGCTAAGGGAGGCAGAGAGGTATGTTGATGAGGCTTTCCGGGACACTGTAGATTTGTCCCACCTCTGGTCAGACTGCCCCTGTGCTGTTAAGGAGGATGAAAGGCTCAGGGAAGGAGAGCAGTCAACGGGAGCAGAAGGACATCTTCCCATAGTTGAGACTCTCCTTCCAGATGATGTTGGGGTATCATCTCGCACTGAGGTTACCTCTCTGGGGGAGGGAATTCCAGTCATTAGGAAAAGGCAGGTGTTAGTAATGGGAGATTTGATCATTAGAAACATAGATAGCTGGGTTTGTGATGACGCGGGAGAACCGTATGGTAACTTGCCTGCCTGGTGCGAAGGTTGCGGATCTCTCGAGGCATCTAGATAGACTTATGTGTAGTGCTGGGGAGGAGCCGGTGGTCGTGGTACATGTAGGTACCACTGACATAGGGAAAGGTAGGAGAGATGTCCTGGAGGCCAAATTGAGGCTGCCAGGAAAGAGACTGAAATCCAGGACCTCTATGGTGGCATTCTCAGAAATGCTTCCAGTTCCACGGGCAGGGCTAGGTAGGCAGGCAGAGCTCCAGAGTCTCAATGCATGGATGAGAAGACAGTGTAGAGAGGAGGGGTTTAGATTTATTAGGCACTGGGGAAACTTTTGGGATAGGGAGAGCCTATACAGGAAGGATGGGCTCCACCTAAACCAAAGTGGATCCAGACTGCTGGCACTTAACATTAAAAAGGTTGCAGAGCAGTTTTTAAACTAAGAGATGGGGGAAAGCCGATTGCTGCAGAGGAGCATGTGGATTTAGGGTGACCAGATGTCCTGATTTTATAGGGACAGTCCCGATATTTGAGGCTTTTTCTTATATAGAAGCCTACTACCCCCCACCCCCGTCCCGATTTTTCACATTTGCTGTCTGGTCACCCTATGTGGATTGGACAGAGACTTCTCTTAGAGGAGAGTCTATTGATAGAGATTCTCTAGGTTTTAGTCAGGAGGAGCAGATGGAAGAGGATAAAGTATGGGGCAGATCAGATGAGAAACATTCACATAAAAAAGAATCTGACACGTCAGAAAAGGGCAGAAAAATAACCAGTGACAAGTTTTTAAAGTGCTTGTACACAAATGCTAGAAGTCTAAATAATAAGATGGGTGAACTAGAGTGCCTCGTGATAAAGGAGGATATTGATATAATAGGCATCACAGAAGCCTGATGGAGTGGGGACAATCAATGGGACACAATCATTCTGGGGTACAAAATATATCAGAAGGACAGAACAGGTCGTGCGGGGGGGGGGGGGAGAGTGGCAATATGTGTGAAAGAAAATGTAGAATCAAATGAAGTAAAAATCTTAAATGAATCCACATGTTCCATAGAATCTCTATGAATAGTAATTGTGACAGTGTACATAAGGCTTTATGGCGGGAGGGGGGGTGTGCTTATAAATGTATGTATGACGTAACTGGAATATGTTTTCTGCTGCCTGTGCCATGTAATATATCGCCGTAAAGGTTATGGTCTACTATATCTATTCATCCTATCTGTACACATATATCATTTTCTACTTGAGGTTAAGAATATGGGCTGTATACTTGCTTGGTTTCTAAGTAAGCTTTGTGAGGCATTTGATCAGTTTCTTTAGGAAGGAATTTGCAAGGTTAAGTACCTGATCAGGAAGCACTTGGGGAACAATGCATCTTGGAATGCTCCAATCCACATAAGAAGTCTTCCTGGAGACATACAAGATACCATGTGACAATGGCTTCGGCCTGTAAAGACTGAGTCATGCAGGGACATGTGACATGCCCAGGTGACTCCAGAACTCCATCTTGGAGCTGGACTTTGCTCCACCCACAAGAGAGAGTCTATTTAAACCTGTGGGAGACCCCCTCCATTTTGTCTTCAGCTGGCTAAAGACGGAGCCTCTCCACCCCCCCAGGATACTTGAAGGAAACTGGAACAAAGAACAGTAACTACAGGGGGTGTGAGTGATTGCTGGACCCAGGCTAAAGGGAGATTAGCCTGTAAAAGGGAGCATTCTGGAACTGGTGAGGATCTTATCTGTATTTAGTTTGATTAGACATAGATTTGCGCATTTTATTTTATTTTGCTTGGTAACTTACTTTGTTCTGTCTGTTACTACTTGGAACCACTTAAATCCTACTTTCTGTATTTAATAAAATCACTTTCTACTTAGTAATTAACTCAGAGTATGTATTAATACCTGGGGGGAGCAAACAACTGTGCATATCTATCAGTGTTATAGAGGGCGAACAATCTATGAGTTTGCCCTGCATAAGCTTTATGCAGGGTAAAACGGATTTATTTGGGTTTAGACCCCATTGGGAGTTGGGCATCTGAGTGCTAAAGACAAGCACACTTCTGTGAGCTGTTTTCAGGTAAACTTGCAGCTTTGGGGCAAGTTATTCAGACCCTGGGTCTGTGTTGGAGCAGACAGGAGTGTCTGGCTCAGCAAGACAGAGTGCTGGAGCCCTGAGCTGGCAGGGAAAACAGAAATAGAAGTAGTCTTGGTACATCAGGTGGCAGCTCCCAAGGGGGTTTCTGTGATCCAACCCGTCACAGTAATACCATGCTCTAATAAGAATATAACTGTAGGGATCTATTATCGACCACCTGACCAGGACAGTGATAGTGACGATGAAATGTTAAGGGAGATTAGAGAGGCTATCCAAATAAAGAACTCAATAATAGTGGGGGATTTCAATTATCCCCATATTGACTGGGTACATGTCACCTCAGGACGAAATGCAGAAACAAAATTTCTCGATACTTTAAATGGAGCAGCTGGTACAGAAACCCACAAGGGGACAGGCAATTCTCGATTTAGTCCTGAGTAGGATCTGGTCCAAGAGGTAACTATAACAGGACTGCTTGGAAATAGTGATCATAATATAATAACATTTAACATTGCTGTGATGGGAAGAGCACCTCAACAGCCCAACACTGTGGCATTTAATTTCAGAAAGAGTAACTATGCAAAAATGAGGAGGTTAGTTAAACAGAAATTAAAAGGTATAGTGACTAGAATGAAATCCCTGCAAGCCTCATGGACACTTTTCAAAGATACCATAATAGAGGCCCAACTTAAATGTATACCCCAAATTAAAAAACACAGTAAAAGAACTAAAAAAGAGCCACAGTGGCTTGGCTTAACCATATAAAAGAAGCAGTGGGAGATAAAAAGGCATCTTTTAAAAAGTGGAAGTCATATCCTAGTGAGGTAAATAGAAAGGAGCATAAACACTGCCAAATTAAGTGTAAAAGTGTAATAAGAAAAGCCAAAAAGGAGTTTGAAGAACAGCTAGCCAAAAACTCAAAAGGTAATAACAAAATGTTTAAGTACATCAGAAGCAGGAAGCCTGCTAAACAACCAGTGCGGCCCCTGGACGATCGAGATACAAAAGGAGCACTTAAAGACAATAAAGTCATTGTGGAGAAACTAAATGAATTCTTTGCTTCAGTCTTCACGGCTGAGGATGTTAGGAAGATTCCCAAACCTGAGCCGTCCTTTGTAGGTGACAAATCTGAGGAATTGTCACAAATTGAAGTGTCATTAGAGGAGGTTTTGGAATTAATTGATAAACTTAACAGTAAGAAGTCACCGGGACCAGATGGCATTCACCCAAGAGTTCTGAAAGAACTCAAATGTGAAATTGTGGAACTATTAACTATGGTTTGTAACCTGTCCTTTAAATCGGCTTCTGTACCAATGACTGGAAGATAGCTAATGTAACGCCAATATTTAAAAAGGGCTCTAGAGGTGATCCTAGCAATTACAGACCAGTAAGTCTAACGTCAGTACCGGGCAAATTAGCTGAAACAATAGTAAAGAATAAAATTGTCAGACACATAGAAGAACATAAATTGTAGGGCAAAAGTCAGCGTGGTTTCTGTAAAGGGAAATCATGTCTTACTAATCTATTAGAGTTCTTCAAAGGGGTCAACAAACATGTGGACAAGGGTGATCCAGTGGACATAGTGTACGTAGATTTCCAGAAAGCCTTTGACAAGGTCCCTCACCAAAGGCTCTTATGTAAATTAAGTTGTCATGGGATAAGAGTAAAGATCCTTTTGTGGATTGAGAACTGGTTACAAGACAGGGAAAAAAGGGTAGGAATAAATGGTGAATTTTCAGAATGGAGAGGAGTAACTAGTGGTGTTCCCCAAGGGTTAGTCCTGGACCAATCTTGTTCAACTTATTCATAAATGATCTGGAGAAAGGGGTAAACAGTGAGGTGGCAAAGTTTGCAGATGATATTAAACTGCTCAAGATAGTTAAGACCAAAGCAGACTGTGAAGAACTTCAAAAAGATCTCACAAAACTAAGTGATTGGGCAACAAAATGGCAAATGAAATGTAACGTGGATAAATGTAAAGTAATGCACATTGGAAAAAATAACCCCAACTATACATACAATGTGATGGGGGCTAATTTAGCTACGACTAATCAGGAAAGAGATCTTGGAGTCATCGTGCATAGTTCTCAGAAGACGTCCACACAGTGTGCAACGGCAGTCAAAAAAGCAGACAGGATGTTAGGAATCATTAAAAAAGGGATGGAGAATAAGACGGAGACTATCTTATTGCCCTTATATAAATCCATGGTATGCCCACATCTTGAATACTGTGTACAGATGTGATCTCCTCATCTCAAAAAAGATATATTGGCATTAGAAAAGGTTCAGAGAAGGGCAACTAAAATGATTAGGGGTTTGGAATGGGTCCCATATGAGGAGAGATTAAAGAGGCTAGAACTTTTCAGCTTGAAAAAGAGGAGACTAACGGGGGATATGATAGAGGTCTATAAAATCATGAGTGGTGTGGAGAAAGTGAATAAGGAAAAGTTATTTACTTGTTCCCATAATATAAGAACTACCAAATGAAATTAATGGGCCGCAGGTTCAAAACAAATAAAAGGAAGTTCTTACTCACACAGCGCCCAGTCAACCTGTGGAACTCCTTGCCTGAGGAGGTTGTGAACGCTAGGACTATAACAGGGTTTAAAAGAGAACTAGAGAAATTCATGGAGGTTAAGTCCATTAATGGCTATTAGCCAGGATGGGTAAGGAATGGTGTCCCTAGCCGCTGTTTGTCAGAGGGTGGAGATGGATGGCAGGAGAGAGATCACTTGATCGTTACCTGTTAGGTTCACTCCCTCTGGGGCACCTGGCATTGGCTACTGTCGGTAGACAGGATACTGGGCTGGATGGACCTTTGGTCTGACCCAGTATGGCCATTCTTATGTAATTAGTCCTTATCTCTCAATTCTAAATTGCTTATCTGTTACTTATGTTCCTTTTCATGGCATACAGTCTTCAAATTGATAATCCTATCCTAAATTCTAATTTAACACTGAATATGCTGAGTTGGTTCTTGTATAAAACATTTGCTTTTGGGCATCTTGTTATGTGTAGCTATGCAACAAGGGACAGTCAGTAATGCAGTTTACTCAGCAGAAGAAAGTCAAGGTACATGTTTTAATTAGGGAACCAATGGGGATAAATATTAATAGAAAATTACAGTTAGTGGAGCCTCTGTTGCAAAGCAGAACTAAACCAAAATAAACTGTCAAATGGGCAGCTAAACTCGATAAATAATGTACATTTTCTTGAAAAAGTCAAATCTCTTTTCTTCAGCTTCAGTGATTTTTGGGCATGAAGAGCTACATCTGCTAAGATTTTATGCCACAAAATCTTGCCTTTGTGATAGCAGCCCAAGTGGTTTTTTCTCACCAAGGGCATTTTCAGAGATGGGCACAAAGTGGTTCCCCGTTAGTTGTGCATGCTAGATAGGGTGTCGTTTGGAAGTTACATCCAACAAGGATTTTCTAAGGGGTGAACATGAGCAAGAGTGACGGCTGCAGAGCCAGAGTTTTGCACCAGAAATTGTACTGGATAATGCTTGCACTAGAAGATCGCCACGCCCCAGCTTCTCTGCATTGACTCATTAGATCAGCCACACTACCACTGGTAGCTGCAACAGACAAACAGGCAGTCACTTAGCAGCCATTTACATTTACCTGGCACTCCAGTGGGAACATGCTCACCTCTCACACAGGGACCAATCTCAGACTCAAGGAGGTTGTGAAAAGAGACAAGAGATGACAACCAATAGGTGTCATGACCTCGGGATTATTTTGCCTGGCTCTGCAGCGTATGGGTCACTTGCCACAATTATCTGGGTATATCTCATTTAATACATTCCCTGACATTGCAGGGGCTTCGAGCACTGGTGCATGTGGGTCCCTCCTATTCTCTGTGGCATATAATAGTCTAGTGTCCTGTGGGCTGTAATACTTTGGTCTAATTTTGGTTGTCGGGTTTAGTGTGCAGGTGCTGGATGGTGTGGGTGGCTTGTGATATACACGAGTTCAGACTAAAAAACCTGGTGGTTCCGTGTGGCCATAAATTCTATGACTCTGAGGACCGGTGGGTGGAGCAGAATCTGATCAGGACTCTCCACAGGATTCTCACTATGCAGGTTTCCTGACTCCAGTTGGCTGAAGAGCAAGTCTGGCAGAGATACAGATGAGACACAACTGTTCTGTACCTGTTTAAGGAGCCACCAGAGGAGGCATGCTGTACCTGCTGGTGAAGGAGGTGAGTTGAGGGCAGCTGGGAGATGCACAGATATAGCACATACCCAGGAAGCATCCACCAAAAGAAGTCCAGTGGAGCCCTGGCTGGAAGGGAGAGAAGCTTTCCACTTGTGAGTTCCCCCTGGAACAGCTGTGGTGTAAGCATCATGTACCAGTAGGGATGAATCAAGTCCAATTGGAATTAAGAGTTCTAAGCAATTTAGGATTTTGCCCATTAGTATAATAAGATAATTATTAATAGTAATTAGGTTAAATCATGAAGTCTGTATTCAGGGTCAAACCCAACCCTGGAGCCCTTATTTGCTGACTTGAGTAAGCACTGAGTAAGGACCTAAAGATTTGGCCCTCTGTTTTTACTTACTCCATAGGCAAATGTTAGTGACTTCAATAGGAATTTTTCTATAGTAAAAAAAATCAGGCTAAATGTAATGATTTGCCCATTATTAACTTTAGTTTCTTGTTTCTGCATTATATATCCATTCATGTCTCACCAAGCCAATGCTATTCGTATTTCACTTCATGAACATTCACTCAGTCACATAACTTAAGGAAAAAGAACAGTAAATGGCTGAATGAAATTTCATATACATGGTATTTCCAGTACTATTAGAAATTACTTCAAGAGGTTTCTGTGTTGCAGAATGCCTTTTCCTTGGGAAACTCTTGGTACCACCTGTCTTATTTAGCATTATTATTATTCGGAAACTTTCAAACAAATGGCCACATAGGTGTAGAAAAAGGTGGGGTGGGGTGGAGGTTGGAACCTCAAGTGAATCCTGGTGGTAAAACTAAAAAGGGCATTGCAAAAATTAAATTTAATAAGATTTGGAACCTTAGAAAAAGGTCAAAAACATGACCATCCTTCAGAGAGGGTTGGGTGTTTTGTGCCACGCAGATCAGTTGAGTGAATTACTCTGATAGAGAACAGCATGGATAGTTCATGGAGGATCAAATAGTTGTTGTAGGTACAAAGGTATGCAGAATGTCACAAAACAGCATACAAAACACTGCAAATGTAGTCCTACTTCCCTACTAGATATTTATCATCTCCAATTACAAAAGAAAGTGGTAGAGTTGCTGTAAGAATCCTTAATTCTGAATGTCTTGTTTTTGTTGTGGAAGGAAGAAGACCTCTGTTAACATAGCTCTTTACAATTAATTATAATGACTTGCCCTGCACGGACTCCTAGTTTTGCTTTTTGGTAACAGTATTTCATTCCCAGCATAAAATAAAGGGAACTTGATCTTAATAATTGATTCTAATTGTTGAGAGCTTGAGTTGTTAAATTGTCATTGTTCGTATTAAATATTCCTGTTATGAGTTACCAAAAAGGTCAGGTCTGGGCCGTGATTTGCTCCTGTGCCAAGGAAGAATTCAACCCCAGGGGAAGGCAGGTAGTGTTTCCCCTTCCCTGTGGGGTTCTGCTAAGGAAGGAGAACTTTAATTCATAGTCAGGACACTACAGGAGCCGTGCAGGTGAAAGCAGTGGGAATATGTTGAATTAGTGCATTCCCTAGGTGCCAGGAGTCCCACTCTGGCCAGTGCTGTCCACTTTAGGGATTGTGCTGACTGGTGGTAGTTCTTTGGTGAAGCATGGGTTGTAGGTGACTCATGCTACTGGAAGGACCCAGTGATTAGATGTTTCACTGCCAGCAACCCTCATGTCTTGTTTATGTGCCTGAAGACAATGGCTCTATAACAAGAATGTTGTCCTATTGACTGTGAACCTGACAGCCTTAATGTTTTACTGTACTATTGACTAGAGTTGAAATACCTATCTCATAAAACTGGAAGGGGACCCTGAAAAGTCATCAAGTCCAGCCCCCTGCCTTCTCTAGCAGAACCAAGTACTGATTTTTGCCCTAGATCCTTAAGTGGCCCTGTCAAGGATTGAACTGACAACCCTGGGTTTAGCAGGCCAATGCTCAAACCACTGAGCTAGGTTTAAGTTTGACTGGCTAAAGTCTACTGTTATTAAATAATTATTATCTGACTTCCTTCAGGCTCCAACCCCCTCATAATTTCCTACAACTGTGATCAATAATTATTTTAAGAACATTTTAAAGAAAACAAATATGTGTCAAAATGATCAAAAAATAAAAATCAAATTCTGCCAAGCATACACATGTTAGAAAAAGGAGTAATGTGTTTTATATAAGTGTAAAGTCTTTATTCACACCAAGAAACTGGGTAGTGTCCTTAAAGAGATCATTATCACCTGACAGAACAAGTTCCTAACTTGAACTTTCAAAACTTTCATGGTCTCCCAGACCATTAGAGGAAAAACCGCTGAATTAATTCCTCACAAATATTCAGAACATACAGTGTACACAACAGGTGGGAAAGAGTGTAATGAGCATAGATTTAACTCAACATTTTACCTTATACATATTAATTACGACTTCTTCAGTCACTATCTGTAAAAATGTTTGTATTAGACTTTTATATATAACATTAATAACCAGCAATATATATATCACTCTTGTACATAATGAAAAAATACAGACTTTTGGGACTTGATGTTCAAGTGTGTACAAAAATGTGCAGATTAGACATGAATTAAATGTACACTAAATTCCAAGATCGTGAAGGCAAACTGAATACAGTAGAAAACTATTTTATAAACCAATCTGGGATTGAGGTATTAATAAAATTGACAAGTTCATAAAATTGAACATCTTAAAATTACAATTTGTACAATGCATAAGTTGCATTATGGTGCACTGCATCTCTGTCATATTGTCCTTCAAATCACTGCAAAGTAATTTCCAATGCACTGGAACATGAAAGGATGTTGATTTCTTCAGTGACATCACTTTTATTACATAATTTTTTTTCATGTTGGGAAAAATGGTTTGTATAACTGGTTATTTGTAGGATTGGTGTTTGTGAAACTGAGGTTCTACTCTATTTCCATTTGTAATGCACAAATATCTGGTTTTCATATGCAATAGTGGCAACACTATATAAGTAGTGATGAACATAATTTTGAACAATTAGACCTTTAGCAGTTTCTGTAGTGGCTGATGACACTGTAATGAACAGATCATGATAGCTAGTTCAGCACTTGAAATTTCACATACTGTACTTAACAAAGCCAGCTGTATTTTACCACAGTATAACAGACATTTGAGATGGGGGAAGGGGAAAGAAAGTCAACTAGTTCAACTCTAGACCTCTTCAGGATTGTTCCCTTCAGTGGAGCTGCCCAGCTTAGTTGTTTAAATGTCTCCACCGATGAAACTTCCCCCATGTGTCTTAGGAAGCTATTCCATAGACTAAATTTAAAAGAGATATTTCCTTTATTCAAGCCTTTTTTTCCCCCTTATCTTAATATCACTCCATTACTCATACCACCTTAATTAATTCCTCTCCACTATTTGATTCAGATTCTCTCCCTGATATAGATGCTTTTGCTGTTCTGGTGGCACAAAGAGGCCATAAATGGGATATATCTCCCCAAAATAGCACAGTTCCCTGGTGGAGGGAGAGGCTTCAGATGCTAGTGCAACAGAATTCAAGTGCTACAGAGCTCAAATAATTGGCTCATATGCTAACCTTCTCCTGATTCTGGTATATTAGTAGGTGGAACATGTTGCCTGCAACATTGTTGTGCCCCGATGATTCTCAGCTGCAGGATGACCCCTTCGTGGCCACAGCCAGCCAGTACAGATCAGACTTGCCCCATAACTGCTCTAATCTACATCAGGGCCAGGACTGGTATACCGCTGGGATCAGAGAGAAATAGCTGGGTCCTTTGTAGCTATCCTTGCCCAGATACACTTACTGAATACAAAGGATTTAGCCTGTAGCATTTCCTGTGGCTCTCACTAATGCTGTTTAATCACACCTCCAGATCATTAGTGTAAATGTTAATTAAGATTGGACTTGTCACTGAACCTTGCATCAAGATATCACCTCCCTGCAACTTCTACACTGCTTTTTACCATTAATCTTTTTCTATCCTTCAAACTGTTTTCAGTCCAGAGGACAATTCTGACATCTATGTGCATTTGAACTAATGTTGTGAGATGAATTTCATGTGACGCTGTGAAAATGTTAGTGAAATTACAATATATTGCAACTATTGCATTCTATATTGCAACTATTGCATTGCCCCACTAGTTCTGTAACTATCAAACCATTGTGACACCTTGGGCAAGTCACTGAACCAAGCAACAAAAATGTTTCCTCCACTGTAAATGGGCATATTAATAATGTTCACATCCTACATGGCGTGTTAGGAGACATCCGATCTGAGATCTTCAGAAGGAAAGCGAAAAGGCAATGAGATCATGTAAGATGAAACAAAGAGGCAAAGTTAAATGATATAAGATTCGGCAAGGACAAATGCACAATAAGTAACAACAGAAGTTCCCTACTTTGTATTTAGTGAAGCTGTAAACCCCATATTTTGAAGCTGAAATATGGTGGTCTCAATCTACTTCTCAGCAAAGAGTTAACTGCAGAGTGTCATAGTGAAGTCTCTTATTACTAAAACTTCATTACTTTTATAAGTTATTCTCCATATATCTGTTGGAATACTTTGACGCTATAGCCTAAAGAATATTAAAATGGAAGTCTCAGTTAAATGAATAAAGTGTATTTAGTGATCTAAATAGTGAGAATAATTCCACTGATTTCACTCATTTGGGCTTCTATCCTGTTATGAACACCACAGAGGCAGACCCTTGAGTCTGTGTAAAGACCCACTGAAGTATTCACATACAGTAACTCCTCACTTAACGTTGTAGTTATGTTCCTGAAAAATTCTACTTTATGCAAAATGATGTTAAGTGAATCCAATTTCCCAATGAGAATTAATGTAAATGGGGGGTGGGGGTTAGGTTCCAGGGAATTATTTTTTTTGCCAGACAAAAGACATTATATACGTATACAGGATAAGTTTTAAACAATTTTAAACAGTTTAATACTGTACACAGTGATGATGATTGTGAAGCTTGGTTGAGGTGGAGTAAGAGGGTGGAATATTTCAAGAAATGCCTTGCTGCTAAATGATGAACTAGCACTTGGCTGACCCCTCAAGGGTTAATACGCTGTTGTTAATGTAGCTTCACACTCTGCAAGGCAGCATGGATTGAGGCAGGAGGGAGAAAACACAATAGATGCAGGGCAGTAACTGCAAACATTTCCCTGAAAAAATTGAACATGATGATGAGCCCACGGTATCCAGCTGGAGTGCACCGCTCCCTCCTCCTGACAGCACATTCATGGCTGCACAGGTGCTGACTTGCCAAAGTTTTGAGGTGTGTGTGCATGAGTGTGAGAGAGAGACGTGCATTGCCCCGTTAAGTACGCTGACCCCACTTCAAGTACGTTGCCCTTTTAAGCAGATCAGCCAGTTCAAAGAGGAAGCAGCAGCTTCCAGCAAGCTCCCTCCTTTCTTTCGCTCTCCTCTGCTTTGTGGAGAGGGGATACAGAGCGGGGGGAGCAGGGGGGCATCCTGATATCAGCACCCCTCTTCCCCACTCCCCCAGCAAGCAGGTTTAAGTCAGTTGTGGCACACTTTCCCTATATTTCTTTTAATTTCTGTTTTAACTTTTCTTCCTAACAACTTTTCCTTTTAGTGTTTCATCACCACTGATCTCTGTTTCTAATCTTGGCATTGTGGTTATATTTTCTATTTTTGTTTCTTAATTTTAAAATGTTTGAAAACGTTTTCCCTCCGTTTTTTAATCTTTCCCTTTTAATTAGATTTTCATCCTGCCACCCATCCCCCTTGCCCCATTTTCCTTTGTTCAGTCCCTTCCTTTTGTCTCTGTATACCTTTTATAATTTTTTGGTCCCCTGACAGTTCATTATTCTTCTCAAAACTTAAATGCAGAGGAAGAAGAATTCTGTAGTGGTCACAGCACAAATAAGATCTGTTTTTATTAGGTCTGTCACATATACAAAACCTTGCCTGGATCAGGGAAAGCGATTTATTCTTCATTGCATTCAAACCCAGGAAGTTTGAATGGCATCAGTGTTTGAGCTTTGGGATCACCGGTTCTTAAAGGAGTCAGAATTGGCTTCATTGGTACGTGCATCTCATAGATACAAATCAAAATTGCTTTCCTTGGATCCTGTAAATTTCTGTTGTGGATTAAACTATTGGTCCATATAATTTAGCATACATTCAGCAATGTTCAGCCTTAGATAAAGGCAACATCCCTTCCCTATAATCCACATGACAGTTATGCAATGTTACACATCATGGTAGTGGGAAAGAATTTCTTCTTGGTCCTCTGATTTATCTTCTCATGCCCTGAAGTCAGAAGTTTAATTATTCCTATCAATTTAATTTGCAAAACTACAAATGTTAGGAACATAGAGATGAGTCCAAGCAGCAGGTTGAAGATCTAGAATTCCTTCTGGGGTTTTTGGATCCAGGGTTTTGATCAGACTGTTATACAGAAAGAAACCAGCCAGGAAATTCAAATCTTGATTTTGGTTCAAATTCAGAACTCTACTCACAAGTTCAGCTAAGGAGTTTGGGCTTTTGGTTCAAGCCCATCTTTCATTATTAGTGCTCATAGTGTTTGGATTAGTAGTTTGCTAACTTTGACTGACTGTCTGCACTATAAAGGCAGTGTAAAATACTTCTAAATTTACCACACTTTAATCTCCAGAAAGTATGTTGCAGTAAAATATTGCTATGAACTTCAGTTGATTAGGCTGTTTTTCATTCTGTTGCTTTGAGAAAAGAAATGAGGGCATAGCCACCTTAGAAAAAAGGTTGTCATTAATCAAAGCAGTCCATAGGACCAGTACTATTTCTTGGTTTCCAACATGCTATCAGGCTATGGAAATAGCAGCATATGGGATATGAACACAACCTGGTGAAAAATGAATGTGTTTGGTTAATTATGGGAGGCACACTTTTCCAGCATGCCAATGTTCCTTTTTGGGCTATGGATTATAGCACAATCCCTGCAGCAAAGATCTTAAATATACTGTAGCTAAGAATAAAAGACTAGTATTGTTTCACATCTCCAATGAAATGAATCAGAACCATGAAAGCTAATCTCTTCATGGTTTCTGATGCATCAAAATAACACCTTACCACTACAGAACAGTCACATTGGAGATATGAGAGCAAGAGGATCTGTCCCTGTCCAGCAAGCTGATAACATTTCCCTTCTAAAATAAGAAGTGAATTTCTTCTAGATTAAGATTGGGGTGGAGTGGGGGGAGGGGAGAGGAAAGGAAGAGAGGAGAAATTTATTCTAGAAGCTTTTTCTCTTAAGAATTGTACTGAATAGTTTCTTCAGTAATGTGTTTTCCTTTTGTTAATTAAGTGGAAGTAATAGCTATGTTGCTGAGGGCCCCTTTATGTTATGGGGTGTAATTAATAAATAATGTGCTAGTTTAATAATTTCACATGGTAAATCATATTTCTATACCATTCAGAATCCACTCGTTCACCTGTGTGTAAAATGTGAGGGGAGAATGGGCATAATTAGCTATCACTAGGAATATTTTAACAGACTTTTCTTCTCACATCAAAAAGTCACCCACCGTTGACTAGAATAGACAACCTTTACCACCAGAAATGTATAGGTTATCCAGTTCAAACTACAAACTGAAAGTGACTCACACAAAAGTGCTATTCAATGAGAAATTAATAAGTGAATGTTATTAATCTGACAGTCATGAAATGTCACACAGTCATCAGTTCACATGTGTCAGAGTTTCCTTTCTTTTTCTAAGCACCAATACTACTTTACAGTAGATGGCAGGAAACCATTCTCTTTAATGCATTTAGTAGAATGCCAACAAAACCTTAAAAAGTGGCGAGGATAATGATGAATTACTTGAGCTAAAATTAGAATTTTTAAAAGGCATCCTCTAGTCCCAAACAGTTCACTCATCTTTCACAGGAAAGACTGGTTCCACTGTGCTGTCATGGTAACATGAACCTTTGATCAAATAAGCATTAACTGCTGAGTTAGAAGTCAACATCTTTCTCCTCACAGGACATAACAAAGGGGAAAGGGGTTGAATCCATTTTAATCATAGAAAAGTTCAAACAACTCCCTTGACCAGTCCATGTCAGTTTCATGACAGATCTGCTTTCAAATCAATACCACCTACATGATTTGGGAGGCATTATGTCCCAAGATTTGAGTTTGGAAGAGAAGCTTGTTTGCTATGCATACTTTCTATTTACTGTATAAGTAGCATATAAAAAGCTCTCGTGATAGCTGCATATCTATGTGGCATTGTTGTATGTAGGCTAAATGTTCTTCAGAATTTGATGTTTACCTACTTTTTAACAGAGTGAGAAAATATTTGTTTTATCTCACCCACAAATATGCTAGATGTTTCAGAGAAAATAAGTCCCTTCCCTAAAAAGTTCACAGTCCAAGGTCCCAGTTTTGCAAGTGGATGCGTTAGCAAAGGGACCTGAATGCAGGAGAAGTCCCATTGAAAGCGTAGGGTATAGCTGAGAAGTACGATTCCCAAAGTGGGCTGGCAGGCTCATGCTAGTTCAGCTTGAGCAAGTGTGCTGAAAATAGCAATGTGGACGTTGTGGCTCAAGTGGCGGCATGGGCTAGCTGCCTGTGCTTGGACCCAGGTGGTCAGAGAGGCGGACTTGGGTGGCTAGTCCAAGCCGCTAGCCGTGCTGCAACATCCCCACTGATTGTGTTAGCTTGCTAGTTTGAGGTGAGCCAGCATGAGTCTGTCTGCCTGTGCTGGGAGTCCCATCTCCCAGTTGCAATGTAGACATACCCGCAGGAGCTTGTGTTCGGCAATCTACTTGCAGAACTGGGGAGTAAATGATGGACTTAGTAGACAAGTGAAGTTATAGTATGCACTAGGAATGAGGAAAGGGTGTGGAGAAAGGAGGATTATAGATTACAGAAACAAAATTGTCTGCTTACTCATTCCTATAACTCAGCCATTTAAACAAACATAGTCCAGTGGATACAGCAAGTCCAAACACCTGGGGGGAAATCCTGGTCCCACTGAAGTCACTGGCTAAACTTCCATTGATTTTAATAGCACTTCAACTGGATTTCAGTCCTAGGTAGTTTCCTGGTTCTGTGACTGACCTGCTGTAGGACTTTGGGCGCAGCTCTCTGTGTTTCAGTGACCCCATTTATCAATTAGCTTCTGAGTGCCTTGTTTTCAGCACTGGAAGCAGAACACTCCTCATTGTGGATGAGGGAACTGCCACAAAAGCAAACCTATTTTGAGGGGTGTATGCAGAGAGATCACAATTAAATTTTATTTTGGCTATGTGTAGGCAGGAGCTGTGTCTTTGTTCAGGAAGTTCATTTTTTATTTTCTCCGTTTTTCTTTTTTTTAAGACAGTGCTACAAAAATACATGAAATTAAAATACCTGTCCATTATTTCTACCACCATCCTTAAACTAGAGGTCAGTATGGGGAAGATGATAATATAAATACAGATGCTATTATAAAAGCTGTCCCCCTTATTAAAGTAAATAGGGGAAGATTTCTCATTCTCAGTGAAGTGTCATTGAGGGTAGAAATTCTTTCAAAGATACTGCAAGACACCAATTAAAAAGTCAGAAAAAAATGTAAGCTGGCTTCAGTTTATATATATTTTTCTTTTTCTCAGAGAGAATTTTCTCACATCTCTGCTCATGTAAAATTCTATTTACTTAATATGGGATATTCTGTGTGCCCAGTCACTCAGATAAAACAATTTCTGGCTTCAAAATTAGGCTTAAATCTTGTATAAAAATAAGATCATTCATACACTGCAAACTTTTACAAGCATTGCTATGAACAGCACTGAGTTTACATTCATGCATGGAGTGAGAGAGTCACTTTACGTCAGTAATCGAGGAAGAGAGATTTTGGGATTTCTCCCAGGAATCTGAATTTAGGGTAGTTTCATCCTGCATAGCTCAGACTGATTTTTGAGGACCCATGAAGGCTGTTTGGTGCTTCTCTATAGGGGTGCACCTGTGCTTACCTGATACAGGTGTGGCTATTGAAATGAATCAGGCGACTCATTTCTATAGGGCACTGATTGTTAATGATGGTCCTGACCTTACTGAACTGCTTAATATTTTATATTTGTACAAGTAAATCAGCTTAGAACTCGACCAGTTTAGCATTTCAAGCGTCAACAAAACTTGATGCACTTAAAATGGCTAAAATGTGATTCATTTTGCTTTTACAAATAACCGCTTAAGGAGTTCAGTCTGGCAAGGAGCTACTTCTGCCTACCAGTAGCAGAGTGGAGCTGCTAAATTCTGCAGGCTCTCTGGGTACCATCAAACGCTCTCACTTCCCTGTGTAGATGCAGTAATTCTAGAGTCTTAGGTATTACATTTGCTGTTGGAATGTGTAAGGTGAAATTTCACGTCACTATATTCTTTAACCACATGCATGAACTGTAAGGGTAATCTAATATTTAATTTAAAATTAAATTAACTGGTAATTTCAATACTTTTTAATGCTTAGTTATTCTTTTTAACTGTAATGATCTTGATATGTGTTTTGTATAAGGGTTATAATTACTTACCTGAGCCTTTTTTGTGGGGGATACAAGCCTGTCAAAACTTTGTACTATTAAAATGTATCCTAAACAATGTAATGGTATCTGAATCCAAATCAGAGTAATTTTTTGAAATATTTTACTCTGGGCTCATATTTGCTAGAAGTGTTTTATCTTCAAATTGAATTGTCAAGCAAATCACTCCAAGCCAACTACTAAGGTAAAATTGCTCTCGCTAATAGTCTAAATGATAAATTCCTTTACAATTCCCTTTCAACTGTTAATTATATTTTTGAGCTAGTCAGAACATATCAATTCCTTGAGCATAGTGGGCTGAATTCAGCCCTAGAAGCAGCAAGAGACAACTCCGATTGACTTAAAAAAAGAAGTTGCCTTCACTTACACTAGCCAAACTCAGCCCTGGTTTATCTACATTTATAGTGCCAGCTCCTGAAACCACACAAGTAACTTTACTCACATGGCAGTTCCATTGTCTCCAATAAAACTCATCAGATGAGCAGAATTACTAAAACGCATAAACTTTCGCAGGCTCAGGGCCACAGAGAGCAGAGACAATTTCTGAATAATTAAGCTCCTAGCAAGTTCACCTAAAATGTTTTAAATTTGATCTGTGTTGCTCATCTTTAATCATTCTACAAGTACACAGACAGTATAATGAAAAATGTAAAAGGCCTGCATCAAAATAATCCAGTGAACATAATTAAAGCATAATTTTAGACACAACCAATCCTGCATCTTGGCAGGGGTTAGACTAGATGATCCTTGCAGTCCCCTCTGACCCTAGGGTTCTATGAAAGCATAAAATGGCATGGAAGGAACACCTTGACCTACTGGAATCTTTGTACTTGAGTGGGATTTTCTCCGTGCACTGGGGTGGTTTGCAAGTTTAGGACTTATCCTCTGAGGCCGGTCTGTCTCACAATTTCTAATTTTGTTTTGACATCAACTAACCCAAATGAAAATTGTAGCTTGGTGAACTCCTAAGGGGAAATGCAGATGAAGTAGCCCTGGCATATAACCAGGAGCCACCACCGAGCACACACAGTTTAGGTGGCCTCATGCCTACCTATAGTTCCCACAGTGTAATTTTCTTTGCCCCTTTGAGATCCCATATCAGTGTCCTGACTGATTCCAACATCTCTTAAGATAATCTAGAACAGGGGTTCTCAAACAGGGCGTCGGGACCCCTAAGGGGGTCGTGAGGTTATTACATGGGGGGTCGCGAGCTGTCAATCTCCACCCCAAACTCTGCTTTGCCTCCAGCATTTATAATGGTGTTAAATATATTTAAAAGTGTTTTTAATTTATAAGGGGGGTTGCACTCAGAGACTTGCTATGTGAAAGGGGTCACCAGTATGAAAGTTTGAGAACCACTGATCTAGGAACACCTCAAACTGCACCCAGTTCAATGCCCAGGTAATGGTACGACTTTGGGCAGAGGTGTTTTTTTTTTTTTTTTTTTTTTTTAAGTGACGAGAAGGAATCCCAAGGCACTTAGCTGGGTTCTGGAATGCCTGAGGCAAGTACTTGCTGCTGTCTGTCCCTAGTCCTCCTGCAGATAAGAAGACAGTGAGATTGTGCATGAGACTGGCCTACATCATAAAACAGTGCACTATCACTCACTCCAACATGGAAGTGACTCTTTCGTAAGCAGCACATGACACCGGGCACCCCACGGACATGGATTTATCAAAATAGTAATGGCTTCAAACTGAAAACCAAGCAAGTTAAAGTCTGAGATGCACTGGAAGCAACTGGAATGCAGGCTTGATGTCACATTTAGCTAAAGTCACATCAGGGCCACACTCCTTGACCATGGCTACCGCTGCATCAAATGAGGAGTATCTCACTGAACACAGCTGGGGGTCAATATATTGATGACTCACCACCATTCGCAAAGCAAACTGTCTCAGCCACAGTCCTGGCTCCTGCCCAGCTGTGTCCCTTATCCCACAACTATTATCCACGTTGGTTGCAGGCCATCGGTCCTCACCCAATCTCCATTCCTGTGACTGAACACATTCTTCCTCAGGAGACAACAATCCCAGGCTCACAGTTCCCCAGCAAAGCTCCCCAAATGAACCCTCACCCACCTCTGAGGCTACTACTCTCAGTGCCTCCAGTAGGGCAGGGCTGGGTCCCTCCTATGCCCATGGGAGGGCACCCCTACTACCTATGTCCAGGTGTCCACCCCAAGGGCAGGGGGAGGGACTGGGCACTCAACCTGGCACCCTCAAAGCAGCTCCTGGATTGGGCACCTGCGGGGCCACTGGGCATACCCATAGTTTAAGCCCCATAAGCCCTTCCCCTCACCCCACCTGAAGCAGGCAGAGGAGGAGGGGTGCAGCAGGACACATGGAGCAGTGCACTCCTATGGCAGCCATGGCAACAGACCACTCAGGCCCAGCAGGGCCGCCCAGAGACACATGGCCCCAGGCCCTGTTCAGCTGCTGCAGCAACATGACGTGACCCTTAGCCACTGAAAGCATTTAAAGGTGAAACCATTGCTGTTTCTCAAATGCTTAAGATGCATAAGCTTCTTCTGAGATGTATATTTGGAAATATTTTGTATCAAAATGCAAGCCTTCATACACTAACTGATATCGTTGTTATATGAAAAGTAAGATGTTTTATGTACAAATATAGCAAGGTCATTTGATGCTAAACTAAGTAATGTCAGAAGCCATTTAAGGGTACGTCTTCACTTACATCCGGGTCCGGATGTAAGCAATCGGCTTTCTGAGTTCGATTTATCGCGTCTGGTTAAGACGCGATAAATCGATCCCGGATCGATCCCGGAAGTGCCCCGGATCGATCGCTGGTACTCCAGCTCGGCGAGCGGAGTACGCAGCATCGACGGGGGAGCCTTCCTGCCGCGTCTGGACCGCGGTAACCTCGGACTAAGGTACTTCGAATTCAGCTACGTTATTAACGTAGCTGAATTTGCGTACCTTAGTCCGAAGTGGGGGGGTTAGTGTAGACCAGGCCTAAGTATAGAGTATTTATATTAATGGGGAATTAATTAATTACTGGCATGCACAAGCAAACCCTCACCCAACTCTGGAAGACAAGAATCATCTCTAAAAAATTGTTATCAGAATCAACAACTTTTTAATTTAAGCGTAAAGACTGTATAAGAGTTATTTACAGTAATTTAAAAGACTTTGGAGAAATAGATGAGGAATAGGAGTGTTTGCACATTTTTGAAGACAGAACTTCATTTTCTGTTAAACTAAGAAAAGTGAAAGAATCTCAGAAAATGGACTAAAGAAGAAGAGAATTAAACTAACTTTGAAAGTTCTCATGCTTTCCCACCACAGGAAAAAACAAAGACAATTAAGACAATTAAAGGCAGACTGCATATTCAGGAGCTGAAGATGTCACCTAACTAAACCCTGAAAGCATGGAGACAGTGAAAGAGTGACAGCAACCCACTTTGAATCTAAACAAGAATGGAACAGGTGTGTTTTCGTATAATTTCATGGAAATAGGAAGGAGAAGAATACAAAAAAGACCCCCAAATCCTATGAAGTGAAGCATACCACAACTCATTCTATTCCTCTTTACAAGGAAGTTGCTGCAGCCAGCTAAGAACAACAGGGAAGACTCAAAAAGAAACCAACCCCAGGAAAACCTCTCCAAAACTTCCATATGGCTTAGTGAGAGAAGACTAATTTAGACACTGCCAAGGGATTCGATTTAAAACTCTTGTAATGATTTAATTGGGATATGAAAGTACTGTTTCACTAAAATACTAAGTTTCTCCTGTTAATTAACAAGTGGTTAGACCATGTATTCCTGAAGAGAAGACAAGGGCTAAACATTAGTACAGAGAGAAACAGTGAGATTTAATTGGATTTAAGATTCTTAATATTCATAATTGGCTTTTCTCAAGACAGCTCCTTAAATGGATTCTTCTAAGTAACTGAAATATTTTCTCCAATTTCACATGATTTAGTTAAGATTGCCTACTTTGCCCAGTTATAAACTATCCGATTATTAACAACCAACAGGATCCTTAAACAAAGTTCTTTTGCTCAGCTATAAACCTTAGTATATCTTAGATTTCTAAGGCAGCTAGCATCACAATAATTTTGGAAAATAAGACCTTGGTGTCAACTTTGCAAGAGAAAAATGACAGGTTCACTTTCAAGGGTGTAGTCTCTGTTAAAAGCTCTCCAGAGAGAGGCGTTACAGAAGAGATTGTAACTGAAGTAACCAGTTTATCATTTGTGTTGGTTTAATGTTTTCTTTTCATTTCTTTAATACTGAAATAGCCATGGCTAGCAATTGTAATTGTTTTACTTGGCCTTGATCATGGTCAACTCAAAGATAGATAGTGGAACCCCTCTGACTAAAATAGCGGAAGCCATACCACTTAGTTGTCAGTAAGAGAAACAATTAGTAAGAGCTGGCCTCTCATATCATGTTTCTCTAAACTAAATATTATTTAGTAGCTTTTAAAATAAAATTACTTGGTGTCCAACCATTAAAATTACCGTTTTTTGCCCCACAGTTCCCTGCTGAGAAAGTTCGACCAATTTAAGTGCTCCCTTATGCTCTGGTAGAGTGGGTGAAGTGGGCCTATTTTACCCCATTTTATGCACTGGTGTGCAGCTAATCACATGAATAGGCCCAAGGTGAGCAACTGGATCACAATCTGATCCGGAATATTTTTAGTGGTGTCACAGCAGTTTAGTGTCATACTGAAACAAAGGAAAGTTTTGTCAAATGAAGGAACTTCAGATTTGATTAAACAAAGAGCATTCAATCCAAAACCAAAATTGTATGAATATAAAAAAACCTCTTTTGATCTTTAAATTGTTCATACCACAGGAATTTTATGTTAAAATCTTCTCCTTTGTCCCCAGTGTCTTCAGTCTACCAATCAGGAAAACTCTGAGTGAGTCTAGCTCTGCTTAAAAAGCAAGTCACTTGCTGGCATATCAGAAAGCTGCCTAATTAGCAGTTCCAAGATCCCTTCAAATAAATTTAGCCTTTTCAGACACTCATGTGATTCATAATAGCAAAGAACAAATTATTCCATTTTAAATGTAATCTGATTTAGTAGCTCCTAGTACCAGACATTGTGTCAGATGTGATTTTTCCAAGGCATATCACTTTACTAGCTGCATCAGCAATGTAAACTTCATTTTAATTAGAAAAAGACACTTATAGTACTTTGGAAATCTGCTCTCTGGCCTCTTTCTCTGCTTCCAAAACTCATATACAATGCCAGTGACAAGACACATGAATTTACAAGCTTTAAAAAATGAGTCTTGTTGAGAACTACAGTTTTACAGTTAATACTTTTGCAAATCTGAGTAATTAGGCACCATGAAGTACTGTTAAAAGAAAATACAGAATACATAGACCAATAACAAACAGTTATCAATTAACATATATCAGTTAAAATTAATATTTTACAGGAAGATTCTGTTTTGCAGAATTATTTTGCAAAAGGCACCATGTAATTTAGAAATGAAACTACTGTATTCAATGAGTACTTTAAAATATTTATAAACATGCCCTGTTGATCCATTGAGCTTTGGATAGGTTTTTTTTGGTAAACCCTGTCACTTATGGAAAATTCACATTTAAGGAACTGTGTGTTGAACTACCATAATCATCATCATTATATGGTTATTTAATTTTAAGACTTTATTGATGTTCATCCAATAAGTGCAATTTCTCACAGGTGACATTTACTCAAAGCAAGATTGCACATCAGAAGGATGGATAAATATTAAAATGTGACTCAACAAGATGATGTACTTTCAAAGTGCCTATGAGTAATGCCATTATTTATCCAGATGGATCTCAAAACGTGGGCCTAGAAGTCAGTGCCATAAAAATGTATCCTAAAATCACTATGTAGTGTTCAATGAGAGGATAACTCTTGTTGTATTTACACTTTAATCTGTTGAGTATCGGGGCTACGGGTAGGTCTACACTTGGAGCTAGGGGGTGTGATTCTCAGCTTGAGGAGACATACCCATGCTAGCTCTGATCTAGCTAGTGCACTGAAGATAGCATGGCTGCAGCAGTGCAAGTGACGGGAGGGTCTAACCACCAGGACCTATCCAAGATGGTAGGCATGTACTTAGGGCAGCTAACCCTCCTGCTGCTTGTGCTGCTGTGGTTATGCTCTATTTTTAGCATGCTAACTCTGTCCGAGCTAGCGGAGATAGGTCTTCTTTGAGCTGAGACTCACACCCCGGCTCCAAGTGTAGGCATACGCTGGGAGGCAGGAAAGCAGAAACAGGAATTGCAAGGAGTAATGCTGCAACAGTTTTGCGCTGCACATAGAGTTTTAATGCTTGTTTTTCTGCAAAAGAACTACTGCTCGAAAGGTAGAGAAATATGCCTCTCTGGCCGAAACCTTGAGAGCTAAGGGTTACCAGGTCCAGACACATGCACTGATCGTTGGAGCCTTAGGTGCATGGGACCCCAGTGACACTTTCTGTTACCTTCACATCAGATACAATGAGCAACATCCCAGTTGTCTAAGGGTACATCTACACTTCGAGATGTACTAGCTCTGATCAAGCTAGCGTGCTAAGAACAGAGCGTAGCTGCAGCATCACGAGTAGCAGGAGGGGTTAGTGCCCTGAGTCTGATCCTCTCCATGATGCTAGGCACATACTCAGGGTGGCTAGTCCCTCCTGATGCTTGCATGGCCATAGCTATGCCCTATTCTCAAAACAGAGTTAGCACAGGTATGTCTCCTTGATCTGGGAATTAAACCTCCAGCTCAAAGTATAGACATACCTAAGAGCTTCATGTAATGAGCAAATGGATGAAGAACAGCTGGCTGAAGCTGTATGTGCAAAAGGCTATGCTGATGCTGGTGGGGAGATGCTCTAACATCCATTAAAAGTGTGAGCCTGCCCTCACATTCTTAAGATAGTAAGCAGCCTGGCTGTCCCCCTGAATTTCTCAATGCTGGACAGCCAAAAGGCTATGAAAAATGTCATTTTTAGTCTACAGCTGGCATGAAGACTCTATCCCCTCCAGCTGGATTCTGACCTAACCATAGTGATCCACACACACATAAACACCAGGCTTAATTACTTTACATCTCAGTACCTCAGTAGGAAAAAGTCAACCTCAAAAAAACTACAGCTTGTTTGAAACACAAACAGCCTGACCATTCAGCAACATAGGCAGTTGAGAGCACATCACAAGCAGCCTTTTATTCCCTCTGAATAGTGGGTGAAATTCAAGGTTTTTGTCATCATCTCCAAAATTATCCTTGGCACTAGGCTTAATTGTTGGAGGAGCCACCTCACCCTATGTGATCATAAGATCTCATGATCATGATCAGCTACTGTCATGAGACACTGGTACAATGAAGCTATCAGCCTTATGTGTGAAATTCATGTGTGCAAGAAACAGAGCTGGCTTGTGCATCAATTTGAAATCTGACCCTGGAAGATATTGGGTTGATCATGAACCTCAATGCCTTCAGAACAAAATGCTAAATGCACTTTTTCAACCAAGCTGTCCCACACCACCACCACCACCAAGAACAAGCAACTAAGTCCAGTCACAAATGAAGAGGAGAGAAAGAGAAATATAGCTGTGTGAGTTCATGTCATCATTTTGGGAGATACTCAGATACTGCAGTGATATATATTGCATGAAAATATAGACAGACAGAACTGTCTCTAAGCAAACATTTTCCTTGAGGGCCATATGCCCACATTCTCCTTTTTTCATGAGTCAACATAGTTATATTTTAAAAAGTCCATTATCAATCACTGTGATGGGGCATGCTCTGTCGCTTTCCTAATGTCCCAGAAACCTCTCAGACTCTGTCCATTAGTTGCAACTTGGTGTGATTTATTTTATATTCCCATCACCAATACCATGTCATGCAGCAAATTATTTACACTTACAATTTAGCCCTTTCTCACAAGGCCAAACAGAAAGTGATCTCTCTCTTCTTTCAGCTCTCTGACCATACTAGGCCAGATCATCATCCTCCACAGTACTTCCTTCCTGTGTCCATCTTATATCCCTCAGCTGACGAACTAATTGGCTCATCCAGCCTCCCCACCTGATCAGTCAGTTAGCTGACACATCCCCAGTCAGACGTCTCCAGGAGAGATGATTGGTGGCTAAGTGATCGGAGTGATGGCTGTCCTGCTACCTCCCAGCACTTTGTCACAAAGGTGACTGCAGTGCACTGTGACATTCATTCTATTTTGTAATAATGAGCCATTGCTGCATTGTCACAGCATCATGGTCACATTTTCAGCCACAGTTTTGGAATATCCACAAACTTCTTTCAGAAAGCATATGAAAGTGAAGAAAATCAATACTACTTTTAAGTATATCAGAACAAAATTCAAGGAACTCAAGACACAGCTTAGGTTTAGTGTAAACTACAGACAGATTATGTCGACCTAGTTATGTCAGAGTACACACTACAGGCTTGTTCCTGCAGATGTACTACTGTGTCCTATTACACCGACATAATAACTCCACCTCCACGAGAGGCATAGGGCTTATGTTGGTGTAGTTAGGGCAACGCAGTGTCCATGTAGACACTGTGGTACTTACATCGGCTGTTGGCTGGAGCCGTGAAATAGACAAGAAAGCTGATCTGTCACTGGGGTGAGTGTGGGGCTACAGCTAGAACCTGACTGCCCCCATGGTCCCTGCTCCCAGCCAGGCTGTGCCTGCTCTGCTCCCCACTCAGAGCCTGGCTGCCCCTTGGCTCACTGCTCCTGGCTCCCAGTCCAGCTACTGACCAGGCTGCCCGTTCCCTGCTGCCAGCTGGGCTGCTGACCGGAAGCTCCTGGCTTCCCACCGCATGGAGTATGGCTGCTGCCTGGGCTTTCAGTTCCTCACGGCAGCTGGGAGCCTCAGTGCAGCCACAGGGTGCAGCCTGGCTTGGAGTGGGGAACTGGGTGGGTGCAACTTGTCAGCTGTCCAGAGGCACCTTGCTCCCCGCAGGGAGCCTGGCAGCTGCCTGGAGGCTCCCAGGAGCTGGGTGTGGAGTTCTCAGCTGGGAGTTTGGCTGTGGAGAGGGAAGGCGAGCTGCAGTGCACCTGAGCTTTCCCAAACCCAGTGACCCACTTGCACGTTGTTGGTGGTCAGGTGTGGTGGGGAGACACTAATTTCGGGGGTCCCCCTAGGCGCAAAGTGCTGTGAACAGGGATCCCTATGCTGTCACATCACCTGGACTGGGGATACTGTGTCAGCTGATCCCCACAGTCTCCAACCTACCTGGGCAGTACAGCAGACATGGCCCTGCCCACTAGCTCCTCTCCACTCCCTAACCCACCTACCACTTGCTTTCCCTGCCCTCTGCTTAAGGCTTAAGGCTTAGCCCTCCCACTTTTAAAAATGATTTCTTGCCCCTCTCCCCCCTCAGGCTTTTCTGGTACCCCTGTTGTCAGGTATTCAGTTTTAGACTGGAAACTCTAGTAGAAAACGGGACCTGAGTGTCCGGTTAGCAGTGCTGACTGGAAACTAAAAGTCCGGTTATAGGAGTAACCACATTAGCCTCCGCTCCTCCCACTCCCAACACACACCCCAGAGGGCAGGAAGAGAACCTGTCCCACTGCTGCTGGTGATGTTACTAGATTTGCCCGTTACTTTGGGGGTATGCTTATTTATTAGAGTTACTCTTCTGGAGGGGGGGTATTCTGTAATTCTATCAATGTACTGCTTGTGTCACTTGTGTTCTCATATGGAGTTCTACTTCTCCCTTCTGCAAGTCCCCTCCCAATGGAGCTATCCTGCAGGACCTAGGCTCCCCAGGGCTGGGTTCCTCCAGCCCCAGAATCAGATGAACACACAGACACACACACACAAATTAACAGAGCAAGTCTGAGCGGACCGGGTCAATCAGCACTCTCAGGCTGACCCCTTCTATGTCCCTGGACTCAGTGGGCTGGGTCAAGCTGCCACCCTTATATGCCACAGGTATCGCACCGGAATAGAGTAAGCCTGAGCAGGTTGGGTCGAACAGTACTTCCAGGCTGCCACCCTCGTATGTCACAGATTCAGCACTTTCCTATCCCCACTTTCACATTACAATTGTATTGGTAGTAACCCACTTGATGAGCAAACCCCACAGTATTTTGGGTACTACAGGGATCTTTAGCTTAGGTAAGAGGAACGTTGCTGCAGAGTAAATGGGGAAGCCAAAAATACAAAAGAGTAAAGTTCAGAGAGAGAGGGAGGGAAGCAACCAGCTTAACCATAAAAGTTATTTATTGAATAATAGTGATAACCACACAAGGAGAGCCTAAACCAACATAGCAGTTACATAATTAAAGATTATAAAAGTCATATATAGAAAACTATACCTGATCAAACAAGTCAGGGGGTTAAAAAGTTATACCTGAGGTAGAAAAGAAAACAGAGAGTGAGCGAGCGAGCGAGCGAGCTGGGGTCTCACCACTCCATGAAGCTTGAACTGGTCAGGGTTCCCAGGTGATGGTGGTGGCTCAGGGTCCTGAGTGCTGGAGACAGGCAGAGCCCCCAGCACGATCAGTCAGGAGAAGATGAAATCCCAGTGGAACTGATACAGAGTTTAGATCCAGGCATCAGAACACTTACTTGAGCGTGGGTAGGGGTTTTTGTAGAGAAACAACAATGGTTCAAGGGAGAACACTAGATTTGTTTATGTGTAAACAAGAGAGAATACCAAAGTTGTTTTGTTCAGGCTAGACATGGGAGCTGATCATTCCTGGCTTTGGGCGGTGTTCCTTGGAGGGAGCTCACAATGCAATTAGGGAGTTTCACTATTTTGGATACCAATAAAGGATTCATTACTAGAATTGGCCTGATAACTGCTGAGCTGGATGTGTGCAGGCATAGGTTCATTAACATCTGGAGCAGAGATCCCCCATGATGCAGAGATCCCAGAGTTCAGTGCGGTAATCTCTGTTCTCCATTCTGTATGCTAATAGAGATGCCACCCTGTCCCATCTTTGATGCAGATGAGGCTAGAGGAGTTGCCTTAATCCTGTCACCCTTGTCAGGAGGGGTTTAGGTGTGTTTCCCACCGCCTTTTCATTGCTCTCTGTAAGTCTTTCCACTGATCGGTTTTGGTTCAAGCAGAGGCTGCGGGGTGTGGGAGTGTCCTTCATGAGGCAGGCAGGCTGGATACTGCACCCTGGTTCCCCAAGAACACAGAGCTGACTGGTATCAAGGAGGGGAAGCTTAGTGCAGAGTGAGATGAAGAGAATGGGCTAGAACCAGGGAGAAGGTAGGTACCCGCTGTATGTGGACACGGGCGGGGGGGAGGATCCTGTTTACCCCCTCCCCAGCCCTGCTGTGCTTGCAGTTTGCCCCCGGCCCCTCCCTTGCTCCAGGGACCAACCCTACCTTCTGCCCCATTGTGCTTTTGCCCCCAGCCCCTGCCTTGCTCCAGTCAGCAGGGACCAATCCTCCCACCATGCCCCACTGTGCTCATCTTGCCCCCGGCTCCTGCCTCGCTCTGGGGGCCAACCTGGGCAGCCTCCTACAGGCCAAGCCCTGGACTCCTCCCCTGCCAGTGTCCCTCACTCTGCAGCCCTGAGCCCATTGCCCACCCAACCCTTTCATTTTATTTTCCTCCCCTGCAGTCATTTATGGAAAGGCACATGGTGGCATATGTACGCACTGTAATCTACTGCAGGTGCGGGTGAGGTGCAGAGCAGGATTCTATAAACATAGGAGAATGAACAAATCCAAGTGATAAAGAAATAATGATGAAAAAACATTTAAGTAGTGCTCAAAAACGGAGGTGTAAAGCAGAAGTTGAAGATAAGAATGCAAAAATGCGTCATATAAACAGTTCCTTCACTAATAATCGTAGACATTACGTTGATGATACTAATACTACTAGTAATGATGATGACTGTGTAATTAATGTAACTAGTATAGCGGCGGGTCCAGCCGACATTGATCATGGCTCTGAAGAACAGGCTCTTTCTTCTGATGAAATCCTTTCACCAAATAAAGACCAGCTGCTGCAAAACACATCAGTACAATTACCCTCCTCTGATGCTGCCCTCTGGACTGTTAATGCTTTCACCCAACGGTACTGCATAGACATAGGCCTCGATTTTTGCGGAAATCGTGTTGGTGATGGAAAATATGCAATGTCATCAAGACAGCAAAAGGGCAGAACAAGGTAATTATACATTTCTTATGCTTTAAAAAAAAAAAAAACATTACTTGAGTCATTTTATGAGATCAACTCTTTCCAGCAGGGGTTTTGTGAGACAATTGAAATAAACAGGTTTTTGTTGTATCTATCTAAATGTAAAAATGTTCATTCTAGGTTGCTTGCTACTATACTATGATCCCCTTACTCTCTTAATGCCCCACAAATGTGCCTGTATTCATCACAAATGTTGGAGAGAATGCATTAATAGTAACAGGTTTATTATTTTAGGAAACTCTGTGATACAGCTTTCAACCAAGTGTCCCCGAATGGTGAAATTATTGAAAGGCCCTGGCTCATATACTCACCATCAACTGGCTGTGTCTTCTGTTTTGTGTTCAAATTGTTTTCTCCGAACAGCACATCTGCACTAGCTAAGAGAGGATTTGATTCATGGGATCACATTGGTAGACTTGGTGAACATGAAAGTTCTACTGAGCATCAACAAGCTCTCACCACTTATGTAATGCGTTTATCAAAAACTCAAACATATAGCAGATGGCTATATTAAAGAAAGAAATTACTGGACAGAAGTGTTGAAGTGAGTTGTAGCAACAATAAAATTTCTGACAACACAAGGTCTGGCACTGAGAGGGTCTAATGAACCTTTGGCAGTCTTAATAGCGGCAACGTCCTTGGCTGCTTAGAGCTCTTAGCACAGTTTGATTCTTTCCTGGCCTGCCACATCAACAAATATGGGAATGCTGGTCATGGCACAACATCATATCTATCATCAACAATCTGTGAACTGTTCATCAATCTCATGGCTAACAAGGTAAAGCAGGACACTGTGGATGAGCTAAAATTGGCTAAGTATTTTTCCTTCAGTGTTGATTCCACACCGGATATTAGCCATACTGATCAGCTGACATTTACTGTGTGCTATGTGCTGAATAACTGCACACCTCTAGAATGCTTTTTGAATTTTGTTCCAGTTACATCGCATACAGGTCTTCATCTGCTTAATGTTATCAATGAAACCCTAAGCAATGAACTAAATATCAATCTAAAGGATTGCAGGGTCAAACATACGACAACGCTAGTAACATGTCTGGCACTTATTCTGGTGTGCAAGCTCGGGTAATTGCAGTCAATGAGAAAGCAGTGTACATCCCATGCATGACCCACTCACTAAATCTATGTAGTGTTACTGCTGCAGAGTCATGCACTGATGCAATTACATGTTTTGGATTTGTCCAAAAACTGTATGTTTTTTCCTCAGGTTCAACTTACCTCTGGGGCCTGTTGCGAGATTCTCTGAAAGAGGAGACATCTGAGGCCAGTAAGAGAGAACTTCTCCCAAAGCACCTCAGTGACACAAGGTGGTCAGCTCCAGTGGATGCACTTCGCCGTTTATCATGTAACTACAAAAGCTATAAATCCATGCTTCAGGCTTTCGGTGCAGACACTGTGCAGAACAGTGGAAAACGAGCAGAGGGAAACTCATTAGTTGAAACCATGGATCAGTTGGAGACTGCATTTATGACAACATTTTGGAGTAGTATTCTTACAAGAGTAAACAAAACAAGTCAACTTCTGCAGTCTGAAACAATGGACTTAGGCACAGTTGTGATGCTGCTGAAGTCACTATCTGAGTTTGTGGCAGCACAACAGAATAGTTTTGAGGAATACTATGAATCTGCAATGTCTTTAAGTTCTACAGCTAACTTTCAGGTAAAGCAGCAACGTCATCCAAAGCATATGGCTGATGCTAGTGAAAAACCTGTTGGTGTGCTGACAGGGGAAGAGAATCATCCTACACCAATAATTGATTTACTTGTCAGCCATCTCAACAGAAGAATTCATGCATATTCAGAAATAAACAACCGTTTCTGTTTTTTAACAGGTGACTTCGACAGTACTGCTGTTAAAGAGTCTCTCAGAAGATTAATTGAATTCTATTCAGGTGACCTCAATGAAGAGATCTTTGAAGAATGGGTACAGTGGTGCTCACTTGTAAAGCAGCTTGCCTCCAAGCCACTATCACAAGCTCTGCCTACACCACTGCAAATGCTGACCATAATGAACATGCATAATTTGCAAACAGCCTTTCCAAATGTCTTTGTTGCACTACGCATTTACCTGACACTACCAGTCTCAAACTGCAGTAGTGAAAGATCTTTTTCACATTTAAAAAGGATAAAAAGTGCTTTACATGCTACAATGGTTCAAGAAAGACTTAACAGTCTTACTCTGTTATCCATTGAATCGGAGATGGAAAACTCTATAGACTTCTCTAGTTTAATTGAAACGTTTGCTGCAGCAAAGGCACGTCGAAAAATCTGAAGAAAACTTTCATGCATTTTATTTACAGCATCATTCTTCATACTAGTCTTGCTTCAGATAAGTAATTTGTATATTACATAGCAAGTATTAATGTGAGTAACTTGCTCAACCAAACCACTTCATGTAGCTATTGTTAATAAAACCTGTGCAGCTATGTACTGTGTCAAAGACAATTTCTGTGTCAATCTCCTGTCTTTTACAATCATTCCCCAGGGGGCCCCACAAATATGTTTGGCGCCGGGCCCACAAAAAGTTAATCCGGCCCTGTCTCAGCCCCCCACACTTCCTCTCTTAAGTTGGTGGAAGCGTTCCTGGTGAGGATGTGCACCTCTGTCAGAAGGAGGGTAGTATGGATATGAACCACCGTAGTGCAGTGGCTGTAAGTCAACCTAACACAGGTCAATGTACAGTTTCAAATGTAGACATGCCCTTAGTGATAGTGACTAAGTCCAACTGTTTGTCAGTGGTTCTGATTCTGATCTTACATTCACCAATGTAATTCATGAGTAGCTCCACATAGGTCACACATGTTAGCTCAGTGTAAAACTGATGACAGAGATCAGAATCAAGTGCATTGTGTTTACAACGTACCTGTGCCTTACAGGGTTTTCTGATTAATCTATAATATGTGACTCTGGGATAAAAATGGACTCTGTGGTCTAGATTTAAAAAACACAGATAGCAAGTCATTTTGGCTAGAATGCATGTGTAATGCAAGCAGGCTGACTGTTTTCCCCCCCAAGAAGTTAATTGCTGTAGGAATACTGTGTCTTTTTAAAAATACACAAGGCCTGGAAAAACTATTGTATTTCCTGCTTCCCAGTCTGATGTTAATATAATACTGACAATTGTGGTGCAAGACTGAACCTAATAGAACTGCCAGTATGTCCTCTGTATCCTCTCCTTGTGAGGAGATAGCCAGTTAGTGAAAGACAGTCTCCTGCATTCCTGAAGGATTACATAATATCCTGAGAATTCAAGACAGTCAGAAGAGTAGTAGCTAAATATCTTAAAAGGGCAAAACAAATCCCTTAATAAAGCTGAAGGTTCAGGCAGCCTATTCCCTCCTTCATAGGACTGTTTATGCTTGTTCTGTATTCATATTTCTTTCCTGTTATATGTTGTTCTTTAATAAAGAGTTGGATAAAAATTTTATCATCAGTCTTCACAAAGGGAGAAGTGGTTTT
This sequence comes from Emys orbicularis, assembly GCF_028017835.1. Taxonomy (NCBI): domain Eukaryota; kingdom Metazoa; phylum Chordata; order Testudines; family Emydidae; genus Emys; species Emys orbicularis. The sequence continues at coordinate 93,280,577 of NC_088684.1, forward strand.
AGTTGTGAATATTTACAGCCTCTATTCATGGAGGCCACTAGGGTCCATATAGCAAGCAGGGAAGAGTCTGTGTAAACAGGAAATAAAGACAATCAGGCATTCACCCTAACCACAGTGTGCTGGGTCTCTCTCTCTCTCTCTCTCTCTCTCTCTCGCTCGCTCTTGTATCTGCAAAAGTAAATGCACAGCAAGTTTATCTGGCAGAGTGTGGTACAGGAAGGAACAATATAAACAAGCTAACAAAATTAATATGAGTGGTAATAGCAAATTCTGTTTCATCTTCCCTTGCAAAATGAGAATCTTTCTGATACTATTTACTGTCTTAACAATCATGAATAATATTCAGCCTTATTGATCATCAGGGATGCTAGAAATCCATTTGCCATGGAAAAATGTGGAATTTGCGTTTTTACAGAGACTCTTTAGTATTTACATTTTGTGAAAAAATAAAAATATATACAATAGAACCCTTTTTATCTGATCTAATTGGGGCCAGATCAGATAATCAAAAATTCAGATAACCAGGAGAATGGGCAGGGCTTGGGCTGTGAGCCCCGCATGGCTGGTCTCGGGCTGTCATCTTAAAAATGGTAAAAATACCAATAAAACATTGCATTCAACTGATATGTATATATATATATTGTGGCCTGGGAAACTAACATTCAGTGTTTCATTTTAAATCACGGAAAAATGCAGATTTTTATGTTTGTTTATCAGGGAATTTTTTTCTATCACGGAAAGCTAGGATCCCTGTTGATCATGCTGAGTGGAATGTATAAACTCGAAAAAAATAGTTTGGCACAGTGGCTGTGTGTTTGTCTGTTTGTACAATCCATAGCACATATTGGCACTACCCTAATAATAAAAAAGTGGGGAAAAACTAAATTCTTACTATCAAAGATTGACTTTTAGATTATGTTCACGAATGTAAGATTTATGGTGTTTCAACAATGATGTTGCTGCTACTTGTTGCTTCAGCAGTTCACAGGTTGTGACTGTACCAGTAAAAACAATGAAAGAAAAGAATGTAGGATGTCATATTGCTTCCTTTGTTTTATGAAAGTGATAACTACATCACAGTTTCTAGTGAAGATGTCTCTGTCTGTAATCACTAATGTGATAATGGCTGCAAATATACGGAGCAGAAAAAATGAACCTACATGTATTATACTTACTTGGATAGCGCAAATAATTTTAGGTGAGCTGAATGTGTGTATATTCAGTAATTGCCTGATGGGAGGATGGAGGTGAAGGCCAACAGATTGCAGTGGTTTTATGGAACCCAAAAAGAAAAGCACAAAATTGTACAAAATATGGCCAGTGGGTAGGCTAACTACCTTATATAATCAGTTGCTAAAACTAAATTGATATCCACCCATCAGGAGGGCATCAGAGGCACAGAAAATTAAGACGGACTGCTTAGTGTGTAGCAGGCCATCAGCACTGTAAAATCAGTTTGTTTTAGAGTGAATGGATCTACAGCCACAAAACATACTCTGGTTTCATAAGACACGATGCAAAATTTAGGCTACATGCCATTTCCTAACTTATTTGCCCTCCCAGTCCCATGACTGAATCCTTACAGCAGGGATCAGCAACCTTTGGCACGCGGCTTGCCAGGGTAAGCACCCTGGCAGGCCGGGCCGGTTTGTTTACCTGCCGTGTCCACAGGTTTGGCCGATCGCGGCTCCCACTGGCCGTGGTTTGCCGCTCCAGGCCAATGGGGATGGCGGGAAGCCGCGCAGGGCGAGGGATGTGCTGGCCGCCGCTTCCCACCCCCCCCCATTGGCCTGGGATGGTGAACCACAGCCAGTGAGAGCTGCGATTGGCCAAACCTGCGGACGTGGCAGGTAAACAAACCGGCCTGGCCCGCCAGGGTGCTTACCCTGGCGAGCCGCGTGCCAAAGGTTGCCAATCCCTGCCTTACAGGTTTCTTCTCATGCATGTACACTTAGAAGTAAATAGTTCTGTTTAGCACATATCTGTGCAAGAAATGAAGTGCAGCAGACCACAGAATAGATGTATTCATGTCATCTTTTGCTAGATTCTGAGGGGCTGTTTAGATAAACACTGACTAATCTTCAGATTACAGGTGTACTGAGTGCAGATGTAAGTCTCTAGGGTAACATACACCTTGACAGTAGCAGGTTTGGAAGTTTGTTTTGCTGCATAAAACTTTCTTGTTTATGCCTCCTCATGATTGCATTGTTTGTTGTTATGATGAAACTTTATGTCTCACAACTGAGTTCCTGAAAACATTAATGTACTAAAATTAAAGGTTTTTTGTCCAATTCTCATTTGTAAAAACTGTTTTCCAAATATCTACTCTGGGTAAAATGTTCAAAAGTACCCAAGTCACTTTAAGCACTTTTTGAAGTCCCATTCTCAAAAGTGTCTGAGATTTAGGTTCCTAAGTGCCTAACACCCTTTTGAAATTGGGACTTAGGTGCTTTTGAAAATGTTATCCTTTACTTAGTCAGATGCAAAATGAAAAGCGCTGAAATCAAAACCATTGCCTGCTTAGCATATATAAAAGCCTTCCCTCATTGCTAAAGATATTAGCATGTTTTGCATTATCGGACATGAGTTGCTAATTGTGCACAGTTGGCAGCAGTTGACTAATAAATTTACCAAAGATTCAACTCTATGGTAATTAGCGCATACTATTTATGACCATGGTACAAACAGCAGAGAGTGACAGGGCATGAGACAAGGGTGCATTCTGTCCCCAGATCTTTTCAACATACACACTAAATGAGACAAGCCCTGGAAAGTTTTGATAAAGTAGAAGAAACTGGGATTTCCATTTGTGGATACCTCTTAACTGACCTCAGACTTGCTGATCATACGATGCTCTTTGCCACAGCCATCGATGCAATGCAATGAACATTAGAGTTTCTAAAAACAGTTAGCATGGAATAAAGAATGTGGCAAAAATGAAATGCATGTACATTGAAAGAATCACTGAAAAACGGGATGCAAGCAGACATCATAATTAACATTAGTGTGTAGAGTACATTAAACTAAAGTCATTATCTGGTACCATACATATGCAACCAAGAAGTCTGTGCCAAAGAAATAAGAAGGTGACTAGGGAGGGTTTGCTCAGCCATAGACTCCCTTATGAAATTGTTGAGAAGCCATGGCAGCTCGAAAAGTATGAAGGTTTGACTGGTGAAAAGCTTAATTTTCCCATTGCAACTTATGGAGGTGAATACTGGTAAACTAATGTGGCTGACAAAATGAAAACTGAAGCCTCTGAGATGTGGTGCTGGCAAAGACTCTTGCTTATCTTCTGGATGGAAAAGAAGATGAACGCTTATGTTAGCTATATTGCTGGAGAGAAGCAAACTGTGCTCTCAGAAATCAACAGGCATGAACTTAGTACTTTGGTTACCTCAGGTGCAGAGATGGAAAGTTATCATGGAAGGAATGGGGCTGGGTCATTGTATCAGGGGATGACCAGGGAGGAGATGGATAGAAGGGGCACTGTGGATCCCTGGGAGCTCAGCTGCTGAATGTGCGAAGACAGCAATGGTTCAAGAAGACTTCCAAAAATTCTGGTATAATGTCACAAGTGTTCATACATGAATAAATGGACTTGTTACTTATTTATACTGGTAGGTGCTCATGTGGATTAAAATAATCAATAAAATAAGATGGGCTTACGTGTTTATGTTCAGTATGAGGAATGTCAAAGCTTTTCTAGCAAACGTGTTCTCTAAGTAATTTGTGTCCCATAATGATTGCATGTGTCACTTACCCAGCACGGATGCACACCTACCCCTGTACATCACAATGCTTCAATGTGCACTCCCAAGGAGAGAGACAATGAGTCTACCTCACACACATAACCATGGATTGAAGGGACAATAGAGGTAGAATATTAAAAGTGGTGTTTTGATTGCACACCTGACAAGGAAAAAAAATAACACATGTTTAGAATTCTGGAATGTAAAACAGGATCTTTTTAAAGGTAAAAAGTATCATGATGCTTGTCACAGCAGGATGCTGTCATACCTATATTGTACATATTGGGTTTTGAATAATAATCTGTTCTATAGCTAGGTAATAGTACACATTTGCTATAAAGGGGTTGATTCTCCACTGCTTAGCACATTGTGTACCTTTTTATACCTTTGGAAAATGGGTTAAAATGCTGACATCAGTTTATGTGAGTGGAGAATTCTGACTTGGTACTGCTTGACACCCACTTTGCACATGTGTAAAACACTGCATAGGTTGTAAGGCAATGAAGAATCAGGCCCCAATTAGTGTAGTGCTAACTTGCACAGACATTAAAATATGTTATCTAGGTACATATGCCACGGGTCATGTGGCAGGGTGGACTTGCTCCTGCCTCTCTTCAAGCCACAAACAGCTCAGAGACCTTCTGCTGGTAAGACACTCCATGCAGTTTGTTTATAATATTCGTTTCTACCAACCTTACACACTATATAGCCTTATGCCTATGATTCTAGGGAGCTCTCAGCTCCTGAGAGTCTCATTCATTCATATTCCCCCTCCTATTTTCCCCTTCTCACTGCCTTCCTGTGCCTTTTGTATCACCTGCCTATGGGTCTAATTAGCCTCTTCGTTCACCTAAGCTCATCCCCATCTACGGATTAGGCACAGCTCTTCTTCATGAGGTCTACTCTAGAGTAATTAATTAGAGTTGCAGTGACCAGAGTGCTGGCTCAGCTGCTGTTGCCACAGCAACACAGCCCACATCTCTAAATGTTGACAATAGCTTTCCTCCCTACCAGCAGATGTGGCTGGAGTGCTTACATAATCATTCTATAATGGGGACTGAAATCATATACATCCGAAATTATCACATGGGGCTGCACAGATTGTTACAAATATGGTACTGAATTAGTGTGACAGAATTGTGCCACTGTAGCAGTTTCGTGAAGGGAAAATGGTTATAGATACACTTTTGCAAAATAAAGCACAAACATTTTAGGATTGGCAAACACATCCACTAGGAAAAATTGCTGCCACCTTTCCTTCTACTATGGGAAGCATAACACAAACTCTAGATGTTCTTTATACTGAAACAGCAAAGCACCATGGTATTTTCCCAAAGAAAACTGATGTATGAAGTTAATGAAGTGCACCAGGAAAGTGAATGTGGCTGTCTCTCTGTATGGGTATGTCTACACAGCACTGTAAAGACTAGGGTTAGTAGGACTCAATTCAGCAGACCCTGGGTTAGAGAAGCCAATGCTTGAGAATCTACACCAAAATTCTCAAACTCAAATGACCACGAGGGCCACATGAGGGCTAGTTCGTTGGCCCGAGGGCAGCACCACTGACACCCCCCCTCCCTTGCTGCCCCCAGCCCTGCCCCTACTTCACCCCTTCCATGAGGCCCCGCCTCTTCCAACCCCTTCCCTGCCCCCATTCCAACCCCTTCCCTGAAGTCCCCACCCCAACTCCGCCCCCTCCCTGCCCCCAGAGGGTGCATGAGGGGTGTGGCGGGGGCTCAGGGCAGGGAGTGGAGGTGCAGCAGGGGGTTGGGGTGCAGGCAGGGGGCTCAGGGTGCAGAAGGGGTGTGGGATGCAGCAGGGGGCTCAGGGCAGGAGGTTGGGGTGCAGAAGGGGTGTGGGATGAGGCAGGAGGCTCAGGGCAGGGGGATGGGGTGAAGCAGGGGGCTCAGGGCAGGGAGTTGGGGTGCAGCAGGGGATTGGGGAGCAGGCAGGGGATTCAGGGCAGGGGACTGGGGTGCAGAAGGGGTGTGGGATGCAGCAGGGGGCTCAGGGCATGGGGTTGGCATGTGGGGTGCAGCAGGGGGCTCAGGGCAGGGGTTGAGGTGCAGGCAGGGGGCTCAGGGCCAGGGGCGGCTCTAGCTTTTTTGCCGCCCCAAGCACGGCAGGCAGGCAGGCTGGCTGCCTTTGGCGGCATGCCTGCGGGAGGTCCCCGGTCCTGTGGATTCGGCGTACCCACCACCGAATTGCCGCCAAATCCGCAGGACTGGCGGACCTCCCGCAGGCATGCCGCCGAAGGCTGCCTGACTGCCGCCCTCACAGGGACTGGCAGGGCGCCCCCCGCGGCTTGCCGCCCCAGGCACGCGCTTGGAGTGCTGGTGCCTGGAGCCGCCGCTGTTCAGGGCAGGGAGTTGGGGGGCAGGGTGCAGGAGGGCTTTGGGCTCCGGGGTGGCAGCGGCGCACACTGGGGCCAAGGCAGGCTGCCGGCCCCGGCTCCACTCCAGGAAGTAGCTGGAACCATGTCCCTGCGCCCCCTGGGGGAGGGGGGATGCAGGGCTCCGCACGCTGCTTGCCGCGCCTCCAGGTACCTCCCCCGAAGCTCCCATTGGCTGCGGTTCCCCATTCCTGGGCAATGGGAGCTGCGGGGGGGGGGGGGGGGGGGGACGGTGCCTGGAAACCAGGGCAATACACGGAGCCCTCTGCTCTCCCCCCGGCCGCAGGGACATGATGCCAGCTGCTTCAGGGAGCGGCGCAGGGCTCAAGGGGGGGCAATTCCGCGGGTGTAGTTTACCCACCCCTGGCCTGGAGGTAGGCCGGGGGGCATGCGGGCTGCTTGGTGGGCCGCAGGAAATAGCCCCGTGGGCCGCGTGTTTGAGACCCCTGATTTACACTGATTGTCAATCCTAAAGTTAAGCATTTTCTAACCTGACCTCAAACCTGGGGCTTTGGTGTCCATTCTGCAGCACACAGACCCGAGTCAAACCAACCATATCACAGACTCCCTAGCCCCTTCCCAACATGTGGCTGCTCTAGTCCTTTGACCATGGCACAGTGTGAAAAAACTTGACTGTCTGCCCTACATGTTACAGGAAGTTTGAACAGCCTACCAACACAGCCTGATGAGCTGTCATTTTGCTCTGTGTGCTTTCAGCTACTGCAGCTAGCAACGTGACAGAGGTACCATTTGAAGAACTGCTCTCACTTGTGTTTTCACTCCTGTTTCAGGAAATGGGCAGAGCTTCTGTGAGACACTGGTGGAGATCTCAGTGGCATTTGCTGACCCACCGAAGGCATCTGACAGAGCCTATGCTGGAGCAGAAGGAGGAGAAGTACCCAGGCATGGCAGACTCGCACTGGCTGATGCTGCTTATGACATTCGGTATAGCCACTGATGCCCTCTATATTTTCCGGCGCTTCTGGAGCAGTGCTACAAGCACAGACTGGTGGGCCCACATGGTGTTGCAGATGTAGGAAGACCAGCAGTGAGTCCAGAACTTTCATATGAAGAAAGCTACATTTCTGGAGCTTTGTGAACAGCTTGCCCTGACACTTCAGTGTAAAGACACAATCATGAGGGCTGCCACGCTGGTCCAGAAGCAGGTTGCTATAAACATCTATAGGCTGGCTACCCCAGACTGCCAGAGGACCATTGCCAGCCAGTTTGGTGGTGGGAAGTCACGTTGCGTAAAGTGGTGGCTGAGGTTTCTGAGGCAGTCAGGCATGTGGTTTACCCTAAAGTGGCGGGCATAAAAGATATTCCTGAGGTAATTGCTGGCTTTCAGAGAATGGGGTTACCAAATTGTGCTGGGGCCACTGATGGGACGCATGCCCATGTTTGCCTTCCTCAAGGCGCATGAGTTCCTAAACTGCAAGGGGCCCTATTCCATTGTTATGCAGGCCCTTGTGGACCACAGAGGTTGATTTATGACTGTTGATGTGGTTTGCACTGGAAAAGTTCATGATGCTGCTTGGGGGGTCTACATTCATGGACAGGCTGGGACTCTATTCCCACCCAATGACAGTGTCATAAACAGCGTTACTGTCCCCATGGTTATTCTGGGGGACCCTGCAAACCCCTTTTGTCTTAGCTTATGAAACCATACCCTGATATCAGAGGCCCTGGCAAAGCTGGTTCAATTATACTCTTAGCAGGTGCAGAATGGTTGTTGAATGTGCTCTTGGCAGATTGAGATCCCACTGGAGATGCCTACAGACCCATTTGGATTCCAGTATCATCAATGCTGTGTGCATTACTGTGGCATGCTGTGTTCTTCACAATCTTTGTAAAGCCAGAGGTGATCCATTCTCCCTCCCTACCCCCCCCACCCATAATTGACATATGACAGTGAGGGGCTGCTGAATCTGCACCCTCAGCAAGAAAGTGCACCTACCATAGCTGGAGTTGGATCCACCTGGGCAATGGACATCAGGGATGCTTTGTGCCCCCACCTTATGGATTTGCATGGCCCAATGGAAGAAGGAGAATAGTATGTTTATGAATGGGCTTGTAGGGGGTGGGGGAAGGGGCTGATTGATTGTGGGGGTTTCAGTGCTTCACCTCCTCAGTGGGGGGAGGGTTGATTGATATGCACTGTACTTAGGAATGACTTGACTGCTTATCACATGTGGTGGAGGGGGTTAATTCACAGTATGGATTGATGTAGCTAACTCTATTGCGAAATAGTGCTTGCTTACTAATTCCCAGTTGTCCCCAAAGATGTGTTTGTGTGTTTCAAATAATAAAGGTAATGTACAATGTGATGCAGTGATAGCAATGAACTCTGTTGATGAAATAAAGAACTTTATTTATAGACACATATTAGAAAAGTACAACATTCACCCATTGCCAGTCAGGCCAGCTGCCATTACCGCACTGAAACATCAGTAACAACAGGTTCAAAAAGAAAAAAATCATGAACAAGTGCAAATGGTGAAACCATGTACAAAATAGAACCCCCCCCCCACCATTTCATGTCTCCTGACCTCCATTCTCCTTTCCCTTCCTTCCACATATGTTGTGCACTTGGTGCCGGGGGAGAGTAGTGGAGGCATCCAGGGGAGATGGGGTCAATATGGAGGACTGCATGGGACAAAGTTGCCATGCCCAGTTGCTCATAGGGCTTGAATGCATGGGCCACGCAGACATGAAGTTTTCTAAGCTGTTTCTGGACTGAATACCAGGGTACCATGCAGGGGAACCATGATGTGGGTGATGCATCAGGAGCCAGTACTCTTCCAGCCAGTATTGATATCCGCTGCTCAAACAGTCCCCTCTGCTGAGCTCTGTCCTTCTCTCTTAGCTGCCATTCATGTTCCGGGAACTGTGAAGCAAGTACCCTCTCCTGTGCTGAAACCCTGTCCTCAAGCTATGCAGCCAACCTCAGCCTTTCCTCTTGCCTCTCACCATGCCTTTCCTCTAGCCATAAGACCCTCTGTCTGTGATACTGGACCTGCTTGTTGGCCCTGTCCAGAACTTCAACCATAAGTTCATCACAGAAACGCTTCCTCTTGGAATGGTCCATGAAGGTCCATTGGCCCAGGCTACTGCTGCAATGTAGGTGAGCTGTGGAGGTATGACAGCCTGTAGAGGTCAAGGACCCTGTAATTGGACAAGACACAGAGGCTTATTATCTCAAATAGCTCAGTGCAGGAGCACAGAAAAAAAAGGTGTGGAATTTCAAGGACCTAAAATGTTACTTTTCCATACTGAACTTTAATATATTGTGAGAGGAATGCTTCAGAGCACAGAAGCTCCCTGGACACAGCTGGGTTAACTGAAGTGAAAAAAGTGCAGAGGCACTGGTAAGTTAAAAAAAAATCAAAGCTGCTTTTTTCTTTTTCTAAACATCGTAGAACAATTTGGGGCCATGGGGCAGTCGACAGACGTGCTACAAAAGGTTTCTCTATCATTTCAGGCCTTCCACATTTTGGAGGACATAACAATTCTTGTGGTGCCCAACTTGCAAAGGGAGATGTTATTCCAAGCTTCTAGTAGGAAACCAGCAGTGTATGCAGCAAAGTATTCAAACGTATGCTGACTGATCAGCACATTTATGAATGGAGTGGGCTGGGTCAGCTATGGAAGTGGCCCTGGAAAATATGCCCTTCTCCGAAATGTGACTACATATTTGGAGTTCCTGTTATAGGAAAAGTTTGGAGCTATCAGCACCCAGGATTGGGTCAGAATTCATGAGGGAATTAACAGGATGCTGTGTTAGCTTCCACATGGCTTAGCATGTTATGACTGCATGCAAACACACATAAATCCACTGCCCTTCCCCTTCCCCTCTCAGCATATTTCTGGACACAATTTCAAACCCCAGTTGTATTTGGGACAAACAATTTTGTCACCTATGGACGACATGCACTGCCTTTACCTGAAATGGACTAGATTTGTAAGTGAAAACATTTCCACCTCCTCCTCTCCCCCCCGCTTACAGTCCACTGTTTCCAGACAGCTCATTACACAGTTGGGTGGTTACAGAGTGACATATTTACAGGCCTGGCAATATAAGGTTATCATTTTTAAGAAATAGGAATGTTCTAGCAAAAATCTATGCCTTTCCAGTAAAAATTCATTTTCAAGATATTTTTACTGTTTGCATTTCCCAGTCACCATTTTAAATTCCACTTGGTGGGGTGAGGCTGAGAGGGTGCCAAGGCATTGGCATACAATACACCATTAGCGGATACCTGTTCTACCTTGGGCTTGTAATGACTTTTGCATTGAATGGAAATCCTATATTAATAAACATTAAACTGGAGCCAGAACCCTACCAGGCTCCAGGGTGACTTCTGTTCCTTTCATGTCTGCTGACGGTTCTGTGGCAGGCCATTCCTCAAGGGAAAGGCATCAAAAGTCTCCTCAGGTTTGAACACTCCAGCCCTGCAGCGTCCTACGACCCTGGGTCCGAGCCTGAGAAATTTCTGTTGTAGATGGAAGGGGGATTTGGCCTCAGGCCTGAATCTGAGCCTGGACTTGTACTGCAGTGTAGACATGCCCTGTGTTACCTTGTTGTTTTATTCCTGAGATGATGCACTCCACACAGTCAGCCCTAGTCATGGTGCAAGGTTCTCAGTAATATTTGATAAGCATGTTGTCATTAAAGTACCATCTAAAAAACAGGAGGCTGAAGATCTGCCTCATTGTCTCTGGACTCTTTGGCATTCATCTTAACCCTGGACTACTCCAGCTCATCTATATCTGTATATCAGTTGATCACTGTCTTCACCACATTGTCCTCAACATCACTTCTGCTGGAATCATCCGACATGTCTTTCTCCCCTCACATAATGTTTATTTCAATTCCATCCTTTATGCTATCACCAAGTTCCTGCTCTTCATGCCCTAAGTGTCCACCTTCTCAGGAACACAAAGAAATACATCTGAAACAACGTTATTGATTTCCCATGTTAGAAAGCAATTCAGAGCTGACCTCCTTGTCTTTACAAGATTTGCTGCAGCTTACTCTCATGGACCATGCTGCTTTATGTCCTTCCTGCTCCCTCTTCTCATCTAAGGGTATGTCTATACTGCAGTTGGGGTGTGAGATTACAGCATGTGTAGGCATACTGAGCTAGTGTTAATGTAGGTATCTTGGGTCCAATAGCAGTGAAGCTGTGGCAACGTGAGCTTCAGTGCAGGTTGGAAAAGCCTGCCTGGCACTCTGGTGCTAGCGCATGCTGCCACAGCTTCATTGCTGTTGGTATCTGTGCTAGCTAGAGTGTGTCTACATGTGCTGCAACCACACTTCCAATTGCAGTGTAGACCTATCGTAACACAGATCTTCTTCTCTGTCTGTTAATCACATAATCTCGTCTCAGTTGGGTGAGACTCTTCTAAATTAAATTAATGGAGATATCCTATCTCCTAGAACTGGAAGGGACCTTGAAAGGTCATCGAGTCCAGCCCCCTGCCTAGAAAGAGAAAGGGCCTGCCTTCTTCACAGCACAGGAGACAGGGGATATGGGGACACAGACAGTGTGGGGTGCTGGGGGGTCAGGCAGGGGCTCATAAGGGTTAGTGGGAAAGGACAGACTGGGGCAGGGGTTGAATGGAAGTGGAGGTGCAGGGCCACATGAGCGGGGGGGGGGATGCAGCGCTACAGAGGGAAGGGAGATGGCTGAGTGGGGGCACAGAGATGCATAGGGACAGGGGGCTCAGGGACACATGGAGATGAGGGGAGGGGGCTGTCTGAGGGGGTGCAGGGACACATGGACAGAGGAGGAGGGGGTGCAGAGCTACAGGGAGAAGGGGGTGGCTGAGTGGGGGCACAGAGACACATGAGGATGGCGGGAGGGGGTGTCTGAATGGGGGTGGAGGGACATGTGGCTGGGGGTACAAGGACACATGGGGGTGCAGGGACACATGGGGAGAGACATGTGTCCCAGATGTGCCAGACTGAATGGGAGAGACTAGGGTCAGCCAGGGTGTGCATGGGGGACCCTCCCTAACAATCCCTCCCCACCCTCCACACCCCAAACCCCCCCACTGTTCCATACTTTCCCATACCCAACAACCCTTCAAGTTCATACCCAGGCTCCTTCCCAGTACTTCCCTCTCCCTCAGCACCTCCATTATCCCTGACTCCCCTAAGCCTTTGCACTGCTTCTTAGGGATGTGGGAAATACGGTTCTGTACTGTAGTTTAAATGAATTATTACTCAGAGTTATGTATTAATATGCCTAGTAAGGAATCTATTTGTCAAAAAACATTTCCTGAATCTTTTTTGTTGTCTGTATTGTTACAGACATACTTGCTGACAGGTATTTTGAAATAAATTACCAAAATAATTTAAGCTGGTGTGATTATATTGTGTTATTTTGACAAATAAAATATGCAGAACTTTTCAGAATTTTAAAATACTGTGTGCAGAATTTTTTATTTTTTGGCACAGAATTCCCCCAGAAGTAAATAATTTTATCAGACTACTGTCTTAAATGTCTTAGTTAATTCTAATTACTTTGGGATGTATAATTTACACAAGTGATTATTCTGATTAATTTGATTGCGACACAAAACATAAGCTAGCATGGTTCAAAGATTCAGATGGCTGGGTGTGTATACATGTGTACACACACATACACACCATGAGTACATTATAGACTCATAGACTCATAGACTTTAAGGTCAGAAGGGACCATTATGATCATCTAGTCTGACCTCCCGCATGATGCAGGCCACAAAAGCTGACCCTCCCACTCCTGGAATAATTCTCTCCCTTGACTCAGCTGTTGAAGTCCCCAAATCCTGATTTGAAGACTTCAAGTCGCAGAGAGTCTTCCAGCAAGCGACCCCTGCCCCATGCTGCGGAGGAAGGCGAAAAACCTCCAGGGCCTTTGCCAATCTACCCTGGAGGAAAATTCCTTCCCGACCCCAAATATGGCGATCAGCATAACCCCGAGCATGCGGGCAAGATTCTCCAGCCAGACCCGCATTGACCATTGATACTAATTACTTGCGATGGCACGTTATTGACCTATTGACTAAAATCACGTTATCCCATCAAACCATCCCCTCCATAAACTTATCAAGCTTAATCTTAAAGCCAGAGAGGTCTTTCGCCCCCACCGTTTCCCTCGGAAGGCTGTTCCAGAACTTCACCCCTCTGACGGTTAGAAACCGTCGTCTAATTTCAAGCCTAAACTTCCCGACGGCCAGTTTATATCCATTCGTTATCGTGTCCACATTAGTACTGAGCTGAAATAATTCCTCTCCCTCTCTGGTATTTATCCCTCTGATATATTTAAAGAGAGCAATCATATCCCCTCTCAGCCTTCTTTTGGTTAGGGTAAACAAACCAAGTTCCTCGAGTCTCCTTTCATACGACAGGTTTTCCATTCCTCGGATCATCCTAGTGGCCCTTCTCTGCACCCATTCCAGTTTGAGTTCATCCTTTTTAAACATGGGAGACCAGAACTGCACACAGTACTCCAAATGAGGTATCACCAGTGCCTTGTATAACGGAAGCAGCACCTCCTTATCCCTACTAGAAATACCTCGCCTAATGCATCCCAAGACCGCATTAGCTTTTTTCACGGCCACGTCACATTGCCGACTCATAGTCATCCTGCGATCAACCAGGACTCCGAGGTCCTTCTCCTCCTCCGTTACTTCCAACTGATGCGTCCCCAGCTTATAACTAAAATTCTTGTTAGTCATCCCTAAGTGCATCGCCTTACACTTCTCACTATTAAATTTCATCCTATTACTATTACTCCAGTTTACAAGGTCATCCAAGTCTCCCTGCAGGATATCCCGATCTTTCTCCAAATTGGCAATACCTCCCAACTTTGTGTCATCCGCAAACTTTATCAGCCCACTTCTACATTCGGTTCCGAGGTCAGCTTGTGACTGTTTTCAACTTGGCCCATAATTGCAGATCAGTTCAGTGGTATGCAGATATGTTATGTATTAAACTTGGTTGTGTGTGTGTGTGTGTGTTTTATAAACAAAACATTGTTAACTATGAGCACCTTCATACATTATTAAAAAAATTGAAAATCCTCATTTCTAATTACAGTGTCTCCTGTAAAATAACATTTTTACATTAAAAGGAGAAAAGATGTTAACAAGAAGAATTTTATTTTAGTGATTCAAGAGACTGAGCCTTAAAAGCTTTAATTTCCCCAAACATTGCCTGAAGGCAAGTGTCGAAGGAACTGGCAAGGAGATGGTTTTTTTAATTTTTATTTTTTATTCAGAGCTGTGTGCAGTCTTGGAGTTTGTGTTCTCAGTGCCCTCTTGAAGCATCTGTTCATGTTTTAGATCATTTAGTATCTTAGGCCTGGTCTACATCTAAAAGTTTGGTTGATTTAGCTATGTCGCTCAGGGGTGTGAAAAAATCACACCCCTGAGATATGGAGTTAAGCCAACCCAAGCCCTGGCATAGACACTGCTGGAAAAATTCTTCCATTGATCTAGCTACCACCTCCAAAGGGAGAGGATTAGCAACAGTGATAGTAAAACCCCTACTCTATTGCTGTAGCAAGTGTCTGCACTATGATATAGCTGTAACTTCTGTAGTGTAGACAAGTCCCTGCGTTCAAACCCGTAGTGCAAAGTATTTCATTCACAAAGTGGGAAACTGAATGCAGGTTAAGTTGAACAAGAAAAAAATCATTAAACCCTGTGCCCTCCTCTGTCCATGTGGCTGAATTGCGTACAGCCTAACTCCCCACATTCCCTCTTCCCCTGGTGTCTATGATGATCTCTGTAGGCTCTCTCTTTTGGTGTTGGGTCTGCTGGCTTGTGCCTTTTGTTCCTTCAGATCACTTGTCCCTCTGAGACATTACTTAGGGTACGTCTATACTTACCCGCTGATTCAGCGGCAAGCAATCGATCTTCTGGGATCGATTTATCGCGTCTTGTCTAGACGCGATAAATCGATCCCGGAAGTGCTCGCCGTCGATGCCGGTAATCCTGCTCCGCGAAAGGAGTTGGCGGAGTCGACGAGGGAGCCTGCCTGCCGCGTGTGGACCCGTGGTAAGTACCTTTAAGTTCGAACTAATATACTTCGACTTCAGCTAAGTTATTCACGTAGCTGAAGTTGCGTATCTTAGTTCGAACTGGGGGCTTAGTGTGGACCAGCCCATAGATACAATCTGGACAGCAGTGTCCCCTCAGTTCCCAACCTGGGTTGCCTTTTACACTGCTTTGCTGTGAGAGCAACCACTTCTGGTCTGCCCACACACAGCCTCCAGCAGGTAAATCACTCCCGGCTGTACTGTATGAGTGCTAGAACTAGCTACTCATGAATTGCACTGCAGGGCTACACCAGCAAACTCCCAGCCCCAGACTTTTCCCCAGAAATGTGCCTTTTGTACCGCCTTGCACCCTCCAGGACAATACAAGCTCATATAAAGTCCATCATTTATTAATAGAAAATGATATGCACAAATCTTGCTATCCCAAATGGAGTTTCCCAAACACTTCAGTCCAAACATACTGGTTTAGCTAAAACAATGAAATAAATTTATTAACTACAGAAAGATCGATTTTGAGTGACTACAAGTAATGAGGCTGTAGTAGGGCAGCTGCCCCACTCTGGCATGGAAGGAGTTGGAGTAAGCCAGAGAGGCTGTGCTGAGCCCCAGCCAATCATGAAAAGGCTTATTGGGAGCCAATCAAGTGGAGGCTTGAAAGCAGCCTATAAGGGCCAGGCTGGGCCTTATAAGAAGGCTGCAAGGTAGAGAGAAGCGGAGTCTCTCCCTGGAGGGCAAAGGGAGAAGAGAGAGAAGCACCTAAGATAGAGCAGGGCTGGGCAGGGTCAGCAGAGGCTGGGGGAGCTCTAGATTGATGACTGCCAGACTGGGGCCCTGACACAAAGGGGCAGAGAAGGTGCTGGGGCTATGGGGAAGTGGCCCAGGGAAGCTGGCAGTAGAGGAGAGTTGGAGGAGGGCAGTAAGTGGCTGCTGCTAGAGGGTCCCTGGGTCAGTGGAATCTTATATCTTTACATGCAATGTTGCCACACATATTTTACTAGGACAGTAATGATCAGCACATCATGAGTTTTCAAATGATACATTGTGCAGTATGATACATTTTGTACAAAGCAGTCTTGTAAAAGGAATGAACACAGGGTACAGATTGTCACCCCTTCTTGTTTAGTCACCTTGCATGAACCCCTCATGACTCCTCTGGTGTCTCTCTAATGGCTGGATCCTTACAGGAGTGCTTGTCTCCAGGGCTGGTAGGTCCTGGGCTGACCTGTTGTACTCTAGTGCCTGCTTTCTCTGATTGTTGGCCATCTCCTCTGTCTGGTGTTTCCATCCTTCTGGCTGCAACAGGTCTCCCCTCCTTGGTAACAGGGTTTGGGTTCTTCATGACATCAGTGATGTGCTAGACTCATAGCCTTTAAGGTCAGAAGAGACCATTATGATCGTCTAGTCTGACCTCAAGCAAAATGCAGGCCACAGAATCTCACCCACCCACTCCTGTAACAACTCCCTGACCTACATCTGAGCTATTGAAGTCCTGTTTTGGTACCCCAGTGATGGGACATTCCCGTGTGCCAAAAATGCTAACAAGGGGTTTGAATGAGAAGAAACAGCCTTGTCTAACAGTCTCTTGAGCTGTTTTTCAGCTGATTCCACCTTACCATTACTCTGTAGGCATGCTGGGAAGGAGGTGTACTGGTCAGACATATGGAGTTAGGGCTGAAGACCTTTTAGAGTATTTACTTGTTGGACTGTTACCCCAGAAGGGACAGATTTAAATTATGACCTGGCTGAAGGGCCAAGTCATGGGGAGAGGTGGACCACCAGAGGACCAGAGCAGTCATTGTTAGGGGGGTGCCAAATGGGTACAGAGTCACTATACACCCAGCCACAAGGAGGCGCTCAAATGATGAGTCACTCCCCTTCACAATTAATAATTTTTTTGCATTCCTGTAGCACTCAGAGGACCAAATAGAACAAATACATAGACAGTTCTGGCCTTGAACTTTTTGATCTTATGATTAGTGCTATGTGGGAACTGGGATTTCCATTTCATAGAAAATTTTCATGATTTCAGAATTAGTTTCTATTCAGAACTGTAACAAAAAATATAAAGTTCTGAATTTTTCCACAAAATGAAATTCCCATGGACATTTTTGAAATTGATGAAATGGCAGATTCCAAAGGAAAATTGTTCCATCCGAAAAATATTCAACTAGCTACTTATGACATAAAACCCACTGACCACTGATGGAAAAAGAAACATGATCTTCCCTCTGTATCAATGAGTAAACAAATTGCATTCTTGAAGCTCTCATTCTATCAGTTTCTAAAACTCTGAATTAGAAAAACAGCAAAGGAATAAAAAGCTAGATCCCCTCCCAACCCCCCATATGCCTCTTAATAAACAACATATAAATTAGCAGCTAGTAGTTTAGTTAACGTTCACGTGCCAGCCTAGAATCCACACAAACTACATTTCCTTTTGTTAGTGAGAAATACAGTAGGACTCTACTGACCCTACCCTGAAGTCATTTTAACAAGTATAATAGCTAAACAATTTAAGGATAACAAAGCCAAAAGAACAGCCTCTCTGAATCTCGTCTCCTTCTTACAGCCTGGCAAAGAATCATACATTCAAGAGAAGATTCAGAGTTTGAGACCATGTCTGTCCAGCACGTTTCAATTTGTTTGTTTCTGTGATCTGTATAATCTGGTGGTAAGATGTATTTTTACTACTGAGACTCTGGAAAGAGGGTAAAAGATTATTGTATTTAAGAGCCTCTGATCAATATTGTAGATATGCAAATTCTTCCTCTTGTGGCCCACATCCAAAATATTAATAATATTCAGACCGCAAAGTGGAGGAGTTAGTGCAGGCTACTTGATTTCCACAGAGATTGGATTTACAAAAATCTCTGCATGCAACAGAAGGCATAGGACAGCTTATTTTTTTCACCTGCGTCATCAAATCAGCATGCAGGTCACCTGGCTCCAAAACAACATTCTCTTTACAGGCATTTATTGTCAAGGTGCTTTTTTTAGCAGATCCTTAGAACACCACCTGCTGTTTTAACTTATGAAAATGATGCCTATTTCATACTTATGCATAACTACATTTTTGTCCATTTTAGGAATGTTTACAGCTGTGAATAAAATCCTTTGATAACAGCGATGTCTGTTTTGTTTCTAGTTTACAGATGTAATTGTTTATATTTCAGTAGTGCCTAGAAGCCCCTTTGAGGATCCCTTAGTGCTAGATACTGTACAAATTTGAAGAGCTTACTATCGTACTCTCCCCATTTGTGTCCTGATCCGATGGCTGTTGAAGTCAATGAGAGTCTTTCCAATGACTTCAAAGGCTATTGGGTCAGGTTTTACCAGAGTTTATCTTCTTCGTGTGAAAGACATGGTATTTGGGATATTTTATCAATTGCACACTCTTTTGTATAAGTGGAGTTGCTGTGTGACATGTCACTTGAGTCCTTAATATACTGTTAGTAACAAAAAAACATGAACTCAGGCAATCTCTGTTAACAGTGATCGTACATATAGTACTAGCAGTACATATAGTGTGTGTCACTCTGTACCTAACTTTCTATATATCTTCTTTAGTCATTACATGAGTGTGACGCTCTGTACCTTGGGGGAATACCCTACACCCCCAATGTTCATCTTTATAAAATGATTGTGTGGTATCCAATGCAAAGTTTGTCATGTTGGGTGTCTTCGGAAGGCTCATAATGCACTGAGCATGGTTGTTATAGTGCTGTTATAGTAATTGTTACAGTAATGTTATAGTAAGGTTATAGGTTATAACTTCATGTATATAGTTATGAGGCTGAAAATGTATCCTCATGGCTTAAAGCAAGCCCATGCAAAAACTCTCCAAGAACAGAGGCAGTTCACACCTCATCAGGGCATGGATGGGACAAACCCAACCCAGCCTCACAGGAACAATGGACACTGGCTTAGGCAGCAACAAAGGAATCTGTTAGACCCTCAATGGAGTCACCCGCTTCCTTTGTTCAGTTTGGGACTGCGACGAGGTAATGCTCACCTGACTCTGAAAGGGGTGGGGGGCAAAGCCAAGAGGAAACAAAGGACATGATAAAAGGGAGAGAAATTTGCCATGTTCTGTCTCTTCCACCTATATCTACAGACACCACCACCACCAAGTGACTGAAGCTCTGATCAAAATGGAGAGCCTGACTGAAAAGTAACCAGCCAGCCTGTGGTGAGAAACATCTAAGTTTATAAGGACACTGAAAGTGTTAAGATCAGCGTAGAATGCGTTTTGCTTTTATTTAATTTGACCAAATCTGACTTGTTATGCTTTGATTTATAATCACTTAATCTACCTTTAAAGTTAATAAATCTGTTTGTTTATTCTACCTGAAGCAGTGCGTTTGGTTTGAAGTGTGTCAGAGGCTCCCCTTGGGACAACAAGCCTGGTGAATATCAATTTCTTTGTTAAATTGATGAACTTATATAAGCTTGCAGCGTCCAGTGGGCATAACAGGACACTGCAAGACAGAGGTTCCTAGGGTTGTTTCTGGGACTGGAGATATTGGCTAGTGTCAGTCGCTTGCAGGTAGCTGGGAGCACCTTACATGCCAGAGGCTGTGTATGAACAGCCCAGGAGTGGGGGTTCTCACAGCAGGGAAGGGTAAGGCTGGCTCCCAGACTCAAGGATGGGAATGGCCTAACAGATCACTGGTCCAGACAACACCAGAGGGGAACGTCACAATGAGGAAGAGAGTCATACCCTGGTGGATGCTGCTCTGATGGTAATGCATAGGATCCATATAACTTTAAAGATCATGGCCATTCATCACCAATAAAGTAAAGAAAAGTATTCTGAATTCCAGAGACCATTTTGCAGAAATTAAAGCAGATTTAAATGCAGTTCAGAAATGTTAAGCTAGGATGACAACCAAGCAGCAGATTCTGAAGATTGTGCCACCACTGCTGAAGAGGATATTAATACTTTATTGCAAGAGAACCGAAGTTGTTCTTTTTTTTTCTATCTTTGAGACAAAGTAGGAGAACTTGAGAACTATCACTGACGTTCAACCTGAGAATTACTGGAATACCTGAATACACAAAAAAGTGACTTAAACAAAAAGGAAAATTAAGTTTAAACAACAGCTTTTCAAACAAGATGACACCCTTTTTATTTCTCCTCTGATTGCTGAGCACATCTAGGGCCTAAGCCAGGGACGGATCCAAAGCAATCCCAGTGAAAGCCTCATCTTCTTCTATAACAAAGAGATCTTATTAAAAGCCCCCAGCATTTCCATGGCCCAAGAAGCAGTTACAAGTAGCGGGATACACATGCTGTACTGCAAACTGCTCATTTACAAGTAAAACTGCTCGGAACAAAGACTGTACTATATAAAACAGCCATGGATTTACTACAAGGTAGAAAGGTGGTCCTTCTTCAGATGAACCTCTCTCTGAAGATTCCTTGTGTGGTCGACACAAAAGTAAGCATCTTTTCTACATTATTATCCCTGAAAACTTTAATTACTTGTCTTTGTTGAGACAAAGGAAAAACGAACAACCCCTCCCTACACATACTTGCTATATATTCTCCTTATTATTTCCATTCAGTAACTATGCTTCCGAGTCACTTTAAACTGGTTCCGAATACAGAGTATTTCTAGACAGTACAGCATTTTTTTTTTTTAAACAGACAAACTGTACTGGGACCCAGGACTCTGACATGGTCACTGGCCATTGCATTATTTTATTTCTCCAATTCTCTTTTACCTGACTGCCTGTCAACCTCCTTTATGATTACTTGTATTCTATTTCATTTATAATTGGCCACCAAGCAGACTTCTAGAGCTAAGAAGCTTGCACTATTGCTTGGAAACTCCCCTCTAGCAATCTGAGTCACTCTTTCTATGCTATTCATCCACAATTGCTCTCTTTCATTTTTGTTTTTAAGTGTATGCACCTACTGATATTTAAGTCAATGATAAAATTTCCTGACTTTAGTGGGAGCAGGATTAGGGCCTTAATTATTTTTAATAGTTTTTCTTTTTGTACTCTGTGGCATATTTCTCATTAGAATGCGTTTCTCAAGATAAATTTTTCCTCTCTCAAAATGCTGTCAAGCATTGTCTTGTGTTTAATGGATCCTTGGAGATTTTTAAGAGCCGGTTAGACAAACACCAATCAGGGATGGTCTAGATAATACTTAGTCCTGCCATGAATGCAGGGGGACTGGACTAGATGACCTCTCAAGGTCCCTTCCAGTCCTAGGATTCTATATTACTTCTCATTTACATAGAGGCATAGGTCCAGTTGCTCTTGTGTAAAGGTACTTTAAAAACCTTAGGTGAAGCTTAATTACAGCTGGCTTGTATAATTTGTAGTGAACCACTCAGGATTCAGGTCTCTCAGGAAAGAAGGCACAGGCTGAGCATTCAGCTCAGTCTGAATCTGCTCAATTTTTAAAAAACATTTAGGCCAAAATTTTCAAATCTGCATGCCTAAAGTTAGGCTCCTAAATATATGATTAGGCACCTAACTATGTGGCCTGATTTTCAAAATTGCTGATTTAGGTACCTAAATCTAGATGTAGGAGCCTAATTTTAGGCATCCAGGTTTGAAAATTTTAGGCATAGTTCACATTAGGCAGTCTCAGAATCATAACACAGTAATGTCAGATCGATAATATTACATCATCTCATGTGGATAACACTCTCATATTAGCAAATGGATGTCTGTTCTTATCTTTGTATATCTTCAGTTTGACCCAATTCCCATTGGAATCAATGGAAAGACTCCCAGTCACTTCAATCATAGCTGGATCAGCCCTTAGGCCCAGATTCACAAAGGGACTTAGACTTTATGATACCTAACTTTTAGGTGCCAGAAAAATCATTGGAACAACAATCTGATCCACAAAGCCTGAGTGAGGTGCCAAGGCTCCTTATACAACACATGGGGAGAGACAGGTACGTAGGAATGCGATCCACAGAATCCAGCACAGTAGGTGGGGAGCTGCCTAAGACAGCTAATGGGAGATACTGATGAGAGGGGTGTGTCTTAAGCCCTGCCCCTCTCACAGAGATAGGAACCTATCTCTGCTTCCAATCCACAACTGGGAACCCCTCTTCCTGGTCTTCAGGCAGCTTAGTCACTTGAGTAGTTTTTTGTGAGAATGAGTTAGGCAGACACGTAACTCCCCACAAAACCCAGGGGCAGGGGAAGAGGAGGAGGAGCTCCCTCACAACTTTTAGCCCAGTGGCTAGGTTACTCATCTGGGACATGGGAGACCCCTGATTCAAATTCCTCCTAATCTAAGATAGAAATTGAAGGGGGGAGGGATAGCTCAGTCATTTGAGCAGTGGCCTGCTAAACCTAAGGTTGTAAGTTCAATCCTTGAGAGGGCCAATTAGGGATCTGGGGCAAAATCAGTACTTGGTCCTGCTAGTGAAGGCAGGGGGCTGGACTCGATGACCTTTCAGGGTCCTTCCAGCTCTATGAGATAGGTATATCTCCATTTATTATTATTATAATAGCAGTTCCCCACTTTGCCTGGATGGGTCACACTGAGGGGAGACTGCAAGAAATAGCGCAGACAGTCCCACAAAACTGGTGGTGTATTCTTTATTTAGATTCACCCAACCAATAACAAAAGAGCTTCTGTAGTACCACACTGGTTAACCAGAAGCCAAACATGGTTCCCTTTAGGCATTCCAGCCCTTAGCTGCCATCCAGGCAACTAAATCTACTAGAATGAGAGATTATTGAAAACCCATTTCAGCATGTGAGGTTCTTTCTAATCCCAAAGGATCAGACAAATTCATATTGACATGGGGATCTCAGACCTTACTCAAATATCACGCTGTCAGCCAATCCTTGGTAAACTAACTAAAGAGTTATTAATAAAAGAAAAGAGTTTAAAATGGTTAATACATTATATACATACAAATGATTGCAAAGTCCTTATATCAGGTTTTTAGCTGTGACGGAATAGACTGCTGGCTTGTAAAGTCTCTCTGGTAACTATCAAAGGATTTGAAGGTCCTCAGTCCATAGTTCAAGATGCTCCTTTTTGTTGTAAATCCACAGTCCAGAGAATTGCAGCAGTAAAGTAGGGTTGCCAACTTTCTAATCACACAAAACCAAACACCCGCCTAGCCCTGCCCCTTCCCTGAGCCCCCGCTCACTACAGTCCCCCTCCCTCCATGGCTTGCTCTCCCCCACCCTCACTCAGTTTCACTGGGCTGCGGCAGTGGGTTGGAGTGTAAGGGGGGTGAGGGCTCTAACTGGGGGTGTGGGCTCCGGGGTGGGACCAGAAATGAGGGGCTCAGGGTGTGGGAGGGGGCTCTGGGATGGGGCAGGAAGTTGGGCTGTGGGAGGGGGTGAGGGCTACAGCTCAGGGTGGGGTTGGGGATGAAGGGTTTGGGGTGCAGGAGGGAGCTCCAGGCTTGTGGGGGGGGGCTCAGGGCTGGGGCAGGGGGTTGGGGCTTGACATTGGTGCTCAGGCTACCCCCTGCCCCAGCCCTGAGCTCCCCCGCAAACCTGGAGATCCCTCCTGCACCCCAAACCCTCCATCCCGTCAGCAGCGTGGCGGGGCTAAGGTAGGCTCCCTCCCTGTCCTGGCATCGCACTGAACCCTGAAAGTGGCCAGCAGGTCTGGCTCCTAGGCAGGGGGCCAAGAGGCTCCGCACACTGCTCTTGCCCAAAGGCACTGCCCCCCAGCTCCCATTGGCCATGGTTCCCGGCCAATGGGAGTGCGGAGCTGGTGCTTGGGGCGGGGCAGTATGCGGAGCCCTGTGACCCCCACCGCCTAGGAGCTGGACCTGCTGGATTCAGACCCTGGACTTCAGAAAAGCAGACTTTGACTCCCTCAGGGAACTGAAGGGCATGATCCCCTGGGAGGCTAATATGAGGGGGAAAGGAGTCCAGGAGAGCTGGCTGTATTTTAAAGAACCCTTATTGAGGGTGCAGGAACAAACCATCCCGATGTGCAGAAAGAATAGTAAATATGGCAGGCGACCAGCTTGGCTTAACAGAGAAAGGAAGCTTACAAGAAGTGGAAACTTGGACAGATGACTAGGGAGGAGTATAAAAATATTGCTCGAGCATGCCAGGGTGTAATCAGGAAGGCCAAAGCTAGCAAGGGAGTTGCAGCTAGCAAGGGATGTGAAGGGTAACAAGAAGGGTTTCTACAGGTATGTTAGCAACAAGAAGGTCAGGGAAAGTGTGGGACCCTTACTGAACCGGGGAGACAGATGATGTGGAAAAAGCTGAAGTACTCAATGCTTTTTTTGCCTTGGTCTTCACAGACAAAGTCAGCTCCCAGACTGCTGCACTGGTTAGCACAGTGTGGGGGAAGAGGTGAGCAGCCCTCAGTGGTGAAAGAACAGGTTAAGGACTATTTAGAAAATCTGGAAATTCACAAGTCCGTGGGTCCGGATCTAATGCATCCGAGGGTGCTGAGGGAGTTGGCTGATGTGATTGCAGAGCCATTGACCATTATCTCTGAAAACTCGTGGTGACTGGGGGATGTCCCAGACGATTGGAAAAAGGCAAATATAGTGCCCGTCTTTAAAAAAGGGAAGAAGGAGAATCTGGGGAAATACAGCCTTACCTCAGTCCCTGGAAAAATCATGAAGCAAGTCCTCAAGGAATCCATTTTGAAGGATTTGGAGGAGAGGAAGGTGATCAGGAACAGTCAACATTGATTCACAAAGGGCAAGTCATGCCTGACCAACCTGATTGCCTTCTATGATGAGATAACTGGCTCTGTGGATATGGGGAAAGCAGTGGACGTGATGTGTCTTGACTTTAGCAAAGCTTTTGATACGGTCTCCCACAGTATTCTTGTCAGCAAGTTAAAGAAGTATGGATTGGATGAATGGACTATAAGGTGGATAGAAAGCTGGCTAGATTGTCGGGCTCAACGGGTAGTGATCAATGGCTCGATGTCTAGTTGGCAGCCAGTATCAAGCAGAGTGCCCCAGGGGTCAGTCCTGGGGCTGGTTTTGTTCAACATCTTTATTAATGATCTGGATGATGGGATGGATTGCACCCTTAGCAAGTTCGCGGATGACACTAAGCCGGGGGGAGAGGTAGATATGCTGAAGGGTAGGGATAGGGTCCAGAGTGACCTAGACAAATTGGAGGATTGGGATAAAACAAATCTGATGAGGTTCAACAAGGACAAGTGCAGAGTCCTGCACTTAGGATGGAAGAATCCAATGCACTACTACAGGCTGGGGATTGATTGGCTAAGTGGCAATTCTCCAGAAAAGGACCTGGTTATTACAGTGGACGAGAAGCTGGATATGAGTCAACAGTGTGTGCTTGTTACCAAGAAGGCTAACAGCATATTAGGCTATATTAGTAGGAGCATTGCCAGCAGATCAAGGGAAGTGATTATTCCCCTCTATTCAGCACTAGTGAGGCCACATCTGGAGTATTGTGTCCAGTTTTGGGCCCCCCACTACAGAAAGCATGTGGACAAATTGGAGAGAGTCCAGCAGAGGGCAACAAAAATGATTAGGGGACTGGGGTACATGACTTACGAGGAGAGGCTGAGGGAACTGGGCTTATTTAGTCTGCAGAAGAGAAGAGGCAGGGGGGATTAGATAGCAGCCTTCAACTACCTGAAGGGGGGTTCCAAAGAGGATGGAGCTCGGCTGTTCTCAGTCATGGCAGATGACAGAACAAGGAGCAATGGTCTCAAGTTGTTGTCGGGGAGATCGAGGTTGGATATTAGGAAAAACTATTTCACTAAGAGGGTGGTGAAGCACTGGAATGGGTTATCTAGGAAGGTGGTGGAATCTCCCTCCTTAGAGATTTTTAAGGGCCGGCTTGACAAAGCCCTGGCTGGGATGATTTAGGCTACGTCTTCACTACCCGCCTGAATCGGCGGGTAAAAATCGATCTCGCGGGGATCAAATTATCGCGTCTCGTCAGGACACGACAATCGATCCCCAAATCGATGCTTGTACTCCACCAGCGCAGGTAGGAGTAAGCGCCGTCGATGGGGGAGCCGCTGTCCTCACAGCGGGGTAAGTCGGCTCGGATACGTCGAATTCAGCTACGCTATTCGCGTAGCTGAATTTGCGTATCTTAAATCAATCCCCCCCCGCCCAGTGAAGACGTAGCCTCAGTTTGGGTTGGTCCTGCTTTGAGCAGGGGGTTAGACTAGATGACCTCCTGAGGTCTCTTCCAACCCTAATCTTCTATGATTCTATGACTAGCCTGCCTTAGCCCTGCAGCACCACTGACCGGACTTTTAATGGCCTGGTCGGTGGTGCTGAATGGCACCACCAGAGTCCCTTTTCAACCAGGTGTTCTGGTGCAGTGGGGCTAAGGCAGGCTCCCTGCCTGTCCTGGTACCATGCTATGCCCCAGAAGCGGCCAGCAGCATGTCCAGCTCCTAGGCGGGGGGCCAGGAGGCTCTGCGTGTTGCTCTCGCCTGCAGGCACCACCCCCCTATAGTAAAGAGGCAAAATGGAGATGTCTCAGAGGTCTTTTATATTCTTTGTCATGTGCATGGAAATATACTGTCCCAAACAAAGCTCACAGCCCAGGTGCATGGAAAGTTACTGGCCCAAGATGGAGTCTGAAACGTAGGCACCTAGGGAAGTTTTTTTTTTCAAAAATTAGGCGCTGAGTGAGCTTAAAAGCCTATGTACCGTTGTGGATCCAGGCCTTAGTGCTTTAAATTTTATAGCCTATCAGTCTCCTAGGACTTCATATGGGGGCCACAGAGGAGAAGACCCAGGCTTCAGCAAACTGTATAAGATTCATAAGAGCTTGTACAGATAAAATGGCTCAGATTTCAGCAAGGTTATTGCTTTATTCACATAAAATTAAGTGCTGAAGTGCTTAACTGGGTACTTTGTAAACCACTTTGCGTCTATAAATCCTAATAATAAACTGCTAAGCCTTTGGCCTCAGTCCTTAATCAGCCCCTAATGCAGCTCTTTCATAAACATGGAGCATCCTCAGGCTATCCTTATAATGCAGGTTCACGAAAAAAAATATTGTAATTTACAGCTCTTACCATCAGGAGAGCCAGCACTTTAACACTCAACTCCATTTTTCTCAATGAACAGAAGAATGATGACAATTGTTCTTTCAATCAAATAAAATGGTCTCAAAAGAAATCTCATATATGTTAATTTACCATAAGCTCATTCCTTTTGTTACGATTTGCGGCTTACATTTGTAAGCAAAGACATTTGTTCAGAACCTGCCATAATCTTAAATGAGGATTTCCATGGTGACAAGCTGCTGTTCCTTACAAATAATTGAGACCATAGCTCAGGCTATTGAACAGTATGGGTGCTACTGATTAGGGCCTCATTCTGAAATCCTGATTCAGAGCCTGCAAAGGGATCAGGCATATAAGAAGGATGAGTCATTCCCCAGCCCACCCTACCCTTTCCTGCCAAATCCCATACTGCCCTGTAGAATAAAGTCAGCAGCAAACCAGGGGAGTGCATTCTCATGACTGGTGCAGCATGCCCAGCTCCAATGCTCCCCAAACACAGCGTCTCTCCAGCCTATCCCAGTGTTGCTCCAGTGGCAGAATAACTCTGTACTTCCCCCTACGGAATTGCAAATCTAGCCCTAACTGGCAAAGGCTGTCTGAACTGAAAGCATTACAGTGTATGGCAGGTCACATCTGACATAACAATATCTTGGATCCTTTGGTTCCAAGAGATGTTTTCTCTTGTTTTATTCAAAAGTTCTTTCTTCCCAGTAGTTCCTTGCAAACTACACTCTGAAACATCATGGCCTTATTTTAAATAGAAAGTTTCTCAACAGCCTTTGTTTCATTGCAGGAGATTCCAGAAACTGCTCCCTGAGACCATTTATGTGGTTTTTTTCTTAATGACATACATTTTACAATGAGTCATTCCTCCTTAGCTTCCCTGCAGGAGGCTTTTGCTTTTATACCAAAGCAAACTACCACTAGATATTGTAGGGATATTAAAGAAGGTACTAACAGTGATTCCCCCAAGTGACAGTGACCCCCTCATAATTTGTCCCCCACACTTTTAAAATCCAACAGTTTCACCAAGTACAAAAATCTCTTGGGTCTTCTGTTAAAACTTGTAAGCTACTGTCTGTAGAAACCATTGATTATATTTATCCTGTGAAAGATACTTTACTACTATGTAAAACTTACAAACAAGTTAACTGACTTTGTTCTTGAAGTAATTGATACAATGTAAACAAACACTATAAGCTGTTAAGTGACTTTCACTTCATTCAACGGCTCCTAGGACAGACCCCCCACCCTCTGTGATTAAAGGGCCGGGAGTCTCAAATGAATTAGCACACACCCTGAAAGTGGTGGAGACAGCAAATTAAAATATGGTTAAGGTATGGAATGTATGCTGATGAATGCTTGATATACATGGATGGTTAGGGAGGTGCCAGCCTAGAAAGAAAGTATCCATCGGCCGAAGAATGTGTCAAGCGGATGACCAGAAAACCCCCGGAGGGTAAACTGGGATCCACGCCATCACCTGGAAGGATAAGAAACACAAACTTCGGACAATGTGGAGCCACCAGGAATGTGCCACTTTGGACAGGAATGTGTGCCATCTGCTGATTGAGTCAGCAACAGCAGGATGAAACAGCTCCCATAGACTAACATAGGAATTAATTCCTATAAAAATGGACTCTAAAGACTGATGACTTTGAGTCTCTCTGCCAGCCTCCAGGAGCATCAGATGCATCTGACACAGACTCTGCTCCATCCTCATGACCAAGCTACCTGGCCAGTAACTTGGCATGAGCAACTTCTAGGCTGGTAACTATAACACCTATACAAAACTTAAATGAATGATTGTGTGAATAAATCTATCTATCTATCTATATATATGTGTGTGTGTATAAGGAATAAGTAGTAATAGGAATAAGTAGTCAAACAACGTTGTTTACTTTTATCTTTTGCTTTATCATTATATTTACAATAAATGTGGCATCTTTGCCTTATCCCTCTTAATAAGATCCTGCTGGTTTTTATTCTATTGGTATAACAATATAAAGAAGTACAGAGTCATGGATTTTAAAGCACAATTACCATTTCAATTTGTGAAAAGAATACATTGTTTTTCAGAGGGAGTCATGTCCCTTCAGTTGTGATGCTGTGAATTTATTCTTAATTTTATTTTGTCTTTAATGCTTTCATTTGGTTTTGTATTAATGTAAGTGAAGCTGATGTTTTGACATCCATTGTTGATTAGAGCAGTGTAATGCATTTTGCTTTAGCACTGGAGCACTTAGTTCTGGACCTACGGCTCTGAGGGGCCAAATTCTACCTCCAGACACTTGGGGGCAGCTCCCACTAAAGCAATTGGAAATTACAAGAACATATTCAACGGCAAATTATCTCTGAGCCCAAATCCTCAAAGGTATTTAGGCTCCTAACTTCCATTTATTCAGTAGAAATTAGGATCTTAAATACCTTTGAGAATGTCTGCCTAAGTATTTATGTAAGTGTATGTATGACTCTAGGGAAAATATATTCCTGAGGTCTGTTTGTGTAAGTGAGAAATGATAGATTAAGAATGCAAAAACCAACTAGTAATGAGATGAAACTATGCACATGAAGATGTAAGATAAATATCAGGAAACATTAACACTGATGGCTCTTAGACTGAGGAATAGCCTGCCCCCTCGAAGTGGTATATGTGTCCACTTTGGTTAGAAGGGGCTTCATTTTCAGAAGTGTAATTCATGCTGTGCTGGTCAGCATAAACTGGAAATTTTAGGGGTGAATATACATACAATCAAAATGTACTATTTGGGACTATTTAAGCACTTTGAAAGAGTCAAACACATTTGAATAGATATTAATTTGGACATTGCATTGACCACATATTCATGAACAATTTCTTTCCGCTAAGCTCAACTCTAATAATAATCCACTTCACATACCTCCTAACAGGTGTATCTCTACTTCTGTGTGTTAGGGGATAATGGGTGAGATCCTCAATGGAGCTATGTCAATTTGCACCAGCTGAGGAACTGGCCCAGCATATTTGAAATAAGTTTTATCACCAACAAATGAAATGTTGTGCATACAAAAATGTCACATATATTTCAATTTTGTTTGTTGTTTTTCTTCATCACTAGATTTTGCATGCTGATTTTCCTGGGACATCAGCTCAAGAGAAAAAAAACAGCATATAGAAAATCCTCAACAATGACCAGCCATTTCCTTAGCTCATGTGAAAATGGACTGCACTAGTTTTGTTACTTTAACATAACATGAGAGGAATTTTAGCTACAGTACATATTAATCAGTTGGCTGGGTTCCAATGCATCATTGTATTTATGGTCATATACACAACGGAAGTTTGGGTTTTGTACTCAGTTCCCTTCCTCTGAGTTCCCATGAGACTTCTATACACCCTTCCTTTCAATTTATAAACTTTCTGAAATGTCCAGGTCCCTCATTCCCATAATGCAACCTCTGAGGTCTCTAATGTTGGTAATCCCACAGGGAATCTCAAATCTAATGCTGTGTTTGTGGCCATGTGGCACCACTCCATTTACATCTCTCGTGCCCTGGGGCTTCCTCTGTGAGGAGTGTTCCAGAGTACGTTAAAGCCCTTTTCACTTGCACATGGCACCAGTGATATAGAACCGCCAACTTGGTATGTCAGCTCACACTTGTTATTGGCAGGAGCTGAACTACTTTTTCCAAGTAATGGGAGAATCCATTCTGTTTAGATCCTCATTTAAACTGAGTTGTGACTTTCTAACTGACAGACACCTTTACTTTCTTTTTCTTTCCACTTGTGGCTGAGCTAGAAATCACCTCTCTGATGATCTTTTGGCACTGCTGTTTCTCTTGGGGAGGGAATCATAGGATATGAAGCTTAACTGAATTTAAAATGAACAATAAATCACCCCAAACAATTGTACATTTCTCCCCACACCCTAAGAGAACAGCTATGTATGTATAAAGTCAGATATACAGCAAGAAATTTTATATAAGTGATTTGCTATAGCAACCTTTTTATTAAAAATAAATCTTACCTCTTCAGACTATTATAATCTTACTCCTATGTTACCTAGGGGGCTTTCAAGGGCCTTGGGACATATATGAATGGAGTTATTGGCAAGGACCACATGAGAATCCTGCATGTTCAGCATGGGACCGAAGACCCAAAGAAATGTGTTTAACAGTATCAGGCATGGTATTATCTGTCATGGCACTCTGATGAATATGCACAATGGTGGAGGACAACCTGTAACTTAACAGTGTGTAATGAATGGTCTTCTAGACAAAGAGCAGCTAGAGAACAGATCATGGTAAAAGATTGCTTAATTAGGATTCTATAATATGCAGAGGAGTTCAGTGCTGGAGTTTTTAAGTAAAATAAAGCTGTTTCACTTTTGTTTACTTTAAACTGCATATCTGATTAATTCATTTGGTGCAACCATGCCTCAGGATCTTCACAAAAGATTGTTGTTATTGGCAATTCATAAAAATTTGCACTTTTTACTTGTATTCCCTAAAATCTATTTGCAGTGTATTACATGCAAGTACTAGTACTCAAAATAGCTTTATGAAGGAGCATTCTCCATTGCTTAATAAAATTGTATTTAAGAAAATATGTTTACATATTCAAGCTTATCTAATTATAATATTTCTACATCTTGTTTGAACATTCAGCTTTAAATCATCTGTTTTGTATTCAAGGAAACAGAGAATATTCTATTGTCACTTCAGCTGTGTCAGACCAAAACTTGCCATTATTTTTTAGGCAAATATAAAAGTCAAGTTAGTTGTGACTGCCATTATATTTACAAGCAGAAGCTGACAATCTGTAGCCAAGGATACCCTGTACACATTGACTAGGAAAATGCCATTTCTGTTTATTCAGCTATTCTCACAGTAATGAAAGTAAACAGCCTGGTTTCATTACTGTTTCTTGTGCTGTCTTCCTTTAGAGAAATGTATTCTTAAATTTGTTCTTTATCATGTTCATAATTTAGATTTCACGTTTGGGTTGAGGGAGGTGGTCCAGATGAAATAAGAATATTCCCGCTGTCTAAACCTTTGCTCACAAAATAGATTAATCCTTTACTAGGAAGGTCAAAAATAGATTAGCTGTTTTAAATTATATTTAAATTGTGTTCCTGCAGCTTCAGTTTTGGAATTAGAATTGTAAGTATTATGGGTCTCCTTCAATCCCCTCATGGCGGCGGGTATCGAAGGCTGGGGAAGGCTGAGCCTCCCCAAACAGCCTTGCATGGCCTGCCCATGCTCTGCCCCCCAGACCTCTTCCTGCTTCCCAACGCTGTGCTGTGGGGGGCTCTTCTCCCCATGGTTGGGGCCCCAGGCTGTAAAAGGCATTCACTCAGGCTTATACAATTTCTATGGGATGTCAACTCTTAATTTGATTTCACACACATAGAACAGTAAAAATAAGTAATAAAGCGACACCGACAGCAAACAAAACCACAAACAAATGAGTGACAACACTAAAAATGTGAAGGGAAGTAAAACATCAAGTGGTTGGTTATGGGTATTTTAGATCCCACACTGTGCAAATGCAACAGAGCCCTGTAGAAGCAGGCAAAGTTCTCCTGGTTTCACATTGTGTGTCACCAACTCAAAAACTCAGCGTAGGCTCATTAAGTTTCTGCAAGCTTCTTTTCCCCTTAAGTAAACGGAGCACATTAATACATGACTTTGGAGTTTGCAGACAGATCCCTGCTTCAGAGAGCTTGCAAATAAGGTCTTCATCTTACAAAACACCTAGCACCAAACCTAGTGTTGCTTACTACTCATGAGTCAATGGGAGTACTATGAAGAGCCAGAACTATACCAGATAGCAAAGATCTGGTCTTAATGGTTTCCAATACCTCTCGCCAAACAAACTCTAAAACTTAATGGAAATCACTTGTCTGGATTTCCAGACAAGTGATTTCCATTAAGTCTTAGAATTTGTATGGGGAGAGGTGTCTCTCCCCTGTGGCTGTAGCCCAGCTGGGGCTGGGGAGAGGCATCTCTGGACAAATCACAGAGGATGGGAGGAACAGAATAAGGAGTGCAAGGGGTTGATAAGCAGTTCAGTTCAGCCTTTCCTGTCAGAGCCCTAATGTCTATTTCTGAGAAAAGACCCAGGCTACCTGTAATTGGTCTTGTCCCTACTGCTTTCCTCATTTTGAGGAAGGTCCTGATTGCTGTCAGGCTCTGTCACTTTAAGGATAACAGCCTGAGAAGAAGTACAGAAAAGCCATCGCGGCCGCTGGAGCTGGAGAGAGGCATCTCTCCTTGGCTGCCAGAGCTGGAGAGAAGTGTCTCTCCCTGGCCACCGCAGCCCCAGAGCTGGGGCTAGGAGAGAGGGGTGTCTCTTCCCAGCTGCTGCTTGCTTGCACACCCCAAACTCTCCCCCACCTACCCTCTATTCCACACCACCTCACCTTCTTACATGTGCATCCTCTCCAAGGTCCAGGCACCTAATTAGTGGAGCCACGCCTGCACAGCTCTACTAATTAGGTGCACGGCCCTTGATGCCCTGTTGTGCTGCTGCCCTAGAGGGAATACGTGTTATGACATTGATCCATTAGCATTCAAGATCCTTTTCTTCTGAGTTATCAATGGCTTGGAAACAGTTATTGCCATTTTTGACAGTGTTGCTCCCCTTCTCCTTTTGCCCATTCAATCGTTCCTAAATAGGTTAGAACCATTGATATTTTGACATTCCAATTGTGTGAATCATCCCACCAAGTTTCAATAATACCAACTAAGTCAAATTTGTGCTCATAAATGATCAATTCCAATTCCTCATTTGTTACCGAGGCTTCTTACATTTCTGTATAGTCAATTAAAGAATTCCTTCTCTTCATATCTTTTGGTTCCTTGTTTAATTTTATTCTCAATATTGTGATTCTGTGCTGAGCGCAGTAAGGTAGTGTTGTGGGAACCTGCAGGAATGGTGTTCCTGCACTTCTGAGCACTTTTGACCTCACACACACTGTACGTGCGAGGTCATGTCACATGGAGGATGCCATTTTATACAGAAACATGCTGGGGGCAGAGGCATGCACGGGGGGGGGGGCAAGCAGGGGCACCCCCAAATCTCTGTGTGTTCCTGCAGCCTGGAGAGGGAGGAAGAAGCAGGGCAGCTGACTTCCACCCCCCTACAGCTGCTGCTTGCTGCTTCTCCTTCCCTGCTGTTGGAGTCCCACGTGTGGCCTCTGCCTCCAGCCCCTGACTCACCTCAGTGGGTGTCTGCAAAGCAGGCAGCAGCCCTGGGACTCCAGCAGCAGGGAAGGAGAAGCAGCAAGCTGCAGCTGTAGGGGGGTGGAAGTCAGCTGCCCTGCTTCTTCCTCCCTCTCCAGGCTGCAGGCTGCAGCTGTAGTGGTAAGGGGAGGAGGAGATCAGCTGGCAGTCAGCCTTCCTCCCTGCCTGGGTTGCAGGGACATGGAGAGTGCCGCTGCCAGGGGGAGCTGCTGCCTGTTCGCTGCTGGGCATCCCTGCCAGAGGTGTCCTGACAAATTCTGGGGTGAGGATGTTATGCAAACCTTTCATTTGTGTGTTTAACGTACCCCTCCAAAATTATTCAAATTTAAATTCCTGCGCACACCCCTGCTGAGGGAGGGGAGGGTCACACCAGAGGAGGGCATATCTTCCCCCTTTTTACCCTTCCCTTTTTGTTATTAGTTTAACTTCCTCCTGACTATTCTAGGCAGACTGTCCCTCAGGAGATTGGTCCTCCTTCTACTGAGGTGGAGGCCATCAAAACTATACAGCCCCCTCTCCCTATAGAAGGTGGACCAATGTTCCACAAAACCAAAACCCTTCACTCTATACCAATAACCTAGCCAGTGGTTCATTTCCAGAATCTTCTGCCTTCCTTCATTCACTGCATGAGACGGGAAGGCTCTCAGAGAAAATTGCTTGGACATTCTTCTTCAGCATGCTTCTGAGTTCCCTGAAGTGAGATATCCATGCGGTGTCATTAGTGTTGATACGAACCATTACCAATGGATCTTTGCCCATCAACTTCAGAAGCCCATTCAATTTTAGAGCTATGACTTGTGTCTTGCCTCTGGGAAGCAGCACACCATCCTGTTGTATGCTTGTCCCTTGCAGAATGTTCTTTAGATTCTTCTGAGTATTGAATCCCCAGTAAGGGTTGTTTGTCTTCCTTGGACAGTTGGAGAACTCTTTGTGGGCACAGTGGCTTTTCTTATACGTTGGGCCACGCTGCCATCAATAGGTATGTACTGTACAACTCTCCATTCTCTTGGATTACCTGTGTCTTTAGAGGTATCTTCCAGTTTCCATGCTGTGGATCTGGTTTACCAGTGTGCTTTAATACAATACTGTTTCAAACAGTGCTAGCTTAAAGTGCCCCAGCAGGATCTACACAGACCAATAAATGCGCATCACGTTAGTGTGCGTTTGAAATCAGACCCCCATGGAGTGCACTAACCCAGTTTGTAGACAAGCCTTCAGTATACAAATGGCTTTCAGCAAATGAAGCCTTTGAGGAGGCAACAAGATTAAACCCACTCTGAACTCCCCTGTGCACAGGAGAGCATATACAGCTTGCTCCCCCTCTGTGTCTGGCCTTCTCTGTGGGCTACTGAAGAAAGGAGATGAAGCCATGGGTCTGCCCTTGCCTATTTTGTAAG
This sequence comes from Emys orbicularis, assembly GCF_028017835.1. Lineage (NCBI taxonomy): Eukaryota > Metazoa > Chordata > Testudines > Emydidae > Emys > Emys orbicularis. The sequence continues at coordinate 93,316,384 of NC_088684.1, forward strand.
CAGTGCGTGCCTAGGGGTGCCCAGAAGGAGCAGTACATGTTTTACTCTGAGCACAGGGACTGCTTTTGTCAATGGCCCTTTTGCATGGCACTCCTTGCACCTTCCTTAACCCAGCTGCACAAGGGCAAAGGACATTCTGCTTTCAGGAGAGACTCCATTAAATGTATATTATTTCCAGAGGGAGAGAATCCAAATGCATTCAATGTCTTTTGTTTAAGGCCAGCAATGTCACAACCATTTCAGTTTTTTCCTCATAGTAATCTGTGTCTCACATACAAAGGTCTAACAAGCTATGCAGTAACACAGACACTTTCCTCCCTTGTGTGGAGAATGACTTTATTTATTTCGCTAATTATGCAGCTGGATTAAAATATTGATTACACAGTAATTTACTGACAGTTCCTGTGAAACTGCAAGAGAACAATCTCCCTTCCCCATACCCAAAATAGCTGCACTCCCTTCCCCATGCCCAAAACAGCAGCTTCACTGCTCATGAACTAATTAGACCTCAAGACAGCTTCCAGCCATTCAGTCCTGATGTGTGTAAGTGGACCACAGCCTAGAGATACAGCCCTGAAGACACAAAGCCCACACTCTTAATGGAAGCACAGATATTTTTTTAAACCACACATGCAAAGTTTGGGGGTCTAACAGTAGTTTGGTCTTCAAACTGTAGGCTTATGCAGAATCTATACAGCTATATCATAGATAGATGCATAACGTGTCTGTTATTACCAGGAGCCAGCATATATTTTTCTTTATGTCCTAACCCTTGCTCATGAATATATAACTTAGTGAGGTGGGTGAGGTAAAACAGGGAAGATAAACTTTGGGTCACAGCTGTATAATCATGGGGATATCTATTCATTATCAGTTAGGGCATGTCTACACTGGCAAAGTTACAACCAGTTACAGTTATAGAGTCAGAGAGCACAGAAAGAAAACTGCTGTTGTGTGTTCACACTGACAGCTGCCTGCGCAATAGCGTGTTCACACTTGCGGCACTTGCAGTGCTATTTGGAGCGGTGCACTCTGGGCAGCTATCCCACAGAACTCCTCTTTCTCTTTTGCCACTAAGACTTGTGGGAAGGCAGAGGGGGTTGCAGGGCATCCTGGGTCCAGTCCCAATATGCCGTGATGCGTTGCTTCGCATCCTACCAGTCCCTGTGCTTCCGTCCGCATTTGACGCCATCTTTCAATGGTTTGTGTACTGCGCGCCCTGCCTCTTTTGGGCTGCAGGAAGGCATCCCAAACTGATGACCAGTATGCTGCTCACGCTGACCAACATGTCACGAGTGGCAGTGGAGTTATTCCTTAAACTACAAAGTCAAGAGGAGTGCGACAGTGATCTCTCCATGTGTAGTAGCTATGACACGAGATTGCTTGTGCTGACCACAGTGGAACGCCGCTTTTGGGCTCGGGAAACAAGCACTGAGTGGTGGGATCGCATCGTCATGCACGTCTGGGATGACAAGCAGTGGCTGCAGAACTTTCGCATGAGGAAAGCCACATTTCATGGGACTGGTGTGATGAGCTCGCCCCAGCCCTGTGGCACAAGGACACGAGAATGAGAGCTGCCCTGCTGTTGGAGAAGCATGTGGCGATTGCACTGTGGAAGCTGGCTACTCCAGACTGCTACAGATCGGTCGCTAACCAGTTTGGAGTGAGAAAGTCAACCGTTGGAGTAATTTTGTTGGAAGTGTGTAGGTCCATGTCATAAATATAAAGGGAAGGGTAACCACCTTTCTGTATACAGTACTATAAAATCCCTCCTGGCCAGAGGCACAAAATCCTTTTACCTGTAAAGGGTTAAGAAGCTCAGTTAACCTAGCTGGCCAAAAGGACCAATAAGGGGACAGGATACTTTCAAATCTGGGGAGGGGGAAAAGGCTTTGTTTTGTCTGTTCTTTGTCTGTCTGTTCTGTGTGCTTGCCGGAGACAGATCAAGAAAGCAAGCAATCCAACTCCATTAATATTAGTAAGTACGAGCGAAGGAATGCGTTAGCTTACTTTTATTTTGGCTTGTGATTTCCTTTGTCTAAGAGGGAGGTTTATACCTGGTTTTGTAGCATTAAGGTTTTGCCTAGAGGGAAGATCCTCTGTGTTCTTGAGTCTTTTGTTATTCTGTAAAGTACTTACCATCCCGATTTTACAGAGGTAATTCTTTTACCTTTTCTTTAATTAAAATTCTTATTTTAAGAACCTGATTGTTTTTTCATCATTTTAAGATCCAAGGGTTTGGGTCTGTGTTCACCTGTACCAATTGGTGAGGATATTATTCTCAAACCTCCCCAGGAAAGGGGGTGTAGGGGCTTGGGGGATTATTCTCAAGCCTGCCCAGGAAAAGAGGTGTAGGGGATTGGGGGGATATTTGGGGAAGGTAGGGCTCCAAGTGGCCCTCCCTAAATGTTTGTTTAAATCACTGGGTGGTGGCATCGTTACCTAATCCAAGGTACAAGGAAGAATTTGTGCCTTGGGGAGTTTTTAACCTAAGCTGGTAAAAATAAGCTTACTGGGTCTTTCATGCGAGTCCCCACATCTGTACCCTAAAGTTCAGAGTGGGGAGGGAACCCTGACAGGCCATTAATCACTGCTCCAAAAGAAAGTGACTCTGGGCAACATGCATGACATTGTGGATGGCTTTGCACAAATGGGCTTCCCTAACTGCGGAGGGGCTATAGATGGCACGCATATTCCAATTCTGGCGCCAGATCACCTAGCCACTGAGTACATTAATCGCAAGGGGTATTTCTCAATGGTTCTCCAGGTGCTTTTGGATCACCCTGGGCGTTTCACAGACATTAACGCAGGCTGGTCTAGAAAGGTGCATGACTCATGCATTTTTCGGAACACTGGCCTGTTCAAGAAGCTGCAAGCCGGGACTTTCTTCCCGGACCAGAAGATCACTGTAGGGGAAGTTGAAATGCCCATTGTGTCCCTGGGAGACCCTGCCTACCCCTTAATGCCGTGGCTTATGAAGCCATACATGGGGCAACTTGACAGCAGCAAGGAGTGGTTCAACAACAGGCTGAGCAAGTACGGAATGACTGTTGAGTGTGTATTTGGCCATTTAAAAGCCCGCTGGCGATGCCTGTATGGGAAGCTCGACATGGCGGATGACAATTTTCCTATGCTTATAGCCACATGCTGTACGCTCCATAATATTTGTGAAGGGAAGGGTGAAAGCTTCACTCAGGGCTGGACTGCTGAGGCTCAGCACCAGGAGGCTGAGTTTGAACTGCCAAGACCAGGACTATTAGAGGTCACAGCACAGGGCCATAAGGATCAGGGATGTCTTGAAGCAGCAATTTGAAGCTGAAAGCCACTATTTGTTGCTATGCTCGGGATTGCAGTGCTTGTAATGCTAGGAGGTGATTGGTGCACATGATGCAAGAAGGGGCCTTAGCATAATTGTGTGTTGCTTTGCAGTGCTCTTTTTGCTTTCACTTAATAGAATAAAGATTGCTTTCAAACAAATACAATTCTTTTATTAAAAGCCCACAACCGGAGGAGAGAGTCAAACAAAAAAATTCATCAGCAGGGAGGGGGATGGGGGAAGGGAAGGTCTCAAAAGGAGGAGGGGTCCTGGGATGGCTACAGATTTGGTTATGTCCAGGGATCATACCCAATCGTTTCCTTTGGAGTACAATGCAGTGGGTGCTGTACATCAGCAGGGCCAAACTGCAGAGGGATGGGCGTTGAGTGCAGTGAGTAGTGAGAGTTCACAGTGCTGGACTGTGAGGAGGGAGGAGTGGAATGCTGTGGGTAGAGAGTGGAACCAGGAGGTTGATAACACTGTGTTGGTGGTGTCTGGGGGCTGCATGTGAAAGAGTTTTGCGACATCGGCTGTAGGAGAGGACGGGCGCGGAGCTGCTCGGTTTGAAGAGCTAGTATCCCCTGGATCATGTCCACTTGGCGCTCCATAACATTTAAGAGCCACTCCGTGGCTTCTTTCAGGCATGTCGCATTCTCCTTTTGGTCCCTCTTCTTGCTGTCCCATCACTCTTTCAATTCCTGTTTCTTGGCGGTGGAGTGCATCATAACCTCCTGCAGAAAGTCCTCCTTAGTCCTTCTTGGCCACTTTCTAATTCTTCGCAGCCATTCTGTGAACAAGGTTGGCTGGGCTCCCAAGGTCATCTCTGTGAAGTTTAAATGCAACATTTTACGGAAGCAGTATTATTTGCAACACAGACAACACTGATTCAGTGCTTTAAAACACAACCAGTACTCACACGCCTGTCACTAACTGACTGACCCCAGGCAAGCACACGAGCCACAAGACCCCCAAAATCGTGAGTAGCTGCAGGGGCAGGGTATATCTCTCTTCCGAGACCCTGATGTACACTGGGCACGTGGCTCTTGGGGAGAGACAGCACTGTAGTGGGGGGGCCTGATAATCATTCCTGTCCCCATACTTTCCACAGTAGGTGATCATTATGGAAGATATCTTGCTACTGAGGGTGAGCAGGGAATCAAGGGAGGGTCTTCTCCAAGCCTGCGGCTTCCGCCCCAGCCCCTATGCGGCTCGCCTGTGTGCAGCAATGGTCACCCCTCCGCCTTTCCCCCCCCCGATGGCAAAGTGGCACAGGAAACTTACCGTTAATGGGGCAAGAAACAAAGCAGCTCTGCCGAGGAATGTATGGCTGTGGCTTGCCCAGTATCTCCACGAGAGTTTCCGGGAGATCTCTGAGGGAGAGTCCTGTGAAGTGAGAGAGTCAATCAACAGCCAGTTTGGACGCTCAGACTAGGCATGCGGTAGGAGACAAGCCTGTCTCTGCAACCCTCCTGCCCCCAACAACTCGCTTCAGCAATTCCCAAAATCAGATCCACTTGCCAGGGGCCTCCCCTCCTGTTTGCGCTTTGCCAAGACCCGACTGCTGTGACTGGCTAGGCTCCTCCGGGGTAGAGAGGAGCTCTTGACTGCGTGCATCTCTGGCCTCTAAGTCATCCTCTGCCTCTGGGTCCCCCGCCCCCTCTTTGTCCAAGATTTCCTCCTCCTTGCTCGGCCCACTCTTGACTGGCACGCGAGCCAATAAAGTATCCACAGGGGCCTTTGCTGTGGAGGTGGGGTCACCACCTAGTATCACGTCCAGCTCTTTGTAGAACTGACAGCTCATGGGCGCAGCACCGGAAAGACAGTTTTCCTCCTGCGCCTTGTGGTAGGCGTTCCACAGCTCCTTCACTTTTACCCTACACTGCAATGTGTCCCAGTTATTATTATTTGCTGGTAGAAGATACTCACATGCTATCTTTAGAAGGTGTCACTCTATTTTAATGAGTTGATCATTGAGGAGTATTTGGGTATGGTAAACTGGTGCCATCCCAGAACAACTCCTCGTGACCTAGAAAAGCGATGCAATGACCCTGCCCCATTTCCCCCCTTGGTAATTGTAACACTACAAGCCATATTTGTCATAGTAATATTATTATGATATGATTATGGCATAATTACGTTGCCTTTTGTACAAGATGGGTCATGTAATGTATCATTGGAAAAGTTATGATTTGCTGAATATGATTATTCTATTTGCATGTATATATCATTTTTATATCTGAAGTTATAAATATTGACTACGTATCTGTATTTCAAAGCTGGTGACACCCACTAGGCAAAATGCTTCCAGCCTAGACAGCTGGTTGGGAAGGGCCTATTCAGGGTAATGGGCCATTAGGAAAAACAATAGGCCTTAGGAGAAGCTTATCCCCCACCTGGTGAGCCTTCCTGAGAACACTCCAGACAGACTGTAAGTAATGGCTGCCATGACTCAGCAAGGTATGACCAGACCACATGACTCTGATCTCCATTTTGGTTACCTGTATTTTGCCACAAACTGGGCTGGGAATTGGCTTTGAAACAAAGGGTTCTCACCCTATGAAAAAGCTATATAAGGCAGGAAGTGACATCATCTGTTTTTCTTCACTCTCCCCCTGCCCCAACACAACAACTGGGAGAAGCGCTGAAAGAAAAGGACTTGGAACAGGGGTGGGGATCCCAAGCTGCAAAGCAAGTGCCTTGAGAATCTGCAAGCTTGCTGGTATCATCAGTCAGGGTGAGAAATTGCTAACTCATATCCAATCTTTCTAGTATTTTAGGCTTAGTTTGAGGTTTTATTTATTTACTGGGTATTTGCTTTGATCTGTTTGCTATCACTTATAATCACTTACAATCTATTTTTTTGTAGTTAATAAACTTGTTTTGTGTTTTAGTCTAAACCAGTGTGCCTTTAAGTGAAGTGTCTGGGGAAAAATCTCAGCTTGGCTAACACACGTTTGTTACATATTCTACTCCACATTGAGGGAGAGACTAACTGGGTAATAAATTTGTACTGGTTGGGGTTTTGATCAGGGCAGGATGCTACAGAACTGGGGTCCTAGGCTGGGAAACTGGGGGTTATCTTGGCTATAGCCTCTCTATTGTTGGTTCATGCAGTGGCTGGCCAAAGCCTGCATGCAACTGCAGCTGGGTGTGTCCCAGCCTGTGTGAATGCTGGTGGCAATGTAGCACTGGGAGCAGTCTACAGCTTGTCACAGCAGTACAGTGTGAGAGGGAACCCAGGCTGGTGAGTTGGAGGTCTCAGTGGTACCCTAGGTCCATGTGGTACCCCAGGGGGAACCCATCACAGGAATAACTTAGTCTCAAGCCAGGGTACTTAAACAAGATTCCCCCTTTGTGTTTTGCGGTGTGTGTGTTATTTCTTTAATCTTATTTCCACAAACACTTGCTCTTCAGACCTCAGACACCACCCTTTTTTAGTCAGGAGTTCCATAGCCCTCCTTCTTGGATGTCTGTATTAATTCAGTCCAGCTGCAGCCTGAGAACCAGCTTCTCCCCAGCTGACCTCCCTTTATAGCTCAGTCACTTCCCAGAGTTGGGTAGCAATCCTTATCCTGCTCCTGTCTCTCATGTTCTGCAGGAGGAGACAGAATTTATACAGCTTTCTTTCTCTGCTTTTCCTGACTGGTTGGGAGAGAGGGGAGCCCTGCTCTGCACACTCTACAGGCTTTTGATCTCAGGTCCCTAAAGGGACGCAGCAGCCTGGATTTCCACCAACCATTAACTATCCTCCAACATCTTCCTCTGTCCTTCCTTAGGTCTTTCTCCATGCTAAAAGTCTCAGGAATCTTAAAAGGACACACCCTGGAACAGATGTTGACTGACCCCAATTCCCTACTACATTTATGTGATAGGTACATATTCCAAACCACATGATGACTTCACTGCTACCATTTTTCAACCACCTGCTACTTTAAAGAAGATATATGCTCAGTGGGTGTGGGCAGTGAGGGACTCTTCTGTAACAGTTTCTCTGTCACTCCCCTCTTCTTGGTCCCTGGTGTAGGTGGAATGACCAGACAAAAGGAGTAGTGGCTAAGATGCAGCTGTGTCTGGCTGATGTCCAGCTGCCAAAATGTCCCTTTGAGGCCCTAGGTAGTCCAAGGGAGGCTAGAGCAGCATGCAAACAGCTCTAACTTATAGTAAGTACCAGGTCAGTTTCCAGCAGTCTTGAGATCAAGTGAGTGCAAAGACAGCATAAAGTTGTCCCTGCCCTTCCTCAGACCAGTACTGAGCACAGATCAGGAAGTCAGGCCCTCCTTACAATCAGAATCGTAAGTAAAATTATTCTGCATAACAAAAGTGACATGGGACATACCGTAAGAAGTGTACAAGTATAACATGTTGCATTTCAGTCAACATTTACTTTTACTGCATAATAATGGTGTTTGAGAAAGGAAACCTTTGTTCTAATGGCCACTGAATGAGAAGCAGGCGTCTTCAGAGACCAGAGATAGGAGACAAGCTCTTACATACTGTCATTCCAGCACAGCTTGGTTGGATGAATATGCCTATCTATGGATAAGTCTACACTGGCACAGATACCTGAGTCATGGATTGAGTTCCTGCTGGCGTGTGCCAGCCAAACCCACTCTGAGAGACAACATTTCCTTTGCTGGACACACGTAGAACACTGCATACGAGCATCTACTTGTGTTCACACTACTGCTCTAGGTACATAAGTTTAACGCTACCACTTCAGGGTTCTTTGCATCACAAGGAGACACTCGAGGAACCGCTTAGTGGTGTGGTGTTGGTTCTTCCTGGACATAGGCACAGAAGTCAATGTTTCCCACCTTCACATGTGCCAGTGGCGCTTCTGGATCACATCACCCCCCGCCCCCAGGTTATCCCTGAAAAACAGGGTCAAAGTCATTGATTAGTTGAATGATGCGTTCCTACTCTTGCTCCTCATTGCAGTATAAATGTTTATGCATAGGAGTAGGCTCTCAAGGAGATGCTCAATAGCATTTTGGCAGCATTTTATGAGATGTGAAAGACAACAGACCTTGAGGAACTATCACAATTGATTTATGGCACAGTAGACAGATACGTTTAAAGCCAAGGATTGCCACTCACAACCTTTTGGTTTACTGTTGCTCCTGGGGCAGAAGAACTGGCTAGGTGGGGTGAGATCACATCATCTTGCTGACTTGAGAAGACCAACTGTGGCTGCAAAACTTCTGCACAAGGAAACAGACCTTCATGGATCTATGTAAGGAGATTGCACCAATCTCACAGCACTAGAACACTTGATTGAAGGAAGCCATATAGTATAGAAGCAGGTTGCTATTACTTTGTGGACACTGACTACCCTAGAGAGCTACAGGTCAGTGGCAAACCACTTTGGAGTTGGAAAAGTCCATAGTTGTGGTTGTGGAGGCTTGTGAGGCAACTAACACAGTGGTTTATCCACAGGACATTGGCATAAGAAACATTTCTGAAACAGCTGGTTTTCAGTGGATAGGGTTCCCAAACTGTGCTGGAGCCATCAATGGCACTCATCGATTACAGTGGATGAGAAGCTGGATATGAGTCAGCAGTGTGCCCTTGTTGCCAAGAAGGCTAATGGCATATTGGGCTTGTCAAGGCTCCATCCCCACTCTGAACTTTAGGGTACAGATGTGGGGGCCTGCATGAAAACTTCTAAGCTTAACTACCAGCTTAGATCTGGTCCACTGCTACCACTCCCAATGTGCTAATTCCCTTCCCTGGGTAGCCTTGAGAGACTCTTCACCAATTCCCTGGTGAATACAGATCCAAACCCCTTGGATCTTAAAAAAAGGAGAAATTAACCATCCCCCCTCCTTTCTCCCACCAACTCCTGGTGGATCAAGATCCAACCCCCTTGGATCTAAAAAACAGGGAAAATCAACCAGGTTCTTAAAAAGAAGGCTTTTAATTAAAGAAAAAGGTAAAAATCATCTCTGTAAAATCAGGATGGAAAATAACTTTACAGGGTAATCAAACTTAAAGAGCCCAGAGGAATCCCCTCTAGCCTTAGGTTCAAAGTTACAGCAAACAGAGGTAAACACCCTATTAAAAGGTACATTTACAAGTTGAGAAAACAAAGATAAAACTAACACGCCTTGCCTGGCTGTTTACTTACAAGTTTGAAATATGAGAGACTTGTTCAGAAAGATTTGGAGAGCCTGGATTGATGTCTGGTCCCTCTTAGTCCCAAGAGCGAACTCCACCAAAACAAAGAGCACAAACAAAAGCCTTCCCCCCCCACCAAGATTTGGAAGTATCTTGTCCCCTTATTGGTCCTTTGGGTCAACCTGGCTGACACCTACCTGAGCTTCTTAACCCTTTACAGGTAAAAGGATTTTGGAGTCTCTGGCCAGGAGGGATTTTATAGTATTGTACACAGGAGGGCTGTTACCCTTCCCTTTATAGTTATGACAGGGCTGTATTAGTAGGAGCATTGCCAGCAGATGGAGGGAAGTGATTAGTTCCCTCTATTTGGCACTGGTGAGGCCACAAATGGAGTACTGCATCCAGTTTTGGTACCCCCACTACAGAAAGGATGTGGACAAATTGGAGAGACTCCAGTGGAGGGCAACAAAAATGATTAGGGGGATGGGGCACATGTCTTATGAGGAGAGGCTGAGGGAACTGGGCTTATTTAGTCTGCAGAAGAGAAGAGTGAGGGGGGGATTTGAAAGCAGCCTTCAACTACCTGAAGGGGGGTTCCAAAGAGGATGGAGCTAGGCTGTTCTCAGTAGTGGCAGATGACAGAACAAGAAGCAATGGTCTCAAGTTGCGGGGTGGGGGGGAGTTTAGGTTGGATATTAGGAAACACTGTTTCACTAGCAGGGTGGTGAAGCACTGGAATAGGTTACCTAGGGAGGTGGTGGAATCACCATCTTTAGAGGTTTTTAAGGCCTGGCTTGACAAAGCCCTGGCTGGGATGATTTAGTTGGGATTGGTCCTGCTTTGAGCAGGGGGGTTGGACTAGATGACCTCCTGAGGTCTCATCCAACCCTAATCTTCTATAATTCTTCTATTATTCTATGTGCCAATAGTTTACCCACCCCAATGGGCAAGTGAGTATTTGAACTGCAAAGAATACTATTCCATTGTTATACAAGGGTTGGTGGAACGCTGGCGTTGGGAAGTTCAGATGGAAAAGCTCATGATGGAAGAGTACTGAGAAGTTCTAGCTTGTACTTGAGGGGAGGCAGGGACTCCCTCCCCCCTGAACAATATTGTTATATACCATGTATGTAACAGCAGTTATTTTGGGGGACCCTCCCCCCTCATAGATCTGCTACTGCCATGGCTCATTAAACCATACCCTGATGTCAGGGGCCATAGGGAAAAAAAGGAATTCAATTTCAAGCTCAGAAGCAGCAAGATGGTAGCGAAGGTTTGGTAGGCTCAAGGCTTCTTGGCACTGCCTACAAACCTGTCTAGATGCCAGTGTGGCTAATGCCATTTGTATGATTGTGGCCTGCTGTGCACTGCACAATATTTGTGAGGGTAGAGATGAGTATTTCTGCCCAGAGTGGGCTCAGGACACTTCTGGTTTGCAAACCATGTACAGACAGCTGGCCCCTAAACACATGCATACTGCTGCGGAGTCCAGGCTGGCAAGGAAAATTAGGGATGCCAGATGTGCACACATCCTGGCAGCATAGGGAAATAGGATGCTATTTGGCTTGTGTTGCTGCTTGGGGAGAGGAGAGGGGAAGAGAACATCTTTACAGCCTTTTTGTAAAGCTGCTTTAATTGTACTTGATGGTACATTCCAACAATTGTATTGGGCAAAAGTGCTTCTTCTGGTTTTTGTTGTCACCTGCTTTGAACTGGCTGAAGCTGTTAATTTGCTTGTGCTTGTCCCATTGCATTCCTGTATGAAACTCACCACTACAGGATACCTAGAATGTGAGTGCAGGTTGGAATGGGGTTTCTGCTGGGGACAGTTGCGGCCAGGGTTTGATGCATTCATTTTTCAATGTGTTTGTGCTTCTCACTATTGATGCCTGTATATACCCCAAATTCAGAAATGGTTACATATAAAACAAAATGTATAATACACTTCTGAGAATCTAGCTTAATTTTAACAGGTTTTAAGTTGTCTAAAGCAGCTCATCTTACCTAAAGCAATCACTCAGCATTTCCAACCAAGATGGCTGGGCTCCCCCATTCATGACAGTGCTGTTATTTTTGCTTCCTCAAGACTGATAGAGTGGTGGGTGGTCTTTTTTCCCCCTTGTACACCCCCAATGTTCAGCGTGTTGTGCCCAGAGTCCAGATGACCTCCCAGGGTTTATTCTCCAGTGTCTTGTCTCTTATTGACTTCCCATCCCCCTGTTGACTGATATGTAAATAGAGATTTCATTAGGTTGGCCTACAATCCTTAATCTAAATGGAGGACAGAGAGATATGGGAATCAACATCCTTTGTCTGACCCAAAACCTGTGATCAGCTCTGCCTTGGTCTGGACACAGATTTTAAAACACATTTTCAGTACATATGCACAATCCTTAAATATCACCTGTAAATATATCTCACAATGATTATGAAAATCAATCTGACATAAGCTTTTTTTAGTTACCTCACTTGACATTTTGGGGATAAATATTATGAAAGCAATGTTGTGGGTATAGTGAGTTTGTCAGGCCTCTCAGGAATTACTGTTACAGAACAGTGAACCCTTTACCAGCTGGCACTGAGGGGGTATTGCAAGATCTTGTTTGACCTGTCTCTACACTCCTGAAAGGTACAAGACTATATGTATCATTGGACTCTTCTACCTTTCACACATACAATGACATCAATGAGCAATTGGGGAGTTACTGTGCAATTGTTGAAGAACACTGCATCATTCATATCACTTTTGGATGTGCACAAGGGAACTTGTTTGATTTTTGTTCTGTTCATTTCCATGAACAGCAGTGTTGTGAAAAATGAGCTAACAAGTTATGGAACATGGCACATTACAAAGGTTTCCCCAATTACCATTCTATACAAAAGGTTAACAATTAGGTCAGTGAGTGCATAACTTAATTTCCTCAGCAATCTTACTGTACCTGGAATAGTTCCCTGCTGATCAGGAAATCCTGAGCTAATTCAGAAAATTCATAGTTAAAGTAGATGTCAAAGTCACCATGATGAGGAGGTCAGATAGGATTTTCATGATGTGACAGGGCTAGCTATACAGTCATAGAATCATAGAATATCAGGGTTGGAAGGGACTTCAGGAAGTCATCTAGTCCACCCCCTGCTCAAAGCAGGAAGTCATACAAAGCCTGTCTTAACTCTATCCCGGCAAACACAATATGGATGCACTGTATATCCAGGTCTTTTGATGTTGGTTGTGGGAGCAACTTCCTGAGTTGCATATGACACACCTACACCACCTCAATTGATCCTCCCTAGTTCATCTTGCACGGAGTACCTATCTAGCAGCGAGCAGCGGTCGGCAAACAGGGCGGCTAACAGGGGAGTTTAAGTGGGAGTTTACAGGGGGAGGTGGAAGGGGAGGCAGGAGGGCGCGGCAGTCGGTGTGCTTTGTTCCCTCAGAGGCTGCAGGCAGAGACCATAGCGGCCATGAGCCAAGCAGCAGGGGACACAATGCAGATGAAAGCATGTAGCAGCTGCGGTATGTATATAGTCCTAGCAGGTGCAACGGATCAGAGGTATGTTTGTATGAAATGCCGCCTACTTGCTCTGTTAGAAGAAAAGGTTCGGGGGTTGGAGATGCAGGTAGAGACCCTGGTAGAGTTTAGAAGGGGGTTTGAACAGCTAATGGAGCAAAGGCAAGGGGTAATTGAAGGGGAATGCTCGGGGGTGCAGGTGGAAGCGGGGGCTATGGTCTGTGAGGGGGGAACGTCAGGAGGACAACAAGAGCAGTGGAAGCATGTGACCGTGAGAAGCAGGCCAAGGAAAAGGAGGGCTAGTAAGGGGGAAATAGAACTCAGGAACAGGTTTGGGTGTTTGGCTAACGAGGAGGGGACGCAGCAGCTGGTAACTGATGGTGGGAGGCAGAGGAAGAAAAGAAGGGCAGCTAGTCCAATAGACAGGGGGGAGGAGTTGATGGAGACAGCACCAATACTCGGCCCCGGGAGGATACAGGGTGGCAACAGGGGGACTATAAGGGTAAATGGAGACAGACAGGACTTACGGCCGCAGGGAACAGGGGATAGACTGGTAGATTGCGCTGCCCCTAGGCAAAGGCAGGTGTATGTGATTGGGGACTCCTTACTGAGGAGGTTAGACAGGCCTGTGACCAGGGCGGACCCGGAAAACAGAAGGGTGTGCTGTCTGCCGGGCGCTAAGATACGGGATGTGGACCTGCGGTTGAAAAGGATCCTAAAGGGAGCGGGTAAGAACCCCTTGATCGTCCTTCACGTAGGAACGAATGACACGGCTAGGTTCTCGCTAGAGAGAATCAAGGGAGATTATGCAAGGCTGGGGAGGACGCTTAAGGAAGTTGAGGCTCAGATTATCTTCAGTGGGATTCTGCCTGTTCCTAGAGAAGGACAGCAAAGGGCAGACAGAATTGTGAGGATAAATAGCTGGCTGAGGGAGTGGTGCTATAAGGAGGGCTTTGGGATGTATGGCCACTGGGAGGCTTTCGGGGACAGACAGCTGTTCTCGCGGGATGGACTTCACCTGAGTAGGGAAGGAAATAGACTTCTGGGAGGGAGGCTGGCTCATCTCATCAAAAGGGCTTTAAACTAGGAACTTGGGGGAGACGGTTGGGAGATGTCCAGTTAATCTCCACGCCAGATTCCAACACTGAAAATGAGGGCAAAGAGATAAGCGCAAATATAGATAGGGGTAGGGAATTGGACACTAGAAGGAGGGGGCGGATGGACACTAGGGGGTCCGTACCAAAATGCATAACTAAGGAGAAAAAGGACAGACAGCATACGGTAAGATGTTTATACACCAATGCGAGAAGCCTAGGTAACAAAATGGAGGAACTGGAGCTCCTGGTCCAAGAAATGAAACCTGATATCATAGGAATAACCGAAACATGGTGGAACGGTAGTCATGACTGGAGCACAGGTATCGAAGGGTATGTGCTGTTTAGGAATGACCGGAAAAAAGGTAAAGGTGGGGGTGTGGCACTGTATGTGAATAATGAACTAAAATGTAAAGAAATAATAACTGATGGAATGGATAAGACAGAGTCTGTCTGGGCAATGATTACACTGGGTAAAAGAACTACTAGAGCCTCCCCTGAGATACTGCTTGGGGTGTGCTATAGACCGCCGGGATCTAGCCTGGATGCGGACAGAGAACTATTTAATGTTTTTAAGGAAGTAAAAACTAATAAGAGCTGTGTGATCATGGGGGACTTTAACTTCCCAGACATAGATTGGGGAACAAATGCTAGCAACAATAATAGGGCTCAGATGTTCCTAGACGTGCTAGCAGATGAATTCCTTCAGCAAGCAGTAGCTGAACCGACAAGGGGGGATGCCATTTTAGATTTGGTGCTGGTGAGTAGTGAGGACCTAGTTGAGGAAATGATAGTAGGGGACAACCTTGGCTCGAGTGACCATGAGCTAATTCGGTTTAAACTAAATGGAAGGATTAACAGAAATAAAACTGTGACTATGGTCTACGATTTCAAAAAGGCCAACTTTAATAAATTAAGGCAACTACTTAGGGAAATAGATTGGGCTAACATACTTAGAGAGCTAAAGGCAGATGAGGCCTGGGATTATTTCAAGCTGAAGTTGCACGCGCTGTCCGAGGCCTGTATCCCGAGAAAGGGGAAACGGTTAGTGGGCAGGAGAATTAGACCTAGCTGGATGAGCGGGCGTCTCAAAGGGGCGATTAAGAAAAAACAGAAAGCGTACAAAGAATGGAAGAGGGGGCTGATCGGTAAGGAAACCTACCTTATTGAGGTCAGAGCATGTAGGGATGCGGTGAGAAAGGCCAAAAGCCGTGTAGAGTTGGACCTCGCGAGGGGAATTAAATCCAATAGTAAGAGGTTTTATAGCCATATAAATAGGAAGAAAACAAAGAAAGAGGAAGTGGGACCGCTGAAGCATGTAAATGGAGTGGAGATTAAGGATACTCTAGGCATGGCACAATATCTAAATGAATATTTTGCGTCGGTATTTAATAAGGCTAATGAAGGGCTTAGGAATAGAGGGAGCGGGATAGAGGGGAATAAAGGAGGGGCGATTGACATTACAGTATCAGAGGTGGAAACCAAACTTGACCAGCTAAATGGGACTAAATCAGGGGGACCAGATGATCTCCATCCTAGAATATTGAAGGAGCTGGCGCGAGAAATTGCAAGCCCCTTGGCGATAATTTTTAATAAATCTGTAAACTCGGGGGTGGTACCGATGGACTGGAAAATAGCTAATGTGGTTCCTATTTTTAAGAAGGGGAAAAAAAGTGACCCGGGTAACTACAGACCTGTTAGTTTAACTTCTGTAGTATGCAAGGTCTTGGAAAAAATTTTGAAGGAAAAAGTAGTTAAGGACCTTGAGGTGAATGGCAATTGGGACAAATTACAACATGGGTTTACGAAAGGCAGATCGTGCCAAACCAACTTGATCTCCTTCTTTGAGAAAGTAACAGACCTTCTAGATAAAGGAAATGCGGTGGATCTAATTTACCTTGATTTTAGTAAAGCGTTTGATACTGTCCCACACGAGGAATTATTGGTTAAATTGGAAAAGATGGGGATCGATATTAAATTCCAGAGGTGGATAGAAAACTGGTTAAAGGGGAGACTGCAGCGGGTAGTACTGAAAGGGGAACTGTCGGGTTGGACGGAGGTCACCAGTGGGGTTCCTCAAGGTTCGGTTTTGGGTCCGATTTTATTCAATCTATTCGTTACTGACCTCGGAACCGAATGTAGGAGTGGGCTGATAAAGTTTGCGGATGACACGAAGTTGGGAGGTATTGCCAATTCGGAGAAGGATAGGGATATTCTGCAGGGAGACTTGGATGACCTTGTAAATTGGAGTAAAAATAATAGGATGAGATTTAATAGTGAGAAGTGTAAGGTGATGCATTTAGGGATGACTAATAAGAATTTTAGTTATAAGTTAGGGACGCATAGGTTGGAAGTGACGGAGGAGGAGAAGGACCTCGGAGTCCTGGTTGATCGTAGGATGACTATGAGTCGGCAATGCAACGTGGCTGTGAAAAAAGCTAATGCAATTTTGGGATGCGTTAGGCGAGGTATTTCTAGTAGGGACAGGGAGGTGCTGCTTCCGTTATACAAGGCGCTGGTGAGACCTCATTTGGAGTACTGTGTGCAGTTCTGATCTCCTATGTTTAAAAAGGATGAACTGAAACTGGAACGGGTACAGAGAAGGGCCACTAGGATGATCCGAGGAATGGAAAACCTTTCCTATGAAAGGAGACTCGAGGAGCTCGGTTTGTTTAGCCTAACCAAAAGAAGGCTGAGGGGGGATATGATTGCTCTCTTTAAATATATCAAAGGGATTAATACCAAGGAGGGAGAGGAATTATTTCAGCTGAGTAGTAATGTGGACACGAGAACGAATGGATATAAACTGGCCGTGGGGAAGTTTAGGCTTGAAATTAGAAGAAGGTTTCTAACCGTCAGAGGGGTGAAATTTTGGAACAGCCTTCCGAGGGAAACGGTGGGGGCGAAAGACCTTTCTGGCTTCAAGATTAGGCTTGATAAATTTATGGAGGGAATGGTTTGAAGGGATTATGTGATTTTAGTCAATTAGTCATTAACGTGCCATCGCGGGTAAAATGAGGGTCCGGCTGTAGACTCTTGCCTGTATGCTCGGGGTACTGCTGATCGCCATATTTGGGGTCGGGAAGGAATTTTCCTCCAGGGTAGATTGGCAGAGGCCCTGGAGGTTTTTCGCCTTCCTCCGCAGCATAGGGCAGGAGTCGCAGGCTGGAAGATTCTGTTGTGGGTGGGTCAGCTTTTGTGGCCTGCATCATGCGGGAGGTCAGACTAGATGACCATATTGGTCCCTTCTGACCTTAAAGTCTATGAGTCTATGAGTAATCTAGACAATCAATTGCCATGGTAGCCAGGAACCAAATGCAACAGCTATAAACTTTGCCTCATATGTGGGAGGTGCGAGGGTACACCAGGAACGGATACATACAAATGAATATTGTCATCTTCTGTGAGGAGCCTGATACCTGTACATTATTCTGCAATGCACTGTTTTTAGTTTTTAATTTAGTTTAGTTTTGTTTTTTGGTGTAGCTCAGCTTTAATTATCCATGGTACCATAAATGTCTTACCTTGTTTCCTTTCTTGGTTTATGTGCATTTTAATTTATAATTTCTGGTTGTCTCAGTATGCATCTACCTTCCTTAATTAATTATAATTCCTTAATTCTTACTTTTGATCTTCACATTTTTGGGAGGGATTCACAAGGGAGATTTAGGCCCTGCATTGCTCCACGTTGAACCCTTTCCTGGAGTTAGGCACCTATGCCAGCTCATAGGTGGTGGTTGTGACATGGCTCAGGGTACAATCTGGACTGTTGGATCATTGCGCCCCCCCTTAACTCCCCAATTTGGTATGCACTATGTCCTGCTTTGCTGTGTGAGCTGCCACTCTGCCCACACACCCCAGCCTCTAGCATGCAAGTCACTCCCCAGACCAAATACTAGAGTGCCAAGCCCAGCCACTCTTGAATTACATATAGGGTGACACCTGCATATCCCTAGCCCCAGCCAGGCACCCCAGAATTGTGCATCTTACACTGTTCAAGACCCCCTTGATCAGAGCAGGCTCATTAATTAATTCATCATTCATCAAAGGGCATGAATATGCACCAGCCTTTGTAACCTGAGTAGATTCTGCAAATGCCAATCAAAAACACTCTGGCTTAGATAAAACATTACAATAAGTTTTAATAACTACAGAAAGATAGATTTTAAGTGATTATAAGTAAGGCTGCGAGTTTGTCACAGAGGTCATGGATTCCATGACTTTCCGTGACCTCTGTGATTTCTGAGATGGCCGGTGCGCTTGGCTCGGGGGAAGCTCAGGCAGCCTCTGTGCCAGGTGCACCAGCCACTGCTGGGGCAGTCTCTGGCCACCGCGCCCTCTTCTCCCCACCCCCAGCAGCAGAGTTTGGGTGTGGGAGGGAGCAGGCGGTTGGGGCATGGGATGGGGTGAGGCTGGCTCTGGGCAGTGCTTAACTGGGGGCTTCCCGGAAGCGGCGACATCCCCCTCGCTCAGCTGCTAGACGGAGGCATGGCCAGGCAGCTCTGTGCGCAGCCTCCGCCTACAGGCACCACCCCCACAGCTCCCATTGGCCGCAGTTCCCGGCAGTTCCCGGCCAATGAGAGCTGCGAAGCCAGCACTCTGGGTGGAGGCAGCATGCAGAGCTGCCTGGCCATGACTCCACCTAGCAAGTGAGTGAGGGGGATGTTCCTGGTGAGCCTGATGGCCCCACCAACCCCCTCCCCCCAGCACCAGCGGGGGTCCTGGGCCATGTACCACCACCTGCGTACCCGCCCCAGCACCCGGGAAGTTCTCCACCCCCCAATTTTTAGTCATGGGTATTTTTAGTAAAAGTCATGGGCAGGTCAGGGGCTGTGAATTTTTGTTTACTGCCCCTGACCTGTCCGTGACTTTTACTAAAAATACCCATGACTCAAACGTAGCCTTAATTATAAGTGGTATAGACACAGAAGATCAGAATTGGGTACAAAAAGAAATAAAAGCTGTAAGCTCTTCCCTAAACTTTACCAGGCTAAGTCAAATTGGAAGCAATAAGGATTCTCTTGCCTAAAAGCCTACAGCAGTCTGTGCTAACTGGAAGGGTTTTCCAGTTAGGACCCTTCCCCCAGTTCCATTGGCAGTGCATGACTCCTGCATTTGGGAAGGCTGGGCATGAGTGCCAGAAGCTGCCTAGAAGTGTGTGTGGGGGGCCACTGGCGCCCAGACAGTGGCCCAGCTTCCTGCTCCATCCCAAGCCTGCCCCTGCACTCAGCCTCCTTCCCCTGAGGCCCAGACCACACTCCATCCCAAGCCTGGCCTGCTCCCCTGAGGCTCTGCCCACCTGCTGCTTGCACCTCTCTGTCCTGAGGAGTGGGTGGGGTGGCTCTTAGGGGGAAGAGGCGGAGTGGGGCCGGGAAGAGGAGCAGTGCAGGTGGGGCCATGGGGGAAGAGGACGAGTGGGAGGGGAGCCTCCGGGCGGAGCACAGGTGGGGTTATGGCCCAGAAGCCCCTTCGGTGGCTGCGTTCCAAAGGCGGCGGGCCAGCACACCTCCAGAGGAAGACACTCAGCATCCTATTTGGGCAGTCTTAGCCTCCCCTGGCCTCTTATACCCGCCACCCAGGCCCAGTTCTATGATGTTTCTCTCTTCCAAATGATCTTGTTGCTTTCAGTATAGATGGGGGAGTAGAGGTGGCCTGATGATGTCACTGTCCCTTATTTTATACTCTCCTGCAGGCACTAGAAAAATCCTTGCTGTGTCATGGAGTTAGGCAGCCCCCATTGCCTATGTGGTCCACACTCAGACCTTCTTATGAATTGCAAATTCTTGCTTGCATCTTCTGTGTACATGAGGCTTGACATGTAATGCTTGTGTTTACAGTTCCTTTTTTATTTCTAGGGAATTGGTCTGTGGGTGTTTCCCAGACTCACAACACATTTCAGTAACAAACATATAGCAAAATCTCATATCTTCATATACAATGATGATACATACATTTCAACAGGACAGTAATGTTCAACAGATTCTGACTTTTCTAGTGAT
Organism: Emys orbicularis; assembly: GCF_028017835.1. Classification (NCBI taxonomy): domain Eukaryota; kingdom Metazoa; phylum Chordata; order Testudines; family Emydidae; genus Emys; species Emys orbicularis. The sequence continues at coordinate 93,336,416 of NC_088684.1, forward strand.
AACTCACAAGGAATACTTTCTACAAAATATATCATAACCATATACAACTGGCGAATATGGGGGTACAGAGTGTCACAGTGGTGCTGCTGCTGCCCTCCTTATAAACTTTAGCCCAATGGTTGGAGCACTCATGCAGGATGTGGGAGACCAGGGTGGCGATGGCTAATGCAGGAAAGATTGAGATATACCTGCCCTAGAATACTTCATAGCCCAGTGATTAGGGCACTCTCCTGGGCGGTGGAAGATCCCAATTCAAGTCCCTGCTCCACATTACACAGAGGGAGGTCTGAACCTGGGTCTTTCACATCCTGGGGGAGCATACTAACCACTAGATAGAAGTTTATAAGAACTGCCACCATCCCCTCCTCCCCCTAGTAGATTGGGCCCCAAAGGCAAACTAGCCAGCAGAACGCCTAGTTTGTGAACCCTCCTGGGGCTTGGGCAGGTGTTAGACACCAAGCATCTGGGTGGTGTCAGAAGTTAGGTGGCTATGTGCATACCCAGCTGTCAAAAATGTAGGTGCCTTGGGGACTTTTCTGGTGGAAAGTAGGGATGGTAGGCATCTGCAGGATTAGGCAGCAACTGACCTAAGGTTTTGTGAATGTCACTGGTGCTTAAATGTTGGACTTAGGTACCTAAGATGTCCTTGTGAATCCCACCCTGGGGATGAAAGGACAGTCCTCCTCTCTATGCATTGTAACTGTAACACGCTTCTTTCCCCACTTCCTGCCACAGGGGAAGTGCTAGAGCCATTCAGAGATTCTGGGAAGGGAAAGGAGAGGCCACAAATACCTTGCTCATTCTCTTCCCTCAAAATCCCACCTCAGTTCCTTTAGACTCTAGATACCCTCTTTTTCATAAAGAATCACCTGATTTATTTGTTACTAAGAGTTTTGTACATTTTTTGTATTGTCCAATTCCACTTTTCCACTTTTTTTAACCCCAAAATTTGAATTCTATTTGTTTAATATGAAACCTTTTTTCTTACAGATTTTGATGTATTTTTTTTTAAAGCTGCTAACCGCATTCTTAGACATCAAAGATAACCTGATCAAAGGATTAGGGAAGAAAAGCATGACATTTAAAACTGCAGGCACAGTTATTTCTTTGCTCATAAATCTTGTTAATTATTTCCACAAAAGTAATAGGAACAAGTTTTTATGTAGAAGTTGGTCTTTTTATACCTGTAAGAAGTTTGTATTTGGATGGCAAGAATCACCCTTCTGAACATCCACAATGAACAGGCAATAAAAAGCGTAGTCAAGACAGGAAGGGGCGTGTATTATAAAAATAGGCCATGGCCAACCTTCTGGCAGCTGTATTCATGCAGCAATAGTGAAAGTGGAGGTGAAGGTATAAGAATAAGGAGTGATTTTATTTATTTATTTATTTATTGGATGAATTGTTCTTTCAATTAAAAAAAAAAAAAAGCCAGTTTGTCAGAATCAAAACTCTTCATGAAATGGCTTGATGAATTTTCCAACTCAAAAAGAAGGTAGAGGGGGGAAAAAAAGTTTTGAAATTGTTGAAATGTTTTGTCGTTTTGACATTTGAAAAATGAGAAACTCCATCGCTCAGTTAAATGACGTTTCATTTCAATGTACACTAACTAGGCTGGAAAAAAGTCCCCGGGTCTCCACTTGCTCAGTGGTATGCCCTCTGTCTCTGCTATTCTGATACGGGATCCCTGGCTCCAGCACCTCTGTTTCTTATCGTGGCAGGTCTAAACGAAGTTGGACCATGATTGAAGACTTACCTTCTTGGAAGCTACACAACCAACAGCTGTTTGCAGTGAGGCAGGACAGCATTTTCAAAATAAAACATTTATTTGTTAGTTCATGTGAATACATTGTTCAGGGACATTATATTAAAATGGTAAAGCCAAGCCTAAATGCAGAGCTCTCCCCTAACCTATCAGTTTCCCCTGGCTTGGTTAGGAGGGTTCTTCTCTGCACTGGGCAGGGGCCTGGAAAACCAACTGCATGCCTGGAGCAAATCTCCCTACCCCTGCCTGCAGCCCAAACAACCCAGATTAGATTAGCCATTTTATGCTGGGAGAACACCTAAATCCTTTGTCTCAAATCCTAGTCATGCTGTTTTCATGTGCACTGCTCCCTATCCAAGTTCAGGTAGGGGAGGAGTTGTGGTCAGACAGGTAATTACCCATCCATACTCCAAGACGTCCCCTTGATTGGCAGTCATTAAAAGTTAATGTTCTGGTCATTAGTCTCCATTGTAGCTCTATCCAGGAGTTGATTTGATAGCTCATTCATACCAATTCCACTAATAGTCTATTCATTGCTTATTTCCCCTGCTACCAAGGAATGTCTCTGGAAAGTTAATCCTTTCACACTGAGTAGGTAGCAATACAAAAGTGAGTGGATAAATTTTCATAAAATACAGAAGTTTCCCACATTCTTCACAGTCCCCTAAAATGTGGGCCAGTTTGACAATGAACCATTGTGTCCTTCCTGAAGTATTAATTGTAGCAGCCTTCATGCAAATTAAAACCATCAGCTGAGGCTTTGAAGGTGTGCTACTCAATCAAAAGCCAAAAAATTCACCCAGCTAGGAGTCGTTGCAAAGGGCAAATTATTAGCAGTTTCCTAATGAACAGCCATAAAAACAAGTTCAGTAATGAGCTATCTACAGAATAAAGAAGCCGTGCTGACAATAGCGCTAAAAGTAGGACACACACACAAAACCAATGTGAAGGCGAACTGAACAAATAACCAGTGAAAGCAAGATGCCATGTAATATACAAATGTCACCCAGGAATAGAAAATGTATGAAAATACACGTACAATTAGAAATGCCATTGAAAAGAAGCTTTTTTAAATAAAATGATTGCTAATGCTCTCCCCCTTGGGTTCTTCTATTGAAAATACATTCTTCAAACAAAGAAGGGCTGTAATACTGGCTGCCAAGAAACCTGTACCACTTTGTTATACACTGTTAATAAGGTCCCTTCCTCAAGCTAGTTCACCACGTACCATTCTCCTTGCATTCAGGTTCCTCATTACTCAAAAGGGAAAACAAACAAAACTAATTTTAGAAGGGCAACAAAACCAAAACCCTCGTCCTAATTTATTTTTTTTCCCATTTGGCCTCCCACTAATTCCATCTTTTTTGGTTTCTGTCTATCAGACTGTAAGCATAGATGTAGTTTGACTGCTATACTTGGCGGGGGGGGGGGGGGGGGGGGCGGAGGGCGAGGGGGTGGAGGCAGCTCCAGCCAGGCCAATGGGGCCATGTGTGTGGGGAGACACAGTCAGGGAGTCCTAGCTCCTGCTGCTGTAGTCCACTGTGGAGACCTGAGTGCTGGACTTGATGAAGCTGCTTCCCCGGTTTCTCTTGGGGCTGCTGCTGCTGCTGCCACCAAGGGGATGCCTCAGGCCGGGCTCCCGCTTCCCCACTGCACCACACAGACACACGGCAGGGCGGGCTCCTCCGGGGCTGCCAAACAGCAGCACCACAGGCGAGTGGGAGGCGAGGAGGAAGTGGGGGGTCCATTGGCTATTGGTCTAGATAAAAGGTCATAGACATAGGCGAGGGTACTTATCTATTTAGGTAACAAGGTATAGGTCAACTTTACGTTCTGAGTAAAAGGTCTTAACATAGATATGCTAACTTTGCCTTAGCTTAACATACAGGATATGGCCTGTAGGTCCTCTTCCATTACAGCCAAACTTACTTTAATATAAATCTATAAACCTATTACAATAAACCAATTACTTAAACTATAAGAAAAGATATATATATATATATATATATATATATATATATATATATATATATATATATATATATATATATACACAAGCAAGCAGGTTAGTCCTATAAGCTACACTTAGTCTGTACTTCTAGAACAGGGGTTGGCAACCTTTCAGAAGTGGTGTGCCGAGTCTTCATTTATTCACTCTGATTTAAGGTTTCACTTGCCAGTAATACATTTTAATGTTTTTAGAAGGTCTCTTTCTATAAGTCTATAATATACAACTAAACTATTGTTGTATGTAAAGTAAATAAGGTTTTTAAAATGTTTAAGAAGCTTCATTTAAAATTAAATTAAAATGCAGAGTCCCCTGGAGTGGTGGCCAGGACCTGGGTAGTGTGAGTGCCACCGAAAATCAGCTCGCGTGCCGCCTCTGGCATGCATGCCATAGGTTGCCTACTCCTGTTCTAGACCCTGATGCCACCACATTTTGAATTCTCCTGTACTTTAGGATTTGGTATGTCTGAGTCCTTTGCACACACTTGTGCATGTGAAAAAACAAAATAGAGGTAATATGGTTTGGCAGGGCTTAGCTGGGGCCAATATCATAGTTATAAAAAATAGTTTTAACCTCCGTTCAACCTCTGTTGAACTCAGTGTCCACAGGTTCGGCCGATTGCTGCTCCCACTGGCTGCGGTTCGCTGTTCCAGGCCAATGGGGGCTGTGGGAAGTGGCAGCCAGCACATCCTTTGGCCCACACCACTTCCCGCAGGCCCCATTGGCCTGGAACGGCGAACCGCAGTCAGTGGGAGCTGCGATTGGCAGAACCTGTGGACGCTACAGGTAAACAAACTGGCCTGGACTACCAGCAGATTTCCCTGATGGGCTGCGTGCCAGAGGTTGCCGATCCCTGGGCTAGGGGGTCACTGCATTGCCTTACTCTGTGTGGAAATATTGCATGATAATAATTTGGACTGAAATTATTTGTTCGCATTGTGAGGAGACCATTTCTGTTTCTGTTGATGCAAAACTTCAGGAAAATAAATATATAGCAGTGGATCTCAACCAGAGGTACATGTACCTCTAGGGGTATGTAGGGGTCTTCCAGGGGGTACATCAACTCATCTAGATATTTGCTTAGTTTTACAACAGGCTACATGAAAGGTACTAGCGAAGTCAGTACAAGCTAAAATTTCATACAGACAAGGATTTGTTTATACAGCTCGATATACTATATCAGTGTTTCTCAGCCGGGGAGGGTTGTGATTTATTTTATAATTATATGGTGGTAAAAGTGAGAAAGGAAAGCAGTTTTTCAGTAATAGTGTGCTGTGACACCTTTTTGTATTTTTATTTCTGAATTTGTGAGCTAGTAGTTTTTAAGTGAAGTGAAACTTGGTATTGAAGACAAACCAGCCTCCTGAAAGGGATACAGTAATCTGGAAAGTTTGAGAACCATTGGTATATAGCTTATTCCCCCTCCCCCTCTCCCCACCCCCACTTTTCATCAGCAACATCTCAGGAAAATTCTGGAATTAGTCCTTTCTTGTCAAGTCCTCTCATTCTGGATCAGCGGGACCCATTCATGTCTATCATTATCCCTCCAGGTACTCTATAGAAGTCTTAATTAGAGATGTTCTATCCTTCCAAGGACACCAATTACTCATGGAAAAGAGCTTGTGTTTGAACAAAGAGGTGTGAACACATCTTCAATGACTGCCATTATGTCCAAGTAACGATAATGTGAATGTTTCCCTCAGGAAACAAGATGGGGAACCCATAAAACAAACCAGTTAAGAACCTAAGAAAATATGGCTAACATGCTAGATTCAAAGCAAATCAAACCCTTTTTCTTGGATTTTGAGTTTAATGAGAAGTAAAGAAAATCTCAGTTCTTCTTTCATAGATTTTAAACCCATAATTTCTACTTGAGCTATAGTATCTCTTTTTACATATCTAGTCCATAGGTGCTGACTCTGTGGGTGCTCCGGGGCTGGAGCACCCACGAGGAAAAATTAGTGGGTGCTCTGCATCCACCGGCAGCCAAGCTCCTCTTTCTTCTCCCCCTCCCCTGAGTGTGCCACGTCCCCGCTCCTCCGCCTACCTCCCAGCGCTTCCTGCCTGGCCGCCGCCAAACAGCTGTTTGGCAGTGTTAGCACCATAAGCGTGCGCAGCCCATTTCATTAGGGTGTGCACCCAGGGAGCCCCACCCTATCCCCGCTCCTGCCCTGCCCTAGTCCTGCCCCCATCCACTCCCTCCAACTTCCTGCCCCCTGACTTCCCCCCTCAGAACCCCAGCCCCCCCTGCTCCTTGTCCCCTGACTGCCCCCCTAGGACCCTACCCCCTACCTGTCCCCTGACTGCCCTGACCCTTATCCACACCCCCGCCCCCAGAGAGACCCCCAGGACTCCCATGCCTATCCAACTGCTCCCCACCCCCTGAGAGGACCCCCAGAACTCCCAACCCATACAACCCCCCGCTCCCTGCCTCCCCCAGCCCCCCCAGAACTTCTGACTCATCCAACCCCCCCCCCAGCTCCTTGTCCCCTGACCAGCCCCTCCAGAGACCCCTCCCACTAACTGCCCCCCCAGGACCCTCCTTGTTCCCTGTCCCCTGACTGCCCTGACCCCTATCCACCCCACATCCCCTGAGAGACCCCGGGACTCCCATGCCCCATCCAATTCCCCCTGCTCCCTGACTGCCCCCTCCAGAAATCCCCCCCCCCGGGATTCCACCCCCTATCCAACCCACCCTGTCCCCTGACTTCCCCCACCCCTTATCTAACCCCCCCTGGCCCCGGACCCCTTACCATGAGATGAGGCTCCTAGCCTTCCCGCAGAGCCAAACACTGCCCCATGAGAGTGTGCAGCCCCGGCCCCCAGAGCGCTGCGCGCGGCGGCATGGCTCCAGGGGAGGGAGGAGCATGTCTGCCTCACCGTGAAGCCAAACGCTGCCCCACGGGAGTGCGCAGTCCCGGCCCCCCAGAACACTGCACGTGTGGCAGCATGGCTCCAGGGGAGGGGGGACGGGCGGCTTGCTGCGCTCCGGCCAGGGAGCGCGGACCCCAAAGCTTGCCGCGCCGGGGAGTGGAGCCATTTGCCCACCCCCGCATTAGGGTGTGCCTGGGCACACCCGGCACACTCCTTGCGCATGCCTATGGTTAGCATGCTCTGGGAGGGGGGGGAGGAGCAGGAACATGGCACGCGCAGGGAAGGAGGCAGGGAAGAGGTTGGGTCAGGGTGGAGAATTGGAGAAGGAGTTGGAATAGGGGCAGGGAGGGGGCAGAGTTGGGGCAGGGACTTTGGGGAAGGGGTTGGAATGGAGGCGGGGCCAGCGGCAAAGTGGGGGTCGAGCACCCAGGGGAAAGAGGGGAAGTCGGCGCCTATGTTCTAGTCTTAATTTAAAGATTTCAAGTGATGATGAATCCATCACAACCCTTGGTAAGTTGTTTCAATGATTACTTATGGGTAAAAATCTGCACCCTATTTCTCATCTGAATTTCTCTAGTTTCAGTTCCCAGCTACTGGATTTTTTTTCTTTTTATGATGTCTACTATCAGAAGTCCCACATAGGTATTTGTAGACTGTGACCAAGCCACCTCTGAACCTTTTGTTTAATAAGCTAACTTAATCAAGTTCTTAGTAGAGCGTGTTGGGAATGTTACATTGGAATGATTTTCTGAAGGCAAATGCCTTTTTGCAAAAATCAAAGTTTCCTTTGGGAACGTTTCCATTTTCTGACAGGAAAAATGAAAATGATGGCTCCCCAGCTACCTGCCTGGCAATGGAGGTTCTTGCCAATTTCATTTCCAGCAATTGAAATTAACAAAAGCCTTCCAGAATGGCCACTGAGGCTGCATGCCCTGACTCTCAGCTGCCCCTCCCCCCCAATCCGTCTCTGGGAGCTGGAGGAAAAGAAAGCTTGGCTCCCTCAGCCTTCTTGCCTCTTCCCTGGGAGCCAGAAAGGCAGAGACATACCTCTCTGGCTGCCAGAGCTTGGAGGCCCTTGATCTCTGCCTTTCTGGCAGCTGGGCTGGAAGGCTCTTGACCTTTTCGCTTTCTGCAGATTGATAAGAGCCCTCCAGGTTTCTTTGACAAGATCTATTTTCTATCAACCATGTTGATTAGCATTAATTATGCTACCATCTTTTAATTCTTTATTGCTTGTGTCTGTCACATATCAGCCTTTTCATGATTTTGCCTGGGATTGATGTCAGGCTAACTGGCCTATAGTTCCTGGGTCATTCCATGTTCTCTTAAATATTGTCACAACGTGACCGTTTTTTAAACACACACATCCACACCCCCAAATCCATACCCGCTTCCCTGCCCTGGAAGGAACTTCTCCAGTGTTCCAAGATATTAAAACAACAACATTCATGGTTCTGAGAGGTACTTGGCTAATTGAATACTCTTTGGTACAAGTTATCCGGTCCTGCAGATGTAAAAATATTTAACTTAAAAAGTTGCTGTTTAACATTCTTCCTAGATACTGATAGAAGAGAAAGCATTTCATTATTACTGTCAGATTTAAATACATTGTCCTGCTTATTTCCAAATATAGAATAGAAATATTAATTTAATATTTTTGCCTTTTCTCCATCACTACTTACCATTCTTGTCTAGTATCTGACCTATATACTGCTAAATTTTTGCTTGTTTCCTATATAGATAAAGAATTCCTCTGTGTCCTTAACTCTACTGGTCATAGATGTACTGTTACATTATCAGCTAACTGCATTTCCTAACAACCAATTATATCTATTGATATCAAATTTATCTACATTACTTCTTTCATCTCTCCTCTTAACCAGAATACATACAAACATACAAACCTTTTTTGTGATTGCAGAATTGTGGGGGTTCGGGGGTATCTAGTAACAGGGAATCACTTACTCACATTTACATATTTCTTCCCACTCAGTTTGGTTCATAATTATTTTCAGTGTCAGGAAAATTACTTTTTAAAAGCACCAAGGATCTATATTACCTGTTGGGTCTGCACATAGAAAATGAAATTTGGTTGCGATGACTAGCACCGGGGCAACTATCAGTTTTTAGTTCAGTCATCAATTCATCTTTATCCGTCAGTACTATAAGTGGGTTGCAGTACTTTTTGTGGTAGAAAGTTAATTATAATTTTTAGAAACTCCAAAGATGTGTTCCTAGTGGCAGCACGAGTATATGTCATCATCACACCGTTGTGTGATTTATCAATTAGTGCATTAAATCCATTCTCGGTCGGGTCCTTCTGAATTGTCTGTAACTCTAAAACAGGTAATGATATCAAATGTAGCGTGCTGCCACCACTCCATTTTTCATAAATAGGATGTATCCAGAGTATTTGAGCTCCAGAAGACATGTGTGGGACAAGTTCTTAATTTGGTGCAAATAGGTTAAATACAAAACATTTGAAATTGGCACTATGTTCCATAGGAAAAATATTGAGTGAAACTAATATAAATAGCCATTTTTGTCATCTCTGGAATAACCCTGTATTTACAGAGATTATGTCTCATCAATGGCAAACTTTTATTTTGAGGTTCTGATGGACATTTTCTCAGCATGAGCTCACCATGGGCCTTCTGCATAGAACTGGCTTATAGCTCTTTGATGCACAGATGAAAGAAATTGTTGGCTGAACATAAGAACGGCCATACGGAGTCAGACCAATGGTCCATCTAGCCCAGTATCCTATCTTTCAACAGTGGCCCGTGCCAGATGCTTCAAAGGAATGAACAGAAGAGGGCAATTATCAAGTGATCCAGCCTCTGTCATCCAGTGCCAGAGTCTGGTAGTCAGAGACTTAGGGACACCCAGAGCATGGGGTTGCATCCTGCCCATCTTGGCTAATAGCCATTGATGGACCTATCCTCCATGAACTTATCCAGATGGTTGGTAACGTGAACATCCTGTACACAAATCCAAGAGATCACATTCACAGTAAAACTGAAATAACATCATGATGATTTTTGCCATAGAAAAGGTGTTAAAATGCAGTGATTGCTCTACTTTTAACCTGTGTCTGTCAAAAAGCCCTCTAACTGTCAAATTTATGCATTATACCGACAGAGACGCTGCTTCATTACAAATTATTTGTGTAACGATTTGCATTCAAACAAGGTGCTAAAATGAGGTTTGCAGCATATATAAAAAACAAACCCAAACCAGTAACAAAAATGTACAAATGGGGAAAAAAAAAATAAGTGTTTCAGTTGAACTAGATCCTGGCCCTAGTTTACATATAGGGCATGCTATTTTGGTATGGCCACATGTGCAAACTTCATCCTTGGTCAACTGATACAAAGGACAAAATCAGACCCAGAAAACAGGGAAGGAGAAATGGAGACACACCCACTCTGATGATATGGAGCTGGTGTGGTGTGGCTTGTGGAATGGAGGGTGGGGGGTTGCCCGCTCTGAGCAACACTTGCAAAATCTCCTCCCCCGTCTTGTCTCCCACTGGGAGATTACAGGAGCAGTCTGAAATAGCCCTTCACAGCTCCCACTGTGGGAAAGGTAAAGCTTGGGATGGGGCCTTATCTTAACTGTTAGAAGGCTCTTTTATTACTTGTTGATCATTGGGAAGAGGAGGGGACAACTACACCCCATATCAGGACAAATCATGCCTGGCTGTGCTCCTTGGCTGCTGGCTCCATTTTAGAGTAGTCAGCCAGGACAATGTCAAACTGTTTTGGGATGCATAAATCCATTCAGTCTCTTCAGGTCTTAGGAAGTCAGAGAATACTCTGCAGCCCTCCTCCTATATTCGGACAACACCAGGCATTGCATAGCACCTATTGCCATATTTCACAGTCCTAAAGCTAGGTGAAGTCACAGACTGGCAAATGGGATGGGTGTCTACATTAAGTTTTATGCAGTACAGAATTTATGTGAGTGTCCACACTGATGGAGCTCAGTCCTCTCATGGAGCTCCTGAGGACTATGCTCTGGGTGCTGTTAGAATTATGGTTTACCCCATTGGTTTTATTTCAGGACTATGTTCTTTGGGATATTTAGGTCTGAAAGGCTGAATTTGTGTGACAGCCATATCTAGCTTCAGAGAGTTACATCTTTATATTGTAGAGTAATTGTCAACATTTTCCTGAAGCAAATTTATTACTGTAATCCCCTCTAGTAAATCGCTGACTGAATTTGCAAATTCACTAGGTTAAATTTACTATAATTTTTAGTGAACATCTGCAATTTATTTGTCATGAATGAACTATGTAACGAAATCAAATTGAGAATTTTAATGTGTTTTTCAAGTTCTAAGTATCCCACAGATCTCAATTTAGCTTTGGGTAGTGCAATGATTTTGTAGGGAAATACCACAGACATTATTCACACAGCAATAAATAGGGCTGATCTTAAGCAGATGCTCAGGACTCTAAAAACTGATGTGTACTATTAGAATGATGCAAGTTTTTGCTTAACTAGAAAAGTAGGCAAACGCTGGCTTTCCCATGGTGCCTTTTGATCAAGGTCTGGCCCTGACCCCAATGCACATAGGAACTAGGAGATTAGAACTTGGTTTATGATTGAAGAAATTTTGGCCAGGATACAATGTCTTTTTCTTTAGTTGTGGTGGGATTTAATCCCAAAGTACTGGCCAGCTAATAATGCTTATTTTCTATTGGGTAAATTTTTCAAAAGGAGCACCTCTTGGAAAATATAGCTACCGTAGTAATGTTAAATGAATAATAAATGATTACATACTGTTTATGCTTGGCTTTACACACATAATGGAAAGGTGTTTTAAATAAAGGTAGAAATATGTTTTAAATAAAGATAGACCAAATATCCTGACAAGATCAGGTTTAGGTTAGACTCTGTTGTTTGGATGCTCCACCGGAGCTGGGATATATTTTACATAGGGGGAATTTTGCAACCCAATCTTTGGCCAGTTTTAAGTTGTTTTGCAATGCTTCTATGGTACAAGATGAGGACTGGCGCACTGGAGAATAAAAAAAAATCTAACAAAAGGAGAAAGGATAAGAAAAGGTTACTTTTTCTGGAGGTAGCTACAGCTTATGTGCATGGAGACATTCTATTCTCTTATACTGGAGTAAATCTGAACTTCCTTGAAAAGTCAGTAGTACTTCTAGCTTAAACTGGAGTATCTGATCAAAATTAGACCCAGAATTTACAGCAGTCTCCTGTGACTGACTTATTGGTTACATTCCCAAATAATTGATTATTGAATTCAGGTCACTTTCCATGTACTGTTTTTCATGTTAATGAGTGTATTTTAGTTGCTTTCACCACCTGTTATGCGATGGCACCTGATAGATTAAAAGAATCTGCTGTTTTGAAACTTCAGTCTCCAGTGAAAA